>NC_079969.1:2824134-3160960 GCF_029852145.1 Microplitis mediator | reverse complement strand
CGACGCCGCCGAGTTCTTGTGGATTTTTTTTTGGGTTTTATTGAATCGTCGGCTTCTTCTTTGCTGTCGGAGTCATTTTTGCTGCGCTGGGATAATTTTTTCTGCGCTTTCTCGTTTTCTTCATCTGAATCCGAGTCCAATATTTTGCCAGTCAATAATTTGCTGCGTTTCCAATCGTCGCCTTTATTTTTTTTACTTTTCTTGTCATCATCTTGGTCACTTTTATCATTCCTTTTATTTTTTTCTGTCTCTTTCTTCTTGTCCTGAGACCCGACACTGAACTCCATGGGCGTTTCCTCGACGTCACTGGACTCGGAGTCCGCGAGAATTGAGGCCTTGGCAACTTTGTCTGCCTGCTGGACTAGACTCTGGGGCTCAAGTTCTTTATTTTTGTTATTTTTCGAACTGACGTCGTCTTCCATGCTGGAGTTGCTGCTGTCGTTGTCGCCGTTCCCAGTCTCGACTTTTTTCAAGTGATCCAACAGAGTGTCGTCATCGGTTGATATTTTGGTTTTCTTTCGCGATCTCGAGTGCTTGGAGTCTTCGTCTGTTGATGAATCGCTGCGATGTTTCTTTTTGTTCTTCTTCTCGAGGCCATCGAGTGACATCAGGCTGCAATTAAAAAAAAAAAAAATACGTCAGTTGTGGATGGGGATGAAAAAAAAAAAAAAAGTTTTTTAAATTAAATCTTGAGGTAATGCGTAATTTTTTTTTAAATTAATGAAAAAAATTGTTAATTAAAAATATTTTTATAAAATTTTCCATTTAAAATTAAAATATTCAAGGTCATTATAAAATTTTGATTTTTGAATAAAATATTAGAAACTAAATGAGCAATTTGATAATTTTTTTTAAACAAAGAATTAAAACAGGGTGGCCACGAACCGGGAATTATCAGGGAATTTAGTGCAGTCGGGAAATATCATGGAAATGTCAGGGAATTTCGAAAAGTAGAGAATTAAATTGTAACACTTGAAAATTTTAAAAATTTTAAATTATACACTAGTTAAAAAAATTAAGGGATGTCAAAAAAATTTCAAATTTTAAAGTGATTTTCAACAGATTGTAACTCGAAGGAAAATGGTCATACGACAAAAAGAAAAAAGGCAAATTGTAGCTTCAAGTGTCTAGTTTTCTGATCTGGTCTTTAAATTTTTTTATTATGTGCGGTTCCGGAGTAATCCTAAGAAAACTATCGAAAAAGAAATTTACCAAATTTTTGGTCGTCTTAAAAACGGTCTTCGAGCTTCAATAAATTTTTTTCGATAATTATGATTGATTTTTGATTGCTCCGGAATCGTGCATAATAAAAAAATTTAAAGACCCAGCTCAGAAAACTAGACACTTGAAGCTACAGTTTGACTTTTTGTTTTTATTGTACGACCATTTTCCTTCGAGTTACAAACTGTTGAAAATTAATAAAAAATTTGAAATTTTTTGAATATCCCTTAATTTTTGTAACCAGTGTATTTTTAATTTATTTAAATCATAAAATTTCTTATTAAATATTTAAACTTATACATTTTTAACATCGAATAATCAAAAGTAGGCAACATTAATTTATTTTATTGCCTTTTTTTCTGGTTTCTCTTATGATTTAATTATCAAATTTAATTATTAAACATGAAAATATAATAAAAACTTTGAATATCTAAATGATACGAATAAAATTTCTAAATCAGGGAAAAATGTGAAAAACTTTACTGGAAAACCGGGAAAGATCAGGGAATTTTGAAATCATTTCTTTGTGGCCACCCTGTAAAATTTTTAAGAAAAAAAAATTTGCAACCCTGGTTATTCATAATAAAAATTTTTCGTGTTAATTTAAAGGGGGGTTAGAAAGAAAAAAAAAAAAAAAAAAAGAAAAAAAACTACCTTAAGACTTTTTTGTTTTCCAAATATTCCCTCGATAAGCGCAAAGCTTTGGAGTGGCGAGATAAAATTCTTTTGCTCAGTCTTTCTAATTTAACTAAACTTTTTAATTTTAATTTTTTATCGTTATTATAATGGATATTATTGTTTAATTGGAATCTCTTTGACTTTGTTGTGGAAGAATTTTTAGAACTAATCGTTTCAATGTCGGAATCTGATTCCTTCTCTACTTCATTTGCTATTTTTTTAGCTTCCGCTGCTCTTCGCGTTATTCTTTTACTGTTTACTTCCTCATCAGATTCAGAAGAAGGACTTATGGAAATTTTTTTCCCTTCATCTTCTTTTCGCTTTTTCAATTTTTCATCGTCTTCGTGATCAGAATCAGAAGAAGAATTCAGTAGAGCTTTCTTAGCTTCTTCTTCTTTTTTACTTTTTTTTTCTTCTTCGTGATCAGATTCAGAAGAAGAACTTATGGAAATTTTTTTCCCTTCATCTTCTTTTCGCTTTTTCAATTTTTCATCGTCTTCGTGATCAGAATCAGAAGAAGAATTCAGTAGAGCTTTCTTAGCTTCTTCTTCTTTTTTACTTTTTTTTTCTTCTTCGTGATCAGATTCAGAAGAAGAACTTATGGAAATTTTTTTCCCTTCATCTTCTTTTTGTTTTTTTAATTTTTCATCGTCTTCGTGATCAGAATCAGAAGAAGAATTTAGCAGAGCTTTTTTAGCTTCTTCTTCTTTTTGTTTTTTACTTTTACTTTCTTTTTCGTCATCAGATTCAGAAGAAGAACTTATGGTAATTTTTTTCCCTTCATCTTCTTTTTGTTTTTTCGATTTTTCATCGTCTTCGTGATCAGAATCAGAAGAAGAATTTAGCAGAGCTTTCTTAGCTTCTTCTTCTTTTTGTTTTTTACTTTCACTTTCTTCTTCACGATCAGAATCAGAAGAAGAAATCGTAATTTTTTTAGCTTCTTCTTTTTGTTTTTTAATTTTTTCATCGTCATCATGATCAGAATCAGAAGAAGAAATCAGCAAAGCTTTCTTAGCTTCTTCTTCTTTCCTTCTTTTTTTACTTTTATCATCTCCATGATCAGATTCCAAAGAACTAGATCTAGATTTTTTATCCTCACTTTTCTTCTTATTTATTTCTTCTTCAGAATCAGAAGAAGAATTTATCAAAATTCTTTTAGCTTCTTCTTCTTTCCGTTTCTTTATTTTCTCATCATCATCAGAGTCAGAAGAAGAAATCATCAAAGCTTTCTTAGCTTCTTCTTCTTTCTTCCGTTTCTTATCATCTTCACTGTCATCTTCTGCAGAATTAGATCTAGAATTTTTATCTTCATTTTTTTTCTTCCCTTCATTTTCTTCCTCAGAATCAGACGAAGAATTCAACAAAATTTTTTTAGCTTCTTCTTCTTTTCGTTTCTTTATTTTATCATCATCTTCTCCAGATTCCGCAGAATTCAAAACTTTCTTAGCTTCTTCTTTTTTTTTTCCATCACGATCATTTTCTACAGAACCAGATTTCAATTTTTTATCTTTCCCATTTTTCTTCCCATCATCTTCTTGCTCAGACTCCAAATCAGAACCAGATTTCTCGTCCGTCTTTTTACCCTCCGTGTCAACCTCCGTCAGTTCAGAGTCCGAAGACTTCAGCAGAGATTCTTTAGCTCTTTTTTCTTTTCGCTCGTCTTCTTTGTCCTCATCCTTATCAGTGTCTACTTCATAAGATAATTTCTTCACCCGCGACTCTGGTGTCAAAACGATATCATCAGATTCTTTATCATTCTTCTCATTTTCTTTGTCACCAGATCTCCCATCATCAGATTCCGATGATTTCCTTCCTTCAGCCCCCACACCATCAGATTTCTTCTCCATTTTATCCGATTTACTTCTAGACAAACGTCTCTCCTTCCCATTACTGTCCGTACTGTCATCGGAATCAATTTTCCCCGACTTTTTTTTAACTTTCAGCAGACGTTTCTTCCGGACTTCATTCCCGTCATCACTTTCATCTGATGATTTCCTACTAGATTTAGATGGCGAGCGTTCAACAGTTAGTTCAACATCAGTGTCATCAACATGATTGTCAGCAACTAAGTCATCATCAGAAAATAAATCTTTCGATTGATTCAAGTCATCAACTTCCACATCATCTCCTACTTTATCTCTGTCATTTTTGTCAGCATCATCATCAGAAAAAATTTGCTCATCACAATCAGAAACTTCTAATCGACTGCTACTTTTTTCCAAGACAAATTTAGAATTTTTTTCAACCGGAGTCGAGGCTCGTTTCTCGTCATCCGATTCTTTGACCGGGTCCTGATTTTTTTTAAACTTCCGGCTGTCCATCGCGAGCGTATTTTTAAATTTAGATTTTCTGCACCAGGTTTTGTGACGCTCGATTAATTTTTTTTCCTGCGTACTCGTGCAGTCCTGGACACTCTGGATCATACTCGTGCACTCAGACATAATATTCCTAACATCTGATGATTTGTATTTGTGTTTATTCGTGTAAAAATTTTGCTGCAATTTTTCCACGTCTCTCAACATCTTAGTCCCCATTTCCTTCATGCTGTCAAATAATTTTTTGATGTTGTGCTTAAGCTCAAATAACTGACGTTTAGTCAACGCGTCGTCTTCCTGCGCATCGTTATCTGATATATCGCTTAGATCGTGATGATTTATACGAGATGATGATAAATTTGTGTCGATTATTTTAGTCTTTGTAAATTCAGTTCCACTACTCGAAGTTGAATCACAACGTGATAAATTTTGTCCATTTATTTTTTGGGTTTCCGCTACAGGTCTACTTATTTTATCTTTAGATTTACTAATTGTATTTTTTTTAATCCGTTTATTTGGCTGATTAGATGATTTTCTGAAACATAATTTTTGGTTTTTTGTTTTCTGTCCATTCTTGCTAATGAGCAATTTTTTTTTTTAAATTATTCTTCCACATCCATAACGCGGCTTTCAAACTTCCGTTTGCTCATCGCTCTTGTTTTTTTTTTATTTAATATTTTTATTATTGTACGTTGATTAAGTTGGTTAATTATGTTAATAAGTACAAAGATACAGCATTAAAATAATTAGATGATAAATAAATTTATGTAAATTAATAAACTAATAAAAAAAGCTATAACGGAAATTTGAAATTCCGATGACTTGCATGCCAATTTATTTTATTTATTATTATTTTTAATTAATTATTTTTATTGATAATAATTAATTAATTGATAATAAAAAATAAGATAAATAAATAATGAATTTCTTCTACACCACTAAATAATAGGGACAAGATTTTCGCCTTAATTTTAAAATTAATTATTCGAATGTTTGAAATTGCCGCGAAAATATTGGTCTTATAAAAAAAGTTTTCAAACAAAAGTTGTAGGAAATTTTATTTTCTAAAATAAATGTCTCTTATGATTTTTTTGAACGACCAATATTTTCGATGTGATTTCAAAATTAAGATTCATGAGTGATTCAAATTTTTGATTTATGGAAATTTTAAATTGGAAATTACGGCTTTTTTATTGGTCCTGTGAAAAAATTATAGGGAACATTTTTTTTGTAAAATTAAATTTTGGACAACTTTTATTTGAAAAGTTTTTTGATACGATCAATATTTTCACCGTAATTCCGAAATTAAGATTCATAATGAATGATTCAAATTTTTGACAATTACAAAAATCTCAATTTTGAAATTACGGTGAAATTATTGATCGCATAAAAAAATTTTTTGAATAAAAGTTGTTCAAAATTTGAATGTGCAAAAATAATGTTCCCTATAATTTTTTCACAGGACCAATAAAAAAGCCGTAATTTCAAAATTAAGATTCATAATGAGTGATTCAAATTTTTGATAGTTATGAAAATCTTAATTTTGAAATTACGGCTTTTTGATTGGTCCTATCGAAAAATTATAAAGAACATTTTTTCTGTAAAATTAAATTTTGAACAACTTTTATTTAAAAAATTTTTTGATACGACCAATATTTTCACCGTAATTTCAAAATTAAGTTTCATAACGAATGATTCAAATTTTTGACAATTACAAAAATCTCAATTTTAAAATTACGGCTTTCTTATCAGTCCTGAGAAAAAATTATAAGAGCCATTTTTTTTATAAAATGAAATTTCCTACAACTTTTGTTTAAAAAATTTTTTTATACGACCAATATTTTTGCCGTAGTATCAAAAAGTTCACACCATTGATTATTAATTATTATTTTTAAATTAAAGTAAAAATCCTGGCCCTAAAAATAATTTTATAAAATATATAATTACTCGGTTGAACTTGACGACATTGCGGCTGATGATATTCCCCGTAATTTATATAAGGGCGTTATGTTACAGGCAAAACAATTCCATTTTCCGGGCTTGTGAAATGATTTTGCTTTTGGATTTATTCTGGACACGCATTCCTGTAAAATATATGAGAATTTTTGTTTTTTTATAAGTGTGGGGATGTTGTGTATAAAACTTTTCAAGAGTGAAATTTACCTCGCAAGTTAGATATGAACATTTTTTGTTCTTGCATTCGATCAACTTCTTCCCGCTTCCGAAACACAGCATACATTTTTTTTTATCCGGAGATTTATTTTTTTCGTAGCATTTCTAAAAAAAAAAAATTGCAATTAATTGATAGTTAATTAATTAATGAATGGAAATAAATACTTTAGAGAAGTGGAAAATTTGGGAATTTATTGAAATAAATTTTGAATTTTTGAATTGCTTGATTATCCAGTTAATTTTTAATTTTTTAATTGGTAATTAAATGACAGTAAAGTCGGCGGACATCTGACGTATGTCTGCTACATTTACACTCATGTAATTTGAAAATGCGATTTGTAATTTTATTTAAAATAAATTGTTTGAATATTTTGTTAAAAATGAAAATTTTTAAAAATAATTTATTAAGTTTTAATTAATAATTTTAATTTAGACAGTAAAATAATTTGATGAACAATTTCTATTTTAAATGGAAAATTTTGAATATTTAAAAAAAATAATTTACTGATAAAACTTATAATTTATAAAAATAATTTCAATTGATAATTTTTTCTTTAATTAAAAATTACAATAAATTTACTTGATATTTTTTATTCCAATTAATAATGAAAATAATTTCAATGAATAATTTTTTTTCTCAGATAATTAATTTTGCTAATTGTTTTTTTAAGGCCATCCTCAATAGAGTGGGCCGAAAATCCGCTTTTTTTGAATTTTCATTATTAATACCAAAAATATTTTTCTTGTTACAAAAAAAAAAAATTTAGGTCGATATTTTAGGCTCGCCAAATCCCGCTAGTTAGAAGTTGTTTAAAATTTGTTTTTGAATTTATTTTGATCGGAAATTTAATTCTCTACAAAAAAGGTCCTATAATAAATTTACGTAAAGTTGATAGTTACTGAGATAATTGCAATTTTGTTCTAAAAAATATTATTTTTCAAGATATTATCACTTTTTCAGGGTAAAATATGAATTTTGTCCCATAAATTTCATGGAAAATCAAATTTCTTACAGAATTGGCCTTCTGGTAAAAACTTGAAATTTATAGTTATTCAGAAACTGGCAGTTGTATGTTTAGATAGACACATTTCTCGTTATTTGGTGGCTTTCACCAAAAATCGCTATGATCTTTGTAACTATCAACTTTGAATAAATTTTTATTAGGTCTGTTTTGTATAATATTGAATTTCCTATGAAACTTTTATGATAAAATTTATTTTTTACCTTGAAAAAGTAATAATATCTCGAAAAATTTAATTTTTTAGGGCCAAATTGCAATTATCTCAGTAACTATCAACTTCACGTAATTTTATTATAGGACTTTTTTTGTAGAGAATTAAATTTCCGATCAAAATGAGTTGGAAAATTTTTAAACAACTTCTAACTTTAGCGGGATTTGGCGAGCCTAAGATAACGACTTAAAATTTTTTTTGTTTTCCGAAAAATTTTTTTTTATACAAAGAAAATTATTTTCGGTATTAATAGTGAAAATTCAAAAAAAGCGGATTTTCGGCCCACCCTAATTCTCAGGTTTTTTAAAAATTTTCAACTGTCATAAGAATATTAAAATTTAGTTAATCAATTAAAAAAAAAAATTCAAAGTTAAATTTAAAAAAAGACCACGTAGAATTGATTTCGAGATATAGAATTTAAAAAAATTACTTAAAGTTGATATCAATTGGGAATTAAACGAAATTTATTAAATAAATTTTAGCCTACAAAATCTAAAAATTTACTTGAGATTTTATCAAAATTTATTTTATAATTTTTTTTTATCTCCCGATTTATATCAACTGTAATTCTTTTTAAATTTCAAATCTCGGCGCACTTTTTCTACGTCTTTTTAGCAATTAAAGTTTCAATTTTTTTTTTTTTAAATTAATTCATTAAATTTGAATACAGTTCTGACAATTAAGTCATTGCATACTTTCAAAAAGTGGGGGTACTGTCTAATGCCCTTATTATAAATTAAAATTCTGATCAATTAAAAAAATAACTAATTAACCCAAAATCCATTTAAAAAAATATTAAATTTTCCCCTTTCCGTACCTTGCACATCAAAATTCCCAAGATCGGATGATTTAATAATTTCTTGGAGACAATTAGATCTTCATTGCACACCGTGCAGGATAAATCATCTGTTTTTATCGACTTGGCATCTAAAATAAAAATAAAAACCAACATTACATAATTACTTTAATAATAAACAAAATTTCCTAATCACAAATATAAATATTTAAATTATTTCCGTATTATTTATATATTTTCCCGCAGCGCCACTTGCAGGCCATGTGAATAACAAAAAAAATATAAGTAAAAAAAAAAAACATAAAATAAAATAAAATCCTCACTTGGATAAAATTCTTTGCGATACGAAAGTTCACCAGGAGTTTCTTTTACCAGACACTCGATCTATAAAATAAAAGTCGTGATAAATTTATTTGAATTTGAATTATAAATAAAAAATTGTAATTAAATATAAATGACTTTTTCCGACAACGTTGCGGATAAATATAAATAATTATTTACCTGATTATTCATAATGAATCCTCTTCAGATGACAATTTTTCAAATTATAAAACTATCAGCTAACGATTTAAATAATAAATTAAAATCACAAATTCGTATTTATTTTTATTTTATTTAATAAACATCCGCAGCTATTTCATTTGATTTTCATTAACTTGTAGCCATTGCTGTTTACAATGGCGGCTAAAAATATATCAAAATATATGTAGGTATATATTTATTCAACTGCTGCCAACTACTTTACAAATGGCGGGAAAATTTGAATGATTAATTTCTGTTGATTCAGAGAAAACGTCAACTTTATTATTTTATTTATTTATAAATTAAAAAAATCTTATATATTACTAATATGTAAGTATATATAATATAAAAAACAATAATATAAATAGTAAAAATTATTACAATTCAAATTAATTTACATAATTATTTTATTAACACACAGATTTTTAAATAAACATAAAAAAATTCTTTGGATATTTAAATTATTTTATAAATTTACACGTCAACAATTTTTACTCTAGATTAAAAAGTCTTTCGAGTCATATATATATGTATATATATGTAATTGTAATATTAATGACTTAATTACTTAAATAAAGAGTAATTACGCAGCCATCTAAATAAATTTTAATTGTAATTTAAATTAATTATATATTTGATTTTTGATTCGATTTCCTTTCGTCTTACCCACAGTAATATATTTTGGAAAAAATATGTATATGTTTTTTAATTACAGTAATTAGCTAATTTATGTGAATTAATTGGTTAATTATTATACATTACTGTGGGTATTTTTTTTAACTAAAAATTAAATATTAGGTGAGTTTGCGTAATTACGTAATTAAAATTACACTTAATGATACACGAAAAAATTTATTGACGCAAGAAAGTTTTTGGTTTTAATTAAGGGAGAGGGGTCTGAGATACAGAAAAGAGGAAATTTGTGATTTTTTTTTCAGAGTACGTTCATTATAAAATTTTCAAAATTTGTGACATTATTAAGTGACATTCCAAGAATATTCTGCGAAATTTTCATAAAAAAATATGGAAAAATAAGCCAGTGGTAGTGGGGAGAGACGAGTCACTTAAAAAAAGTCTCCATGCCGTAGGCAGGATAACTCATGACTGCCTCATCTGAAATAAAAAAACCAAAAAGATTTCTTTAGTACATGAGTTAATCTTGGATTTGAACGAAGGATTTTTTTTTTTCAATAACTACTTATTTTTTAATTAAACAAAAGGAAGAATTTTAGGGAAAAATCAGAGTTTTTTGATTGCACCTTTAGCAAAAATTCAAAAATGAATATTTTGTTTATTCCGACGTTCAAATCCAAGATAAACTCATGTACTAAAGAAATCTTTTTGGTTTTTTTATTTCAGATGAGACAGTCATGAGTTATCCTGCCTACGACATGGAAACTTTTTTTAAGTGACTCGTCTCTCCCCACTACCACTGGCTTATTTTTCCATATTTTTTTATGAAAATTTCACAGAATATTCTTGGAATATCACTTAATAATGTCACAAATTTTGAGAATTTTAATAACGAACGTACTCTGAAAAAAAAATCACATATCCTCTTTTTCTGTATCTCAGACCCTTTCCCTTAATAATGAAAAAAATTTCTTGAGCAGAGTAACAATTTTTTGCATCAAGAAATTCTTGTCCTAAGAAATTATTTGTCTTATGAAATGACAGTGAAAATTTTATTGAGCCAAGAAAAAATTTTCCGGACAATAAATAATTTCTTGTCAAGAAATTTTTAAAGTCCATAGGAAATTCTCGCGCCAACAAATAATTTTTTTTCAGTATATATTTATAATATATATCAATGTCCATTTCTCTCAATAATAATACATATTAATATTGCTACAGTAAGTTTTAAGAAGCATTTTAAAATGACCTGTGACTAGGCCACTGACGGAAGTAGTATTTATTCATATATTTATATATATTACAGCGACACAAAATTTTTTTTTAATTTCCTGAAAATTTTTTAGCTTCCAGTGACTCGACCAAATCAACAAAAAAATAAAAACCAAAAATGCACACGTAGAAAATTTAAAAAACTACATATGCAATTTTTTCAAATATTTTTTTTTTATAATTTGTCATCCAAAAAAAAAATCCAAAAATTACCATAAGTCATCCAGCTTCACTATCATTTTTTTTGTGCCGCCCTAATATATATATTAATATACAATTTATTTATAAAGAGATCATTGCATTTGAAATTTAATAATTTAATTTTACGATATTTCTACGAACAAGTTTTTAAAAATTTCTACTGGCAGTAATATTATAAAGTAATGAATAAAAGTCATAACTTTTGTATGATACTGAAGTTACCCCACGTCTAATAATATTTGAATTTTTTTCAAAACGATAAATAATAAAAATAAAAATATTTGAAAAATTGCACTTGTAGTCTTTTAAATTTTCTACATGTGCATATTTTTATTTTTTTTTTTGTATTTGATTTATTAAAAAAAAAATCCAAAAATTTTTAATTGTCTGTTAACCTCAGGATCATAACTTTTATTATTATTATTAATAATTAAATAATTAAATTAAACTAATCAATCACGCGACTCTTCTTTGATAGCCATCGATATCAATGAGGAAGACTTGCGTTCCTCATTATCATTATTATCATAACTATTGATATTAATAACATTGCAATTGGCTTTAAAATCAGTCTTTAAATTTTTATCATTCATCGTAATATTATTATCATTCTGTTGCAAATCATTATCTATAAATCGTAAACTACAATCCTCATCAGTCTTTCCGTTAGTGTTGTTACTTCCGGTGTTGTTACTATCAGATAATAACGTCCCAATAACATTTCCTGTTCTTGAATTTGGATTTACTGAGTGTACGTCACTCAAGTGTTTGTACAGATGGACACTTGTACGAAATTCCATATCGCAATTTAATATTTTACATCTATAATATTATTATTTATTAATAATATTCATTATTTTTTATATTACAGTATTGCTTTTAATTACCGGAATAATTGATTGCTTTTTATTTGGGATTGTACGATTCCTGGCTTTGTATTGTTGGCATGATTATCTTGATAATGTTTCCATAGACTAGTAACGTTGTTCACTTGAGCTCCACAACCAGGAATTTTACATCTGCAAGTCAAAAAAAATAACAATAAGAATACTCGTTAATTATAATTGGGAGGGTTTCAAAAATTGAATTTTTTCCCGCGCATTTTAAAAGAAATTTGAATTCAACTCTCGCACCTCTGGAATTCGCGTATTTTCTGGGTGGGGTCATATGGACACTAGATAATTTTCTAATGTTTGGGAAGTGAATGAATTATTGGGGTAGGTTTCAAAAATTTGAATTTTTTCGCGCGCATTTTAAAAGAAATTTGAATTTAACTGACTCGTACCTCGGGAACTCGCGTATTTTCTGGATGGGGTGATATGGACACTAGGTAATTTTCTAATGTTCGGAAAGTGAATGAATTATTGGAGTGGGTTTCAAAAATTTGAATTTTTTTCGCGCTCTTCTAATAAATTTGAATTGATCGTAATCATTTGGACTCGGGTGTGCTGTCAACTGATCCCAATAATTTTATGCCACAAGTGATCCTACAAATTGATCCCATCGATAATTGATTTTTATCAACAATTAATTTACATTCTTTAACTTTTTATATTTATAACAGTGAATTTTAATTACTGGTCATAATAATTAATTATTTTATGAAATTGCCTGTGGGATCAATTGTCGAGGATCACTTGTCTGGGATCAGTTGTCATGGAATCAATCACTCGCACCTCTAAAACTCGCACATGTCCTACATGGGGTCACATAGACCCCAGATAACTTTCTAATGTTCGGGAATTAATTGCATGCATTATTTTGACTTGAAAAAATTCCGAGCTCGTATTCAATGTAAAGAAAATTGAACGCTCGTACAAAAAAGCATTTCTTTGTGCAAGAAAATTTTTAACACTCAGATTTAAAAAAAAAATCCTGGAGCGAGAATAAATTTTCTTAAACAAGAAAAAATTATTTGAACCAAGAAATTTTTTATCATCCTAAGAATTTTTTTTTAAATTTATAATTCATAAATTTCTTGCGCCAAGAAATTTTTTGTGTGGTTTTGAGGTATTAAATTAATTTAAGGATCCGTGAAAAATTTTTAGTTTAAAAATCGGAAAAACCAAAGTTTGAATTTTGAGAGCCAAAAATTAATTAATTTCCTACAAGTAGCACAGACCCTCCAGCCCAACATCCAAAATTTTAGTGTACATTCAGACCTGGAACTAGAACCGTCACTTCATAGGTCCTAATTCACGCGGTCCGTTCAAATTTAAATCTAATTGACATTGGGATTTTTTAGACCCCCAGTAAGTGATCAAAAAAATATTTTCTAAATTTACTAGTAATACCAAATAAACTTACAAAAAAAAGCTAACAGTTGACGCTTTACCCTGTTGCTGTTGCAGCTGCTGCTGCTGCTGTTTTATTTTGTTAGTCTTAACTAATTTGCTAGCTTCCTTATTTGTTTGTTCCTGGACTTTATGACTGTCCTGGTGATGTCGATAGTGAGATATGTACTTGTACATTTTACCGCAACCATTTACGTCACATTTGTACGGCAATTCTTGCTTACATCTAGACATTCTTTGTTTCTTGGGTGTGTATTCTTCATCATCATCACTGCCAGCAGTCGGAGTGCCAGCAGTAGTCGTAGTTGCAGTTGTATTTGAGCAGCTGCTGTCAATACTCGACTCAATTTTAGTTCTGTTGCCCTCGAATCCACTTCTGAATACTTTTTCCAGGTTCCCCAGATCTATTCTGTGCTCCTGTAGTTTGACTTCGCTGTCTTTGTTATCGTAATCGTTATTTTTAAATATACTATCGTCACTAGTGATATATAATTTGGCTGAATTATTGCACATATTACGAGCGTCATACTGATTTGCGTCGTTATTTTCTTGTATCATCAGTCTATCGTCGTCTTTCGGTGAGTAATTGCTAATATAATTTATATTTTTTTTCATACCATCGTTCGATTTGTTTATTATATTTTTTTTCTCCATTTCAAATTCATCATCCTTAGAATTATCATTCGGATTATTTTCCTCGTCATCTAAATTTCCTGTTGTCGTTGAACTGGTGGTACTGGCGGGGCCTTCAAAGCAAATTATTTCCGGTTCTGTGGGAATTAGAGCCAGAGGATGACGGTGAGAACTCTCAATATGTTGCTCCAAGTTGTCGTTACTCGTGTGTATTGACCCGCCGCAACTTGTGTAGGGACAGATAAATATATTGCTCGTCTCATTGCTGTGATACTCTTGGTAGTGTCGCCACATTGTACCTGGGTCGGACATTTCTTTTCCGCATCCCGGTTCCCGGCAGCTGAAATATTTTAGTTGATTATTTTTTAGTTGTTAAGAAATTTTGAAAAAATTTGGATTTTATTTACATGAAGCGGATTTTTAATTCCTCCAGAGCTTCGTGGGTTTTGTATTCATCTTGATTTGTAAATATTTTACCGCATCCCTGCTGCTTGCATGTGTAAATTTCCTGGAATTTAAATGATAGTAAAATTAGCAGACAATTAGTAATTTTCGGATTTTTTTTTCGCCAAGTTAATTGCAGAAAAACAGAAACTAAAAAAATGCACATGTAGAAAATTTAAAAAACTACAGGTGCAATTTTTTCAAATATTTTTTTTTATTAATTTATCGTCTAAAAAAAATCCAAAAATTATTAGACGCCTGCTAACTTACGATCCTGAAGTTGGCAGACAATTAATAATTTTTGAATTTTTTTTTTAACTAATTAATTACAAAAAAAAAAAACTAAAAAAATGCACATGTAGGAAATTAAAAAATCTATAATGGCAATTCTTTAAAATATTTTTTTTTTTATAATTTATTATTTTTTAAGCATTTAAAAGTTAGTAGACGTCGGCCAAATTCAGTATCATGCTAACTTCAGTAATTTCTTTAATTCAAAATCAAATTATAAAATTCCCCAGTTCATATTATTTTTAAAATATGAAAAATTCCCCATTTAAGGGGATACGCAAACGGACCTCTTTCTCACAGAAAAATAAACGGGACTGTCTTTGTTGCACTCGTAGAGTAAATGAGAATTTTAAAACAATTTTTCTCGGAGACAAATAATAATTTTTGAAAATACGAAATTTCTAGCTCTTTGTGAAGGTTTTAAAAAACGCTCAAGACTCTCTATTTTAGGTTTCCAGTGTTTATCCGTGAATTAAAATGAATTGAAAATCGGTTACCGTTACCTCTTAAAATCAAAGTGTTCATAAATTATTTTCAATCTTCGATTTAAATTTAAATTATCTATTTTCTATTAAAAATTAAACAATTAATTACAGCTCCACATTATCCCTAAATTTGAATTCTTGAGTGTAAATAT
The DNA here is from genome assembly GCF_029852145.1 of Microplitis mediator. Classification (NCBI taxonomy): domain Eukaryota; kingdom Metazoa; phylum Arthropoda; class Insecta; order Hymenoptera; family Braconidae; genus Microplitis; species Microplitis mediator. Next base: position 3,145,618 of record NC_079969.1, on the reverse strand, counting down.
AACTGACAAAAATTTTTTAAATTTTCAAAGAATCAACTAAAATGTCTAGAAAAAAATTGAAAAATTTCATATTTAAATATTTAAAAAATCAGCGCGCGCATTTTTTTAAATTCCATTTTTTTAATTAATTTATTTATTCAAAATTTTAAATTTGTCTGCTACATTCACACTCATAAATATTTCGACCACTTCCTCCAAAATAAATTTACAAATTCATTTCAAATTTTCCCCAAAAAAATGATCAAACTTTCAAAAATAAAATGAACAATTCAAATTTAAAAACTTTCCCTCTTTTGCTTAAAAGAATAAAAATTTCAAAATTTCAAATTTCCCACAAAAAAAATAATCAAATTTTCAAAAATAAAATGAACAACCAACAACTCAAATTTAAAAACTTTCCCTCTTTTGCTTAAAAGAATAAAAAATTTCAAATTCAAAATTTCAAATTTCTCACAAAAAAAATAATCAAACTTTCAAAAATAAAATGAACAACCAACAATTCAAATTTAAAAACTTTCCCTCTTATGCTTAAAAGAATGAAAATTTAAAATTCAAAATTCCACCCCCATCATATTTGTTTTGGATTACGGTCATTGATCCTCACAACTCAGTGATGATCAACCATCAAACAATACCTTTTTGGGAGCTATTTCCTCGATAGTACGATTCCTGGATACAAATCTAATGACACTGACTTCTGCTGGACGATCTGCACACTCGGTTCCCTGTCCCATTTTGTCCCAACTACGATCTACAATTTTAAATTTTTAAAATTACTTTACATAACCGCAAAAAAATATTTTTAAAAATTACTTAAAAAAAACAACATATATATAAATATATAAATTCCTAATAAACATTTTCCAAAGAAGACTAGTGATATTCTTACCTGTACAAACTATAATGTATTTATTAAACCATAATCGTATTTATATAATTATTATTTATTTGTTGTGTCATGTCAATGCACTTGAATGCTGATCACCGATCACTGGTGATCTGATGACTGATATATTTAATTGACAACCACTGGTGACCAGGGGTTGGGCATCAAGCTCTGTCAGGGTGAATGATCTTTTTTTTTTATCTTCTCTTCCCTCTCTGTCTCTCCTCTGATTTAAACTGCCGGTAATGAAAATTTCTCTTATTCATTTTTTTCCACATGTCGGTAATCATTTTCGCGGGAGATTTTCACCGGTTTCTTTTTTTTTTACAAGCGGCTTTATTTATTGTAACCTAAAAAAAAGTATTTTATTAAATAATTTTAATTTAAAAATAATAAATAAATAAAATAAATAATGGCGAATAATTCTGGAGATGATCTTGGTCATGTTGATACTTTGCATGAAGAATACCAGAGTTTCATTCAATTATTTTCACAAAAAGGTATTTTTAGTGACGCGGAGATGAAAGAAGTTGTTGCTAAAATTATTGGTATGTTTTTTTTTTTTTTAATTTTATTTTCAATATAAAGAAGCTGATGCTCAATTGCTGATTTTTTTTTAGGCGATGACAATTTATCGGCAGTAATTCAAACTTTGAACAATGCGCTGAATCAGGTGGAGCAGAAGATCCAGCCATCAACATGTGAACTGTCTGGAAAAAAATACTGGATGTTAGTTAGCACTGTCATTGATGATAGTGATGATGAAGTGGAAGTTGAAGCTGAGGATGATGATGACAGCGATGACGAGTTGGTTTATTTTTTGTTTTATAATTTGCGGCTGATTTGATATTTAATTTAAATTCATTGTTTATTTTTTAGGAGGCTGTGGTTCTCTAGAGCGAAACTCGAGTTACTGAAATTGATTTGCCATGAAATAATAACGTCGGATAGCAGCTGTATTTCTACGAACGATTGTCTTAACTTGGTAACTCATATGGAGAATAAATTGTCACGTGGAGATGCTGATAAATTTTTGAAACAGATTATAAAAGGGTCATGGTTGTATTCTTCGGTGAGGTTTTTACTTTGTAATTTTATTTTTATTTATTTACGCCATTCGAAGAAACAGATAACATCAGTGGATTGTAAAAAAAGTTATAATAGAAAAAAATAACATAAAAGTAACAGCAAAAAATAACAAATATCACATATATATGATGTATATAATATTCAGCCGCGTGGCGACCAAGGAAGTGACAGTTGATTACATTACTAAATTTCTAGCGACACGTTTAAATTTATTGCCAAAACACCAAAAATGTAAATCTTAGATGCAAATTCGTTGAATAATTTTAGAGGAATTGTTTTTAATATTTTGAGAAAAATTAAATTTTTAGGATGATTTTAAGTTAAAATGATTATGCAAATTTAAATGGGGATCTTGAGTAATTTAATGGACAATTTTATCTTGAATGGGGAATTTTAAATACTTTAAAAAATAATTTGAGCGGATAAAGTTTATAATTTGATTTTAAATTAAACTGAGTATCAAAACCAATAACTTTATTACAGATAAATGCTTTATATTTGTAATTTATATACATAATTTAATTGATAACTTTTTTCAAATTAAGGGAATTGGGGTCTGAGATACAAAAAAAGAGGGTATGTGATTTTTTTTTCAGAGTACGTTCGTTATTAAAATTCTAAAAATTTGTGACATTATTAAGCATCACTCCAAGAATATTCTGTGAAATTTTCATAAGAAAATATGGAAAAATAAGCCAGTGGTAGAGGGGAGAGACGAGTCACTTGAAAAAAGTTTTCATGCCGTAGGCAGGATAACTCATGACTGCCGCATCTGAAATAAAAAAACCAAAAAGATTTCTTTAGTACACGAGTTTATCTTGGATTTGAACGAAGGATTTTTTTTTTCAATAACTACTTATTTTTTAATTAAACAAAAGGAAGAATTTTTGGGAAAAATCAGAGTTTTTTGATTGCACCTCTAGCAAAAATTCAAAAATGAATATTTTGTTTATTCCGACGTTCAAATCCAAGATAAACTCATGTACTGAAGAAATATTTTTGGTTTTTTTTATTTCAGATGAGGCAGTCATGAGTTATCCTGCCTACGGCATGGAGATTTTTTTTAAATGACTCGTCTCTCCCCACTACTACTGGCTTAATTTTCCATATTTTTTTATGAAAATTTCGCAGAATATCCTTGGAGTGATGCTTAATAATGTCACAAATTTTAAGAATTTTAATAACGAACGTGCTCTGAAAAAAAAATCACATATCCTCTTTTTTTTGTATCTCAGACCCCTATTCCCTTAATTTGAAAAAAATTATCAATTAAATTATGTATATAAATTACAAATATAAAGCATTTATCTGTAATAAAGTTATTGGTTTTGACACTTTTAGTTTAAAAGAGGATATTTGTGATTTTTTTTTCCAGAGTACGTTCGTTATTAAAATTCTTAAAATTTATGACATTATTAAGCGTCACCCCAAGAATATTCTGCGAAATTTTCATAAAAAAATATGGAAAATTAAGCCAGTAGTAGTGGGGAGAGACGAGTCACTCAAAAAAAGTCTCCATGCCGTAGGCAGGATAACTCATGACTGCCTCATCTGAAATAAAAAAACCAAAAAGATTTCTTTAGTACACTAGTTTATCTTGGATTTGAACGATGGAATAAACAAAATATTCATTTTTGAAGTTTTGCTAAAGGTGCAATCAAAAAACTCTGATTTTTTCCAAAAATTATTCCTTTTGTTTAATTAAAAAATAAGTAGTTATTGAAAAAAAAAAATCCTTCGTTCAAATCCAAGATAAACTCATGTATTAAAGAATTCTTTTTAGTTTTTTTATTTCAGATGAGGCAGTCATGAGTTATCCTGCCTACGGCATGGAGATTTTTTTTAAATGACTCGTCTCTCCCCACTACTACTGGCTTAATTTTCCATATTTTTTTATGAAAATTTCGCAGAATATCCTTGGAGTGATGCTTAATAATGTCACAAATTTTAAGAATTTTAATAACGAACGTGCTCTGAAAAAAAAATCACATATCCTCTTTTTTTTGTATCTCAGACCCCTATTCCCTTAATTTGAAAAAAATTATCAATTAAATTATGTATATAAATTACAAATATAAAGCATTTATCTGTAATAAAGTTATTGGTTTTGACACTTTTAGTTTAAAAGAGGATATTTGTGATTTTTTTTTCCAGAGTACGTTCGTTATTAAAATTCTTAAAATTTATGACATTATTAAGCGTCACCCCAAGAATATTCTGCGAAATTTTCATAAAAAAATATGGAAAATTAAGCCAGTAGTAGTGGGGAGAGACGAGTCACTCAAAAAAAGTCTCCATGCCGTAGGCAGGATAACTCATGACTGCCTCATCTGAAATAAAAAAACCAAAAAGATTTCTTTAGTACACTAGTTTATCTTGGATTTGAACGATGGAATAAACAAAATATTCATTTTTGAAGTTTTGCTAAAGGTGCAATCAAAAAACTCTGATTTTTTCCAAAAATTATTCCTTTTGTTTAATTAAAAAATAAGTAGTTATTGAAAAAAAAAAATCCTTCGTTCAAATCCAAGATAAACTCATGTATTAAAGAATTCTTTTTAGTTTTTTTATTTCAGATGAGGCAATCATGAGTTATCCTGCCTACGGCATGGAGACTTTTTTTAAGTGGCTCGTCTCTCCCCACTACCACTGGCTTATTTTTCCAAATTTTTTCATGAAAATTTCGCAGAATATTCTTGGAATGATGCTTAATAATGTCACAAATTTTAAGAATTTTAATATGGAACGTACTCTGAAAAAAAAAACACAAATTTCCTCTTTTTTTGTATCTCAGACCCCTCTCCCTTAATTGATTTAAAAAACATTAAAAACTAACCAGATTTTTAATTTAGAAAATATTTCATTTTTTGTACCCGTGATTTAAATTAAATTTTCTTTTTCAGGAAGGAAATATGTACTTGGGTGTGCGGAGTATCACTGAACTGATGCCTTATTTTAAATCCAATCATCCTGATCTCAAAAGCTGTCACTTATGCAAGCAAACTGTCTTTTACGTAAGCAAATATTCAAACATCTCATAACATTCCAACACAAATAATTCATTTGAATTCAAATTTAGGGTAAAAAATGTCAGAGCTGTGATAAAAAAATGCACGTCTACTGCTTATCAAACTTCATTAAAATAAACGGAAAAAATGAGTGTCCTCACTGTAACCATATTCTGGGCGAGCAACCAATGACTCAAAATTCAACCCAACCCGATCGTCATCGTCAAAATGAAACAGCCAACGGAAATCACGAACCCACACCAGGACCGTCAACTCGCCGTCGTCGTCGTCGTCATATTGATGACGATGAATAAGAACCAAAATAAATTATTAAAATTAAACTAAAAAAAATAAAAATATAAAGTATTAAATAATTTATTTTTTGTTACTTATCAGAATTGTTATCAATATTAAAAAAAAAATAAAATAAAACATTTTACTCAACAAATTTAAATTTATCAGCAAATTTATTACCAGCCCCTGGTGGCCGGTGACTGAAATAAAACATGAGGATCAAAAACAGCGGGATGTTTTGGAGGTAACGCACAGAATCAAACTGATTTTAAATTTTTTAATTCGTGGATCATAAAAAATGATTTTGGATTGATAAATAATTGCAATCGGTTGTATATTTTTTTAGTTAATTTGTTTACCAACATCCGTACATATTGACAGGCATCACAGGATTTGTTCATAATTTTTAACTTCCCGCTAAAAGAAAATTGAAAATTTTCAAAAATTCGGGAAGTTATTGGTTTTGGTCCGATTTGCAAAAACCGAAATTCTATCAGATTTTGACGTTTCGAGGTTCTAGGAATCTATCCTGACTAATTTCACGATGATGTCCGAGTGTATGTATGTGTGTACGTACGTATGTATGTATGTAAATATTCATAACTCTTGAACGGATAAACCGATTTTGAACTTTAATGTGTCATTCGACGCGGCTTGTCAATATCTTGAAGCTGTAAAAATTTGAGCTTAATCGGTAGGGTGCGTTCGGAGATAATTAAAAAAATAAAATTTTTTCAAAAATGTTTTATTTGGATAACTTTTAATTTGCTCGATGGATTGATTCCAAAATCTAATCAGCTCTAAAACTTTATAAGCCGCGTCGAATGCCACCTCAACCATCAAAATCGGTTCATTCGTTCAAGAGTAAGCATTAGTAGAACACATCTCATTGAGAAAACCTTAATGCTTTAAAGATGGATTGTCTTAATGACACTGATATACATTATTACAATAGTCAAGTACATAATTATTTAATGACCCTCATATGTATAAAACTGTTAAATACTTAGTTTTAATATAAATATTTTTATGACAGAATCGTCATTAGCTCATAATCTATTTAAGTTTTAAGATTAGAAAGATAAAGTTATTGAGAGAAAGACTGGAACCCTAATAGTTGAGATAATGGACTTATTGGGAATCCCGTATTGTCAAATGGACAAATTTAATTTTAGAAGAAAGAAATTAACTTTCAGAACAATTAAAGAACTATTGTTGTCCTATATGGGTTTACTTTTGAATAATTCTTCTTTGTTGTAATAATGATGATGGATTTTGAAGAGTGGGGCAAGACAAATCATTTTCGGGGGCGTTTTTGCTAATGTCGGATGCACCATAGACATCATCATTTAAACTCAGTTTTGATCTTGAGACTGTAAGTCGTACAGTTACTCTGGTCTTAAGACTACATCAGTATAACCAACGTTTACCAATAATTTAACATTGAATTAGTATAAAGTGAATAGTTGCTCTAACAGTAAAGTGTTCAAGGTCGTTTTTTAAAATTTCATTTGTTAAAAATAATCAATTACCAACAATATCAAATTCATCACAATGGAATTAAGCCATTCAAAGTTTACCTACGAATACGTTTCCAACTCGATAGAACAAGGTGTGATCGAAGATATCAATGCAGTGTTTCCAGTCTTGGGTGATTCAACGTTGCTTCACATAGCAACTTTCAATAATGATCAAAAATTAGTGGACTATCTGCTCCGCAAAGGAGCTGATATAAATTCAAAAAGTCAATGCTGGGGTACAGTTGTTAATATTGCTGTTATACTGAATAAGCTGACAATAGTTCAAACTCTAATAAGCTTTGGAGCAGACTTTAGTAATATTAATCATCAAATTGACTTCTCTGCATTTAAACGTTTCCTAACCGCAGTTTGCAACTATTTTAGAGAAATTCCTGAGGTATTACATTTAAACGATATGTATAAGGATTTGGAATTTGTTTTTACATACTATGAAGTTGCCGCTCAACCATTAAATATCGCTATTCATGGAGGTTATGTAAAAATGGTAGAGCTACTTTTAGAAAATAATGCTGATCCGAATCCTGATCCTGATCGTTATGGATCACCACTAATATTTGCTTCTTCGACAACAAATAGAAATTTACAAATTATAAAACTTCTTCTGGCCTACGGTTCAGATGTTAATTATTGTTATAAAAATCGTAGAGAAACTCCTCTACATATTGTTGTCGGGGAGCAAAACTCGGAAGCAGTAAAATTGTTCTTAAATCATGATATGATTGATATAAATAAAGTGACAAAATATAAAGAATCAGCACTTCATTACGGAATTGAAGATATGGTTAACGATGATATCATAAGGCAACTTCTTAATGCTGGTATTGATATTAATTTAAAAAATAGTGGTGGTGAAACAGCATTTAATATTAAAAGTCGAAATAATTCAAAAAAAGTTGATGATGCAATTACGGAACATATTGCGAAATGTAGTGCGGCGAATTTTTACGTCAGTGAAGAAAATTTAGCAGTCGCAAATAGTGGAAAATTTGGCGAATTACGCGACCAGTGCCTAATCGAAATTGAAAAAATGAAGATAACATTTGTTGGTACAAGTAATGTAACTTATCATTGCGTGTTGTATAATAAATGTGTACACAAATTAGCTTTACGTTTGAAATATGTCAGTGATAGTACTATTTCAAATTTGGACATTGAATCTATTTTTCCACTTTATGGTGGAATGATGACTTACCGCTTAAAAAAAGCATTAAGAAGAAAAAAATTCTTATTCAATGCTATTGATTTAACTAATGACATTTTCCAAGAACTGCAAATCCCAAGTACTTTTACGAGGGATATTTTTAAATTTCTATCTAATGAAGATTTGAAAAAATTGCAGTGAAATATTTATACGAATATTTTTACTCAGTATTATTTAGTTTGTAACAAATCAGTAATTATTATCAAGTAAATTTAATGAATTAATTTTTATTACATGTATTATTATTAGTATTATTATTATTATATGAAACAAAATACTTTATTTTTATAAATTTGTGTACGATTAAACCTCATTTTGTATAAAAAAATAAAATAAATTGTGATTAAACGTTACAAATTAAGTTTTTAATATATATTTGATATCCCTTATTGAAAGAAACGATTTGAAAAAAAAAATGTAAATACTTTTTAATGCTTTTGAATACTTTTGAATCGCCCGCCTTTTTTGTGGGAGTGTAACATATTGCAAATCGTTTCTTTTAATCAGGGATTCAACTCCTAAGTACCAGTACTCATTTCAATTGTTTTTATCGCAAAAAATATTTTTTCCTGTTAAAATAACTAAACGTCATGAATTTACTATTTATGCACGATCTCTAGTAGTTACGTTTTTACAATGTTATAAATTATTGAAAATAAAGAGCTCTAAACAAATTTTTTAATTTTATTTAAATAACGATTTAGAAGTTATTTAAATTTTTAAATTTAAATTATCATTGGAGATAATTATAATTCAAAAATTAAAATAAACCGAGTCCTTGTATATATTAGGGTGATCCAAAAAATAACAAATTTTTTTTTTTCTCGGAAACAGGTTCAAAAGTTTCATTTAGATAAAAAAAGACGCCTGTGAAAATTAGAGCTCTTAATATTAACATTAAGAGGTTCTTCATCGCACTTTTCTATTTTCCATAAGAATAACATGGAAAAAATTTTTTTTCTTTATCCCTTAGTCGAAAGTACGCACTTCCCTCCCTAATTTTAAGGCCTAAAGTCTCATTTCCCTCTCCTAGTGGAGTTACACGCGCCCCACTTACATCGCCGGGAGCAAAAAATTTTTTCGTGCCTACGGAAACAGCCGGCTGCTGCCATCTACTGAACGTCTACCACTTTATCAATAAAATTTTTGACGATAACATCATAGATCGTTGCTTTATTTATATGTACGTCAGTGTTTTCGTGTCTCGTTGTTTGTGATATTTTAAGTAAACAGTGTACTTGCAATAATAAACTGAAAAAGTATCATCTGATGACTCTATGGACGAGGATGAGGTGATAAAAGATTTTGATGCAGAGGCGAGGTTAATTATTGAAAGATTATGTATTCATTTATATATTATTTATTGGCAGGAAAAAAATCTTGTTCATAGGCATAAATTTATTTCTTTCGAAAAAAAATAATTATTTTTTATTTTTATTTTTTATAAGTATAATTATGTCTTTTTTTTTGTTTTGTTTTTGATGCCTGCCCCCGCCGACCAGACGCACTCGCTTCGCTCGTGCTTTCAAATGTCGCGGGGCAGGCATCAAAAACGCAACAAAAAAAAAAAGGGAGACGGAAAAAAATTAAAGTTTTATGTATGTCCGAAAGAGGCGCGTCAATAGGGAGCAAATAAAAAAAACATGGCCGACCTGTCAGCTGAAGGCAGAACGTGGTTGTGTTGTTTATAGTATTCAAAAATGTAATTAATAAACGTACTTTCGACCAGGTATAAAGAAAAATCGTATACACCACACGGGAAGATAGTTAAAAGCCCTGCCCTGTGTGTCATGATGCCCTCGGCTTCGCCTCGGGCATCATATCACACAGGGCAGGAATTTCAACTTTCTTCCCTTGTAGTGTAATATACTATTTACGTCTTCTGATTTTTATAAGTAGCTAACGATGCGTCATAGGAATAATTGGCAGGCATATTTTTGTAGGGAATTGAATGCTCTACAAAAAAAGATTCTTATCATTTTTTGAGGAATCTATTTGTTCAAAAGTTATTTGAGGTTGAAGTCGAATTCATATTAAATTTTGAGATTTTCTTACTTTTCCGGCGAAACTATCAGACCTATTACAAAATATCATGAGACCTTTTTTGTAGACAATTTTATTCCCTAGAAATTTTTCTTATAAAATTTTTTCGAATTCCGCATTGTTTTCTAATTATTTTTATTTTAATGTCATGCTCATAAAAAAAATAGTCTTCTGATCGATTTTAAGAGCTTGACATAAAAATTAAAATAACTAGAAAACAATGCGGAATTCGAAAAAATTTTATAAGAAAAATTTCTAGGGAATAAAATTGTCTACAATAAAGGTCTCATGATATTTTGTAATAGGTCTGATAGTTTCGCCGGAAAAGTAAGAAAATCTCAAAATTTAATATGAATTCGACTGAAACCTCAAATAACTTTTGAACAAATAGATTCCTCAAAAAATGATAAGAATCTTTTTTTGTAGAGCATTCAATTCCCTACAAAAATATGCCTGCCAATTATTCCTATGACGCATCGTTAGCTACTTATAAAAATCAGAAGACGTAAAAAAAATTTTTTCCATGTTATTCTTATGGAAAATAGAAAAGTGCGATGAGGAACCTCTTAATGTTAATATTAAGAGCTCTAATTTTCACAGGCATCTTTTTTTATCTAAACGAAACTTTTGAACCTGTTTTCGAGAAAAAAAAAAATTTTTCATTTTTTGGATCACCCTAATATATATCAAACTACGTTTATTCTCATTGAAAGTCTATTCTCAGTGCAAATTCTCCATTATTTATTTAAGCTTAAAAGTATTTTACTAAAATGATTAACTGTAATTTATTGTATATAAATTTATTTTTCATCTTCTTCTGTAAATACATTCATCATTAATTTAAATATTTTCGATTAATGTTTTCAATATTTAAATTTATTTTCTGTTTTACCAACTTTATTGATAGTCTATCCCCTCCTCGCAGTTTCTAGATCAGAACCCACGTGTGCCAACTTAAAAAACGTTTAACAAAATACCCACTGGGCAAATGCGCCAGACCATACGAGACGAGGAAAAAAAAAATTCTCCGTCAGTCGAAAAAAATGGCGACCCGTCTCCTGAAAATCAGTACCGCGTTGCGTATTTACTCAGACAAAACAAATCTTGTAAAGGTAATTAATTATTATTAATAATTATCAATTAATTAAATTTTTTTTTCCCTAAATATTCATGTATTTTAAGTTACAAAAGGCTGAGTAATTTTTTCTCTCTTACGTAATGTCTCTCACTCATAGAAAATTGTTTATTAAGTCATTAGTTATGAGTTGATTAGTAATTACAATGAAATTTAAAAACAGACACGTAAGCAATGGAGATCAACAGCAGCATCGCTCAAGGAGACGTTGATAAATCAACCGCCGACAAGAACCACGACACTGGACAGTGGGATGAGAGTTGCCAGTGAAGACAGTGGAGCAGCAACTGCGACCGTTGGTCTTTGGATTGACGCTGGAAGTCGTTGCGAAACTGATAAAACTAATGGAGTTGCTCATTTTATGGAGCACATGGCATTCAAGGTACTGTCAAATTTTAGTTCTTTATTTATTTGCTGATCTAGGGTGGGCACGAACCGGAAAAACTGCACGGAAAAAAAAATTTAATATTTTTGATTCAAGAATTTGTTTTAAAAATTCAATTTTCCCGGGTTAAGTAGAAATCTCTGACCTAGACGAATTTTCTTGGCTCAAGAAAATTTTAATTCCCATGGGAGTATTGGGAATTTAATGCAACTGGGAAGTATGGAAATTTCAGGGAAGTAGAAAAGTATCAGAGAATTCGAATTTTATCTGTTGGAAATTTTTTTATTGTAGAAAATTCCAGAGTAATTCTGAAAAAACCATCGGAAAAAAAATTTTCTAACTTCGTTCGTCAGAAAACAGTCCACGGGCTTCGAAGAATTTTTTTTTTGTACTGCAGAACCGGAAAATGCATAGAAAATTTCTAGACCAAATTTAAAAACCAGAAACTTAATGCTATAATTTTCTTGGGTAAAACAAAAATTTTTTCTGTCAGACGAATTTTCTTGACTCAAGAAAATTTTTATTCCCATGGGAGTATTGGGAATTTAATGCGACCAGGAAATGTCGGGGAATTTCGAGGTCTCTGGGAATATGAATTTTGTCTGGTGGGAATTTTTGTGTTATGGAAAATTCCGGAAATTCTGAGAAAATCATTGGAAAAACAAATTTTCCAACTTCGCTCGTCAGAAAACAGTCCACGGGCTTCGAAGAATTTTTTTTTTTACTGCGGAACCGGAAAATGCATAGAAAATTTCTCGATAACATTTGAAAACTAGACAATTTTCTTGGGTAAAACAGTAATTTTTTCTGTCAGACGAATTTTCTTGACTCAAGAAAATTTTTATTCCCATGGGAATATCAGGAATTTAATGCAACCGGGAAGTATGGAAATGTCAGGGAAGTAGAAAAGTATCAGAGAATCCGAATTTTATCTGGTGGAAATTTTTTTATCGTGGAAAATTCCAGAGTAATTCTGAGAAAACCATCGGAAAAAAAAATTTTCCAACTTCGTTCGTCTCAAAAACAGTCCACGGGCTTCAAATAATTTTTTTTTATTACTGCGGAACCGGAAAATGCATAGAAAATTTCTAGACCAGATTTGAAAAAACTCGACACTTAATGCTATAATTTTCTCTGACTTAAACGAATTTTCTTGGCTCAAGAAAATTTTAATTTCCATGGGAATATCGGGAATTGTCAGGGAATTTGATTTTTATCTGGTGGAATTTTTTTTATTACGGAAAATTCCAGAGTAATCGTAAGAAAAACCATCAGAAAAAACTTATTCTAATTTTCCTCGTCTCAAAAACAGTCCACGGGCTTAATTTTTTCTATTACCGCGGAACTGGAAAATGCATACAAAATAAATTCCAAAACCAGACCCGGAAACTAGACACGAAGCAACAATTTCCTTTTTTCATACGACCATTTTCTTTCGAGTTACAGCCCGTGGAAAATGAAACGAATAAATTTTCTGAATCCGGGAAAAACTTTACTTGTAACCCGGGAAATATCAGAATTTAAAAATAATTTTTACGCGGCCTTTGTAATCATAAAAAACTTAATAAATGAATAATTAAATTTTCAGGGAACAGCTAAAAGATCCCAGACAGACCTGGAGCTGGAGATCGAAAACATGGGCGCCCACTTGAATGCTTACACAAGTCGAGAGCAGACTGTATTTTACGCCAAGTGTTTAGCTGGAGACGTACCGAAGGCCATTGAGATTTTGAGTGACATCATACAGAACTCAAAGCTGGGGGAGAGTGAAATCGAACGGGAACGCGGAGTTATTCTGCGTGAAATGCAGGAGGTTGATACCAACCTCCAGGAAGTTGTGTTCGATCATTTGCACTCTACAGCTTTCCAAGGCACACCTTTGGGCCGTACGATTCTTGGACCCACTGAAAATATTAAATCGATTACGCGTAACGATCTTGTCCATTACGTGAAAACCCACTACGGACCACCAAGATTTGTTTTGGCTGGAGCTGGAGGAGTAGACCACAACCAGCTGGTCGAACTTGCGGACAAACACTTTGGGAAAATGAAGGGACCTCAGTACGAAGAGATCCCACCTCTACTGACCCCATGCCGGTACACCGGATCAGAAATTCGTGTCCGTGATGATTCGATGCCTCTGGCTCATGTTGCGATCGCTGTCGAAGGCGCGGGATGGGCCAGCGCAGACAATATTCCTCTGATGGTTGCCAACACACTGCTGGGAGCATGGGACAGAAGTCAAGGCGGTGGAGTAAATCACGCCTCTAGATTAGCCAAAGCTTCAGCTGAAGATGGTCTTTGCCACAGCTACCAGAGCTTCAATACCTGCTACCAAGAAACTGGGCTCTGGGGTGTCTACTTTGTTTGCGACCCCATGCAGTGCGAGGACATGGTATGGAATATCCAGCAAGAATGGATGAAACTCTGTACCAGTGTCACGGAAAAAGAAGTTAACAGGGCCAAGAACATGCTCAAGACGAATATGTTATTGCAGTTAGACGGCACTACGGCTATTTGCGAGGACGTTGGACGGCAAATGCTTTGTTACAATCGACGAGTTCCTCTTCATGAGCTAGAAGCTAGAATAGATGTAAGTTTTAATTTTTGTACTCGAATTCGAGTACTGGTACTCGATCAGGTACTAGTTTTCTAATCAGGTACTAGGGTCCCTAATCGGATACTAGTTTCTGGATCATATACTAGTTCACTGATCAGGCATTAGTTCCTTGATTAAGAACTAGTTCCCTGATTAGAAAGCAGATACCTGGTTGGGGAACTAGTACCTGATCAGGTGCTACTGAGTCTTTTACTTTACATATGTAGTGTAAAAACTGCCCTGATAGCAAAATTTTCCAGTCAGAAAGTTGGGGTCAATTAGTAGCGATCAAGTTGACAACTTTATCCTTTGCAACTGTTGACTACAAATTCAGGGTGGCCACGAATTGGGACTTATCAGGGAATTTAATGCAACCGGGAAATGTCAGGGAATTTCGAAAAGTAGAGAATTAAATTGTAACAGTTAAAAATTAAAAAAATTTTAAATTATACACTAGTTATAAAAATTAAGGGATGTCAAAAAAATTTCAAATTTTAAAGTGATTTTCAACAGATTGTAACTCGAAGGAAAATGGTCATACGACAAAAACAAAAAAGGCAAATTGTAGCTTCAAGTGTCTAGTTTTCTGATCTGGTCTTTAAATTTTTTTATTATGTGCGGTTCCGGAGTAATCCTAAGAAAACTATCGGAAAATAAATTTACCAAATTTTTGATCGTCTTAAAAACGGTCTTCGAGCTTCAATAAATTTTTTTCGATAATTATCATTGATTTTTGATTACTCCGGAACCGTGCATAATAAAAAAATTTAAAGACCCAGGTCAGAAAACTAGACACTTGAAGCTACAGTTTGACTTTTTGTTTTTATTGTACGACCATTTTCCTTCGAGTTAGAAACTGTTGAAAATTAATAAAAAATTTGAAATTTTTTGAATATCCCTTAATTTTTGTAACCAGTGTATTTTTAATTTATTTAAATCATTAAATTTCTTATTAAATATTTAAACTTATACATTTTTAACATCGAATAATCAAAAGTAGGCAACATTAATTTATTTTAGTGCCATTTTTTCTGGTTTCTCTTATGATTTAATTATCAAATTTAATTATTAAAAATGAAAATATAATAAAAACTTTGAATATCTAAATGATACGAATAAAATTTCTAAATCAGGGAAAAATGTGAAAAACTTTACTGGAAAACCGGGAAATATCAGGGAATTTTGAAATCATTTCTTTGTGGCCGCCCTGAAATTGCCAACTTTTTTTCAAAAATTGAAGGCAACTTTCCAAATTTTTTCAAAAAGCTGCCGCCCAGTTCCCATCTTAAAAAAATAAAAATTTTAACATTCAACTTAACAAATCGCAGCAGTAAGTTCCCGTTAGTTCCCCAGCTTTGCTATCAGTGTAGAAAACGGAATTAATAATTAATATCGCAACAAAGTAATTAAAATTTGCTAATAAAAATTTAATTATTCATAATTCCAGAGCATTACTGCAAAAACAATTCAAGATGTCGGCATGAAGTACATTTACAACCGGTGTCCAGTTGTCGCAGCCGTCGGTCCAGTCGAAAATCTATCCGACTACAACACAATGCGTGCCAACATGTACTGGCTCCGAGTTTAAATCGTTCGAAATAAATTTATAAAAAATCAATTAGCTAATAAATTTATAATTTAATTTAATTTAATAATAATAATAATGATAATGATAATAATAAAAAAAAACAATGATGATATTATTAAATTGACAGTAGTAAGCAATCAATACTCGGAAGATATTTATACTTCGGGTTTAATTATCATCAATGTATAAAGATTTAAAAAAAAAAGATAAATGTAAAATGTTTAATTAAAAATATACAATTGTTTATCTTTTATTATTTGACACGATGACTAGATCATTATAATTATCGGTAATTATAATAATTTATTGGTATCGATTAATGTTGATCCCGAGGAAGAGATTCTAATTTCAGCAGCTTCTTCTGCAAAGAGGTTGATGGCTACCTGGACGCACTGCTGCTTGTGGACGGCGAGTGGGACTGCGATTGTGCTGGAGTGTCTTTGCAAACTTTTGATGTCATTTCTGATAATGGTTCAAGTTCTTTGGTATTTATTAAATCGAACTCCGTGACGAAGTAGTAGAAATGTTTGTAACATGTGTTAACATGAGCTTCCTGTAATTTGGAAAATTAATTATGAGAGAATAAGGGATGAAAAAATTTAATTTTTAATTAATCAGTAATTTTTTTTTTAATAGGGACGTTCATAAAATACGTCACGCAAAATTTTACTTTTTTAGAATCCTCACCCTTCGTCGCGTCATGTCACATTCTCTACTATTAATTTTACGTCACGGATGATAGATTCCCTCCCCATTATGATAGAAATATACATGGAAATATTTATATATTTATGAATATGAAACGAATGACTTTCTATCGTAACTGAAGAAGAAAATTGAAAAAAAAAAAACAGAGAAAAATTTGGAAAATTTGTCACAGTGAGCAACAACCCTCTTACCCATAAGTGAGAACGTATTTTTTGAACGGCCTCTTTGATAGTAAGAAATTTATAGAAACTGGAGGAAAAGAGGTCTGAGATACAAAAAAAAGAAATGTGATTTTTTTTTTTCAGAGTACCTCCGTTATTAAAATTTTTGAAATTTGTGACATTATTAAGCATCAGTTCAAGAATATTCTGCGAAATTTTCATAAGAAAATATGGAAAAATAAGCCAGTGGTAGTGGGGAGAGACGAGTCACTTAAAAAAAGTATCCATGCCGGAGAAATTTTTGGATTTTTTTTTAATGATAAATTATAAAAAAAAAAATATTTTAAAAAATTGCACCTGTAGTTTTTTAAATTTTCTACATGTGCATATTTTTAGTTTTTGTTTTTTTGTAATTTATTTGTTAAAAAGAAAATATGGAAATTACAAATTGTCTGCTGACTTTATGATCATATATTTTTGTGATTTTTTTTTTCCGAGTACCTTCGTTATTAAAATTCTTCAAATTTGTGACATTATTAAGTATCATTCCAAGAATATTCTGCGAAATTTTCATAAAAAAATATGGAAAAATAAGCCAGTGGTAGTGGGGAGAGACGAGTCACTTAAAAAAAGTCTCCATGCCGTAGGCAGGATAACTCATGACTGCCTCATCTGAAATAAAAAAACCAAAAAGATTTCTTTAGTACATGAGTTTATCTTGGATTTGAACGAAGGATTTTTTTTTTCAATAACTGCTTATTTTTTAATTAAACAAAAGGAAGAATTTTTGGGAAAAATCAGATCTTTTTGATTGCACCTTTAGCAAAAATTCAAAAATGAATATTTTGTTTATTCCGACGTTCAAATCCAAGATAAACTCATGTACTAAAGAAATCTTTTTGGTTTTTTTATTTCAGATGAGGCAGTCATGAGTTATCCTGCCTACGGCATGGAGACTTTTTTTAAGTGACTCGTCTCTCCCCACTACCACTGGCTTATTTTTCCATATTTTTTTATGAAAATTTCGCAGAATATTGTTGGAATTTCACTTAATGATATCACAAATTTTAAGAATTTCAATAACGAACGTACTCTGAAAAAAAAAATCACAAATATCCTCTTTTTTTTTGTATCTCAGACCTCTTTCTCCCCTTGATGAAGTGACATTTCAAAAATTAATAATTATTCTTCTTTTAACGAATCAAAATTAAAATTTAAAAATTTTAACTTAAAAAAAATATGTCAAGTAAATAAAAAAAACTCACAGCTCCAATAGCGACTATCCGGTCAAAGTGATGAATATAAACATGAACAAACACCCGGAACAATCTCGTGAGAATTTTCTTACACAGACTAATAAATGTTTTAGGAAACGGCACGTCCGTGCTCACCGGAAATACTGACTCATTATTTATCTGCGCTTCGATCCAGTCCATAAGCAGACTTATATACTGAGGAGCCGGCAATGCCATTGGTTTTTTATATTTATCACCATCCGCCCATAGATATTCAAATCTCGCACCTCCGCTCATTGACGGGCATGATGTCGAGTCGCAGTACTCAGATATTGTTCCGTAAATTAAATTTATACGGTTGAAAAAATCCACCACTAGCAAAAAAATTACAATAATAAATAATTATCATCACAACCCTGTTGTAAATTTTTCGGAATTTTCTCTGGAAAACTCATTTCTCAAGTTCTAAAGATTTTCTCAGAGAAAAGTCCAGAAAATTTCCACCAGGGAATACAATTAAATAAAAATAATTACCGTGTACTGCAATCCAATCATTTAAATCTTCACCAGGTGGTAATTTTACAGCAGCCCGTAAATTTATACCTGAATTTAATGATGCCTGGGCTTGTTTATATAAAGAATATCTTAATGTCCCATGAGTAAATTTTTTTTTCGGCCTAAATGTCTTAAAAAATTATTAATTATTATTATTATTATTATTAATATTGCTGGCTTAAAATTAAATTTACTTACTTTTCCTTTTTGAAAAAATTCAACGAATCCACTTAGCGAGGCCATTTATTTAAAAAAATAAAATTATTTATTTATTTATTATAAACAATTAAATTTAAATATATTTTTATTTAGTTTAGTATACAAAGTACAAAATGGAGTACAAAAAAACATATGAATGTATTAATCGAAGTAACAAACTCTCGATATCTCGAGTCGAGTATTTCGTTGTATCGATACTGTGTATCGTCTGCTAAATTCACACTCATGACAAATAAATTATCTGGGATACAACTTTTTGTAAAATCGAGTCCAATAACTTGACTTTGAGGGATGATAGTAAAGTTATCAGACATTTGAAATTGAAAAAAATTTTTTTTTAACAGATTAATAATGAAAAAAAAATATTTCTGAAAAAATGCACATGTCGGAAATTTCATAAATTATATGTGCAATTTTTCAAAATATTTTTTTTAACATTTATTTTTTTGTTAAAAAGAATCCAAAAATTTTTAAATGTCCGCTAACTTTACTGTCATCTTTGAGGGTCGGCAGTACTAAACGAATTTTCGAATTTTACTTTTCTAATTACGTTTTGAATAATTACGTCACTCGAATGATGAAAACCTTCCGAAAAAGTTTGTCTTTCATATTTTTTCGGAAGCTATAAAAAATTCTGTAATAACAATTGATTAATAAATTAAAAGAAAAGTAAAATTCAAAATTTCGTTTAGTACGGCGCAGTCTTAAACACTAGATTTAAATTGTTTTTGTAATCAACTTCTTACATTACAATATTTCTGCATGATACTAAAGTTAGCCGACGTCTAATAATTTTTGGATTTTCTTTTAGACGGTAAATTATAAAAAAAAAAAAATTAAAAAAATTGCACCTGTAGTTTTTTAAATTTTCTACAAGTGCATATTTTTAGATTTTTTTTTTTGTGATTAATTTGCTAATAAAAAAGTCAAAAAATTTTTAATTGTCGGCTAACTTCAAAATCATAAATTTATGATACTGAAATTAGCAGACGTCTAGGAATTTTTGGATTTTCTTTTAGACGGTAAATTTGAAACAATTGCACTTATTGTTTTTTAAATTTTCTACATGTGCATATTTTTAATTTTTTTGTGATTAATTTGCTAAAAAAAAATCCGAAAATTTTTAATTGTCTGCTAACTTCAGGATCATTATTTCTGCTGTATTTATTCTAGCAATTAACTGTCAAATTACTTGACAGTTAATTGGATTTCATAGCAGGCATTTGTAATTTTTAAAAACCATGTCGTCTTATCAAAAATTTTTGAAAATTACATATTTTAGTTTATTTTTCCACACTCGTTTATTTTCAATCCTTTAACTACTGCATTTTTTATTTTTTTTTTCTAAAAATTCATTGATAAAATCACATAGAAGCGATTTGTGCTGATCTACCAACTGTTCCTTCCTTAATATCTTAATATACACTTACAAAATACTAGGTACAAATAAATATTATCCTGATCAACGGGATCACTCGATACGAATCATATCAACAAGACTAAAGTCTAGTATCACAATTAAATATTTAAAACTAAACTTATCAACCAAAATTAAAAATCTAATACTAATGAACATCAGCATTAGACTGGACCAAAAAAATCGACTATTTTTTTTTTTTTAGTACATCGAAAATATGATTTAAGGTGACAATAAAAAAATTATTGTGAAAATTTGAGCCCTTGATATTTAAATTAAGAAGTGTATCATCGCAATTTTTGATTTTTTTTTATGAGCGGGTTTTTGTCTCATAACTCTCAAACCATCGAGATAAACGAAATCGACTAAGACACATTTTTTGAAGGAAATTTGATGCTCTACAAAAAAGGTCTGATTGAAATTTTTCGTCAGACGAACCGTTTCCTTATAATCATGCTTTGAACATTAGTAGGATTTTAAAATTTGATTGTTCAACTAGAATTTTGTAATTAATGTAAAAATAAGTTTTTGGAAAAAGCCAATGAATATTCTTGAAGGAAATTGAATGCTCTACAAAAAAAGTCTCTTAACAATTTTCGCTAAATTCACTCCTTCAAAAGTTATTCAAGATTATTGGAGTCGTCAAAAGTTGAACAATCAAATTTTAAAATCATACTAATGTTCAAGGCATGATTATAAAGAAACGGTTCATCTGACGAAAAATTTCAATCAGACCTTTTTTGTAGAGCATAAAATTTCCTTCAAGAAATGTCTCTTAGTCGATTTCGTTTATCTCAATGGTTTGAGAGTTATGAGACAAAAACCCGCTCATAAAAAAAAAAATCGAAAATTGCGATGATACACTTCTTAATTTAAATATCAAGGGCTCAAATTTTCAATAATTTTTTTATTGTCACCCCAAATAATATTTTCGATGTTAAAAAAAAAATTGTCGATTTTTTTGGCCCAGTCTAATTAGCATCCATTACTTCATACACTTGCCAGTAATTACAATCATCAATTAACAATAATTACTCTTGTATCTCGTATTTAGCAATCGCCGGGTCACGAATTTTTTTGTATCTCTCCAAGAGATCAGAAATCGAATCCCTGCGATTTGATCTGCTTTTGACTTTTGTCTCTTTCGTTGTCTCTGGCAGCTGATCAGCTGAATGCTGAACGATTTCCTCCAGAGGCTGAGTTTCCACCGATTTTTCCTTCGCCTCAACAGAATTTTCCTCCGCAAGTTCTTGTAGCGGCCGAGTGATAGTCGCTGGAGATTCTTTTTTAATTTTACCCACTTTCGGAGAACTGAAACTGTCATCAGCTCTTTTGCTTGGAAGACTCGAGATGTTACACGACCGTTCAGTAAATAAACGCATGATACTTTCGGGAATCCGATGGTTCTTAAGTTTGCTCTTTTCAATCGGCGGTACCTTTTTTTTATCACTGGGTAAATTGAATGAGTCATCAAAGTTTATTTTAGGAACCATCGGCTTTGACTTTTCGACGGAATTCCCAACTAATTCCTTCTTGCCGTACCTAGTGGACAACAACTTAAAAGGCAAATCTGTTGGAGTGAGGGCGAGACGTTGCTCGGAGTAGTTATCAATTTGTTCATTTGGATCGAAGCTCACAACTGGAGATCTCAGGAGATCTAGACCCAATGATTTATCAGGAAAACAAGATCTGTGCTGTTCCGGTTCCGGCTCCGGTTCATCTTTCGGTAAAGAATTTGACAGCTGGTCTATTCTGTTATTAATATTATTCAGTTCATCAGAAATAGCTCGCAAGTTATCCAGCCCTGTCTTGACATCCTGCAGGTCCTCGGGAGTAAAAAAATCTTCGTCTTTTGACTTATTCCCGTAGTGCTCCAGCATCGCTTTCAAAACAATCAACATGTTCTTTAAAACGAGATCGCCATTTTCGTCATACAAATTATGTAAGGCGACTTTAGACTCGGGGTCCAATGGATACTTCATCAGGTTATCGATGTTCACTTTACCCAGAGCATTGCCATCAAGTATTTTTTTGTCTTCGCCATAAATACTTTTCACCAAATTGTCAACCTCGACAAATTTGTTCGCTAATTCTTTTTTCTTGGACACTTTTTCTTTGAGCAAATTAAATCTGGCATGATTACTCTCCTTCCATTCTGTCAAAACATCAAATTTAATTATTTATCAATTAAAAAATTAATATCATTATTATCAATACCTTCAATTATTTTCTTATCATCAACATCTAGGAGACGTTTTTTAAACTCAGCATCACCAGGACAAGCCCCTGCGACTTCAGACAATTTTTCTTTCGCTCCAAATATTTTAGCATTATTGTCATTTATTTCCGCAATAGTTTTTCTGCAAAAATTAGTTAATTAATTAATTAATTAGTAATGAAAATTAAAAAAAAACAGAATGATTTTTTTCCGGTGACTTTTTTTTTGCTTGCAAAACGCAAGCAAATGAAGTTACACAAAAAAAATCAAGGACAATTTTGTAGGAAATTTTATGCTCTACAATAAAAGTCCTGTGGGTCAAAGCGCTAAAGTCAGTAGTTTACGAGTTACAGGTAATTTAGTAATTAAAAGTCTAAAATATCCTGCTGGGAGAAGTCATTAATTTTTTATTTATAAAATTATCTGTAACTCGGAAACTATTGACTTTAGCGCTTTGATCCATAGGACTTTTTTTGTCGAGAATAAAATTTCCTAAAAAAAGTTCTTTGATGTTTTTTGTGTAACTTCATTAGTTTACGCTCTGCAAGCAAAAAAAGGTCAATGTCAGAAAAATTGACTTTCGAAACGAACCCAAGTAAAATTACTTGAGTTACAGTAAAATTACTGCGAGTATTTTTGAAGAACAAAAAATTGCAGCAAACGTCACTTTGATATAAAAAGCGGCTGAGTAACAGAAGTTTAATTTTCAAAATTTTGAAGTTGAATAAAAAGTATTTGGCATTAAAATTAAGAATTCAAAATTACCGCGAAAAAAATACCACCGAAAGTAAAGGAATTGTAATTTAAATACTAACTCAACATGAGCTTTGGCTCTGTCTGTTGTCTCATCATGATCTTTCTGCATCTCAGCAATTTCCTGATTAATTTTAGCTGCAGTGTTTGTAAACAAAGCTCGGGTAAGAGGGTCATTGGCAGTCGGACGACTCAAAATTTTTTCATCAGCTGAAAAATAAAATTTTTTAATAATTAATTAAATGTAATGTAAGTTTATCTTATCAGGACAGGTGTCCTCTGATAACCAAAAGTTGCTGAACAATAGGAAGTGTTTGAATCGGAAATGTTCCAAGTATTCAAATTTATTTAAAGTAAATCGGAAATTGTGATACTGGTTAGCCGAGGTCTAATAATTTTTTGACTTTCTTTCAAAACGATAAATTACAAAAAAAAAAATATTTGAAAAAAATGCACCTGTAGTTTTTTAAATTTTCTACATGTGCATTTTTTTATTTTTTTTTTTCATTAATATTTTTTAAATTTTTGAGTAATTAAATTATTTATGATACTGAAGTTAACGGATGATAACCGACGTTTAATAATTTTTTGATTTTTTTTTAAGCAATAAATTATAAAAAAAAAATATTTGAAAAAATTGTACCTGTAGTTTTTTAAATTTCGTACATGTGGATTTTTTTATTTTTCCGTTTTTTGGATTTGATTCATTTAAAAAAAAATTCAAAAATAATTAAGAGTCTGTTAACTTTTGGATCATAGTTAACGGAGGTCTAATAATGTATAGATTTTTTTTAAACGATGAATTATAAAAAAAAATATTTGAAAAAATTGCACCTGTAGTTTTTAAAATTTTCTACATGTGCATTTTTTTACTTTTTTTTTTTCATTAATATTTTTTAAATTTTTGAGTAATGAAATTATTTATGATACTGACGTCAGCCGACGTTTTATAATGTTTAGATTTTTTTAGAGATAATAAAATATAAAAAAAAAATATTTAAAAAAATTGCACCTGTAGTTTTTTCAATTCTCCACATGTGCATTTTTTTTTTTTTTTTTTTTTTTTTTTTTTTTTTTTTTAATTCATTCGTTAAAAAAAATCCCCAACCATAAATAATTTAATGGTAGTAAAGCTTAGTGGGCATCTGACAGTTTTTTAAATTTTGAAATTCTTGTAAAAAAAAAAAATAAAAAAATACATGTTTAGAAAATTCAAAATTCTGTACATGCATTTTTTTTAAATTTCATTTTTTAATTTTTTTATGTAATTAAAAAATTGTCGTGTCTGGTAGATAGACTCTGATAATAATTTCTGATAAATTGACGTTTGAAAAATTGGCGCCAAAACTGATCTCAGTTCTGGGACAATAAATAAATAATTAAAAAAAATTACGCTTACAATTACGTTCAACAAAAGCTTTAGCAGCGAGCATGGCAAGATCGAACATGAGCCTCGTAAACTTTTCCCCATGTGCGGTATGCAAATGTGTGGCCGTAACCGGTGTCCATTCAAACCCTTGATTCTCGGCGAATATTATTGGAAGTAAAGCTTTTACTTGAGTTCGATATTTGGCTTCTCCAGACTTGTCTAATATGGGCCAGTCGACCGACTGTTGAAATCTCTCTTTATCATAAATTGTCAAAAGATAATGGGACACGTGGATGAACCCGGCAGTGTTCGGTTTATCGAACATGTTTTCTTTGATGAGTTTTTTTAAATCTCCACTCATTGAGTTGGTGACTGCGAAAGTTTTTAAATACTGATACAGTCTTTTTCCGTATTCGTTCATCGCGATATTTTATGCTTAAATGTTTAAATTTAAATTTAAATTTAAATTAATTTAACAACAAACTTAATTTTAAAATTGTGAAGAGGTTAGGAAACACTCAGTTCACTTGACGGTTGACAGATTTCAATTTTGAATTGATTTTTGTATGAGTGTGAATGTAGCAGACGTCAGAATTTAAAAACGAGTGTGAATGTAGCAGACATCAGACAAATTGAAAATTATAAATAATTAATAAAATTAAATTTTTAAAAAATGCGCGTTTAAAAAATTTAAAAATAAATAAGCGCATTTTTTGTAAATAGTTTTTTAAAAAATTATTTACTCTGTTTATTTATAATTTTAAATTTGACTGACGTTTGCTACATTCATACTCATATTTAAAATTATAAATAAATCGAGTAATTAATTAATAAAATTAAATTTGAAAAAAATGCGCGTTTAAAAAATTTAAAAATTAATAAGTGTATTTTTTTAAAAATAATTTACTCTGTTTATTTATAATTTTAAATTTGTCTGACGTCTGCTACATTCACAGTCATATTTAAAATTACAAATAAATCAAGTAAATAATTAATAAAATAATATTTGAAAAAAATGCGCGTTTAAAAAATTTTAAAATTAGTAAGTGTATTTTTTAAAAATATATTTTTTTAAATTATTTACTCTGTTTATTTATAATTTTAAATTTGTCTGTCTGCTACATTCACACTCATCTTTAAAATTATTAATAAATAGTGTAAATATTCAATAAAATTAAATTTGAAAAAAATGCGCGTTTAAAAAATTTAAAAATTAGTAAGGGTATTTTTTAAAAATATTTTTTTAAAAATTATTTACTCTGTTTATTTAAAATTTTAAATTTGTCTGGTGTCGGCTACATTCACACTCATATTTAAAATTGTTAATAAGTCGAGTAATTAATTAATAAAATAAAATTTTTAAAAAATGCGCGTTTAAAAAATTTAAAAATTAGTAAGTGTATTTTTTAAAAATTTATTTACTCGATTTATTTATAATTTTAAATTTGTCTGACGTCTGCCACATTCACACTCATGTTTTAAATTATAAATAAATCAAGTAAATAATTAATAAAACAAAATTTGAAAAAAATACGCATTTAAAAAATTAAAAAATTCATAAGTGTATTTTTTTCGAATTCAATTTCATTAATTATTTACACTATTTATTAATAATTTTTAAATGTGAGTATGAATTCAGCAGACATCAGATAAATTTAAAATTATAAATAAACAGAGTAAATAATTAATAAAATGAAATTTGAAAAAAGGCGCGTTTAAAAAATTTTCAAATTAATAAGTGCATTTTTCTCAAATATTTATTTAAAAATTATTTACTGTTTATTTATAATTTTAAATTTGTCTGACGTCTGCCACTTTCCCGCTCATTTTTTTTTTTTAAAAGAACCTGAAGTCTGAAGGTAGCAGTCGATTATCAACAATCGACTTCCAGGGTCATCAAGATTATTTTTATTATTTCGATATCGATTTCGACCTCGATATAAAGAAATCGATTAATTTGGCAGCACCGACAACACCAAGAATTTCTAAGTATTTAAATTTCCCGGTTAACTAAATGTCAGATGTCAAAATGGCAGCAGTTAGTAGTATTATAAGTAGGGACAATAATATTATGGCGTCGATAGCTAAAATAAATGAAGACGTTAAAAATGAACAGACAATTTATCAAGAATCAGAAATATTTTCAACTGGATTCGGTTTATTTGAAGAAATACGAAGGTCTGGTAAACTTTGCGATGTGACACTTAAAGTAAGTGCTGCAAATTAAAATAATTACTCATTTCCTTTGTTCTGTTGTGTGCTTTTTTTTTTTTTTAAATTTATCATTACTCATTCTTGTACTTACTCGCAATTTAAATTAAATTTAAATGAAGTTGTAGTAAAAAATATTTTGTTTTTTATTTTTAGGTTGAAGATCAGAGTTTTAGTGCCCATAGAGTAGTTTTAGCAGCGACAATTCCATACTTTCATGCCATGTTTTTAAATAATATGGTTGAAAGTAAATTAAGTGAAATCACACTCCAGGGATTTGAATCCATGTAATTTTTATTGTTTTGTTTTGTTATTAATTATTGGTTTTTTATTTAATTGGGAGTAGATAAGCAATAAGGAGTCAACCGAAATTTGAGTAGGATTTTGAGAAAATTAAGTTTGAAGATTTATTGATCGGTGTATTTTTGATATAATACTTTTTGATTGATAATTAAGTTACTGAAGTTAATAAAGTTTTGATTATAAATGACCAAACCCGGAAGTGTGGAAAATATTTTTTTCTATATAGTAAAATTGTGGGTTAAATATAACAGATATGGTAAAAATGACAATGACTAATTTTGAAGGGAATTAAATTTCCTACAAAAATGGTCTCTGTAAATTTTTTCGTAAATTCAATAGTTTTCTCAGAAAATCGATTTATAGTCTTCAATAGAATAATTTTCAAAAAATTTTATTTCTGAAGATTCCTTTAATCTTAAAATTGAAATTCTCGGTAAAATATCACAGATACAAAGAAAATGATAAGGACTAATTTTAAAGGAAATTAGATTTCCTACAAAAATGGTCTCAATAAATTTTTTCGTAAATTCAATATTTTTCTCAAAAGATTGATTTAAAGTTCTCACGAAAATAATTTTCAAAAAATTTTAATTCTAAAAATTCCTTTAATCTTAAAATTGAAATTCTCGCTAAAATATCACAGATACAAAGAAAATGATTAGGACCAATTTTAAAGGGAATTAAATTTCCTACAAAATTGTCTTTATACATTTTTCCATAAATTCAATATTTTTCTCAAAAAATTGATTTGAAGTTCTCACTAGAATAACTTTCAAAAAATTATATTTCTAAAAATTCCTTTATTCTTAAAATTGAAATTCTCGCTAAAATATCACAGATACGAAGAAAACGATAAGGACTAATTTTAAAGGAAATTAAATTTCCTACAAAATTTGTCTCCATAAATTTTTTCGTTAACTCAATAATTTTCTAAAAAAATTAAATTTAAAGTCCCCATTAATAAATTTTCACATTTTTAAAAAAAAGTGTGTCAAGACTTGACTCGGTTTCATAAAATTCCAACTCGCACTTGCCTGCTATTAAATCCAATTAATCTCAAGTAACTTGACACTGAATTGCTAAAATAATTGCAGCAGAAATATTGTAACGTAAAAAGTAAATCACAAAAAAAATGATAAACTTGCAATAAAAAAAGTTTATTTATTATTTGTTGCAATAACTTAGCAAATTGCTTAAATTTTTATTCTAGTTAATGACTCGCCCTCCGCAATCTAGTATTTAAACTCCCGTTACTTACCTCGATTTTACCCCAAGTTTTATCCCAGATAATTTATCCAACAATTTTTTTTCGTTTCCTTAAAAAAATTTTTTTCACTGAACTACTCGAAATTTTTATTTACCGCCCAATCATTTATACAAAAATCCAAAAATCTTTTCCTCTGACGTTACTGCTTATCTACCTCCACTAATTAATTAACAACTCAATCAACTAATCAACAATTTATTACAGGGCTTTAGAAGCTTTAATAAATTACGCATACAGCGGCCGCATAGTATTAAACAAACTAAATGTACAAAGTATAATGGTAGGAGCGTCATTTTTACAATTGCAATCAGTCCGCGACGCCTGTGCCGACTTCCTAAAAATTCACCTGCACCCAAACAACGCACTGGGCATCAGTCTATTCGCTGACCGCCTAAACTGCACCTCATTGGTCGAAGAATCAACGAAATACATCCAGCAGTACTTCCACCAGGTCTCTCTATCCGACGAGTTCCTGGTCCTGTCATTCACTGACCTCCAGGAACTGATTTCCAAAGACGACCTGTACGTAGTGTCAGAGTCCCAGGTCTTTGAAGCAGTCGTCCGATGGATAAAACACAACGTCGAGGAGAGATTAATTTACTTACCAAAATTACTGATACTCGTAAGGCTGCCACTGCTGAGTCCTGAGTATCTGGTGGATCATGTGGCCAAGGAGGATTTAATCAGACGGTCACACGAGTGCCGAGATTTGTTGGACGAAGCTAAAGACTGTCATTTGATGCCAGAGCGCAAGCATTTGCTTGAGAGTTACAGGTTCCGTCCTAGAGTATGTACGAATATAATTGGTCATATTTTTGCCGTTGGCGGACTGACCAAGTACGGGAACTCGCTGAGTACTGTCGAGGTTTACGACCCAGCGAAAGGCGTATGGAGAAAGTCGGAGGCGATGACGATGGACAGGAGTCGGGTCGGAGTTGCTGTTCATCAGAATAAATTGTATGCCTTCGGTGGATACAATGGAGTTGAGAGACTGGCGACTGTGGAAGTTTATCATCCGGCTTTGAAGACCTGGAAAATTATTGCTCCCATGCATTGCAAGCGAAGGTAATGGCGGGAAATTCGGGAATAATTTAGTCCAGTCGAAACTCTGTAGATGATCCTGATGTTAGCAGATGATTAAAAATTTTTGGATGCATTTTTTTTTATCAAAATTACAAAAAAAAAGAACTAAAAATATGCACTTGTAGGAAATTTAAAAAACTACAGGTGCAATTTTTTCAAATATTTTTTTTTTGTAATTTCTCGTTTTAAAAAAAATTCAAAAATTATTAGACGTCGGCTAACTTCAGTATCATAAATAATTTCATTATTCGAGAATTAAAAAAATATCAATTAAAAAAAAAAGTTAAAAATATGCACATGTAGGAAATTAAAAAAACTACGGGTGCAATTTTTTCAAATATTTTTTTTTTTATATTTTATCATCTCTAAAAAAATCTAAACATTATTAGACGTCGGTGAACTTCAGTATCAGGAATAATTTCATTATTCGAGAATTAAAAAAATAAATAAACTAAAAATATGCACATGTAGGAAATTTAAAAAACTACAGGTGCAATTTTTTCAAATATTTTTTTTCTTATAATTTATCGTTTAAAAAAAATTCAAAAATTATTAGACGTCAGATAACTTCAGTATCATGCAAAATTTGTGGAAAAAAAAATTCACATCAAGTATAAGAATTTTTTTTCTACAAAAATTTAGTGACTTTCAGTTTCGAAATTTCAAAAATCTACGGGTTATTTTTTTGTAGATACAAAAAAAAATTTTTGATATTTTTTTTCTCTACAATTTTGAAAATTATAAAAAAATTTTTTGGCTATGGAATATTTCCAAAAAAATCTTTTTTATTTCTCAATCTCGGGGTTACTTTTTGTCAAATTTGCACCAGCTTTTAAAAATGTCCCCTATTTCGGAGTATCGACGACTAAATTATCTTCGACCTCACATCCGACGCTTAATTTTACTAACAAATAAAATAATTTTTTCAGTGCGGTTGGATCTGCGGCACTGAATGATTACATTTACGTATGCGGTGGCTACGACGGAGTGATTTCGTTAAACACCGTCGAGAGATACTGCCCAATCACAGACAAATGGCAGATGCTGCGTCCTATGAACAAACATCGGTCTGCTGGCGGCGTCGTCGCCTTCGACGGATACATTTACGCCCTGGGTGGACACGACGGTCTCTCAATATTTGATTCCGTCGAGCGCTACGACCCACAGACTGGAATTTGGACGACAGTCAAGTCAATGCTGACCCGCAGATGCCGGTTGGGAGTGTCGACGCTCAATGGCAAACTCTACGTATGCGGTGGCTATGACGGCTCGACGTTTTTACAATCCGTCGAGGTGTATGACCCAGTGAAAGACACCTGGGAATACATTGCGCCGATGAACATGATGCGGAGCCGGGCAGCTCTGGTATCGAACATGGGGAAGCTTTGGGCCATTGGTGGATACGACGGAGTCTCGAATCTGTCGGCAGTTGAAGTCTACGACCCGCAGACGAATTCCTGGTCTTTTGCAACTCCGATGTGCGCACATGAGGGTGGGGTCGGCGTTGGCGTTATTCCAAATCCGTACTGCTAGGGATTTTATTTGTTTTTGTTCGAGATTTTCTCTCAAGTGAAAACTCTGGAGTCTTGAAATTTTTTTTGTAAATAAAAACGATAAGTTAGCCATCTTGCCTACTGTAATTGCATTTATTGTATTGTTTTATAATAATAAATTATAATTTTTACTTGTTTACAGAGAGGAAAAAAATGAACTTTTTTTTTTACATTAAATCCTGAGTTCATTAGTAATTTTTTTTCAGGGGAAGGAGTCTGAGATACAAAGAAAGAAGATATTTGTGATTTTTTTTTCAGAGTACGTTCGTTATTAAAATTTTTTTAATTTGTGACATTATTAAGTGACATTCCAAGAATATTCTGCGAAATTTTCAAAAAAAAATATGGAAAAATGAGCCAGTGGTAGTGGGGAGAGACGAGCAAAAAAAACCAAAAGATTTCTTTAGTACATGAGTTTATCTTGGATTTTAACGAAGGATTTTTTTTTTCAATGACTCCTTATTTTTTAATTAAACAAAAGGAATAATTTTTGGGAAAAATCCGAGTTTTTTTATTGCACCTTTAGCAAAAATTAAAAAATGAATAATTTGTTTATCAATTATTTTAAATTTTTCTGATGTCTGCTACAATCATGATAGTAAAGTTAGCCGACATTTGAAATTAAACAATTTTTTTTTTAACAGATAAATAATGAAAAAAAACAAATTTCTAAAAAAATGCACGTCGGAAATTTCACACACTATATATACGTGCACTTTTTCAAAATATTTTTTTAAAATGAATTAATAGTTTCATGAATGCAAATAATTTTGTACATTATTTAAAAAATCTTTGTACAAGTGTATTAACATGTAGATAATCATCATTTAAATCATTATCATCATAATTTATAAATTTTTATTTAATTAATAAGTAAACAAGAGCCGTAATTATAGAGTCTTAGCTTCTTTTCCGACAAAGAACCAAGAAAATTTTATTTTTGGTAGCAAAGAAGATCATGTTAAGCGCGAGATCATCCGCTTGGATGCTATGGAGCTGCTTTCCGGTTCGAATGATCCACAGGGTAATACTTTCGAAGCGTTCTGGATGTGTTGCCACAAGAGTGTCGTCTTGCAGATTAATTTTTTTTTTTTTTTGGGCGCCCTCCCTGGCGGGGTTGTCCCGTACACTTCGATTTGTGCCGGTTGTGGACAAAATTGAGATCACGGTAAGGTTGATTGCATCGATCGCAAACAACCTTACCGTGATTTTCGTCGAACCAGACATGGAGTTTAATCCAGCATCTCTCGAAGGTGGTATTGCATTTACGGCACAAATATCTCGCCGCAGAGCCAACCTGCTCAATTGTTTCTTCCCAATTGATGGCGTGATATTTGTCCGGTTGGTCGACAACGTACCAATGGTCTTTGTAAGGAAACTCGGGCCTCAAGAGATGCGGAACCCCGAGGAAGGAGTCTTTGTCATCATCATCTTCCACATCCTCCGATTCTGCTTCAGATTCTGCTTCAGATTCTGCTTCCGGTCCTGCTTCTGGTTCTAATTCTGCTTCCGGATCTGCGTTCAGTTCAACTCCTGGTTCTGCTTCCGCTTCTTCATCCGGTTCTGCTTCCGCTTCTTCATCCGGTTCTGCTTCCGCTTCTTCATCCGGTTCTGCTTCCGCTTCTTCATCCGGTTCTGCTTCCGCTTCTACTTCTGCTTCTGCTGCAGCTACCAGGTCCACTGTCTGTTCGTCCTTGCCCACCGCCGCTACAACCACTGCCGCCACTTCTGCCTCCACCTCTTCCCCAATTTGCTTTCGTTCTGAAACTTCAAGACGCTGCCTTAACTCTGCAATCTCCAGAAGCAGCTTGGCATTGACAGCAGTTAAGGTGTCCATTTGTCTTAAGCATGACTTCCTGCTCGGCTGTCGTGCTTCCGTAAATGGAGAAAGAGGTCGGTTCGAACCCCGTTGGTAGTGCGGGTCTCGTTTGGCTCGGAGGTCACGGAGGAAATTGCCGACCTCGAGCGTATTGGAATCCGTAAGGGGAGACTGAGCACAAACTATAACAAAAACATTGTCATTCGATGTGTCCAAGTCTTCCCCGTAGATTCGCCGTCTCAGAACAGTTAGAAATGGCGTACCAGACAGCGGAATATTGTAGTCGATTAGATGGTGTTTAAATGAGCTAAGCTCATTGATATAATCGCGGCGAGTAGAGCTGACTAGACTTTGCTGGGAGACATCTAATGAGGAGGAATCTGCGGCGTCCGCTCCTTCTGAACCAGGCAAGTCTACGAACGAAACTCGTTCCTGAGTTCGTGTGTTAGTCTACGTAATAAACAAAATAATTATCAAATCAAAAAATTAGTTCCAAACGATTTTGAAGTGTTAGTTAACTCACGATCTAATTGAAAAGTTATATAATTCAAATTCAAGTGAGTAACTGAGCTGTCTAACCAGTCTTCAAAACGATTTTCGAGGCTGTCAACGCCGATATGGTCAGAAACAGATTTTGTTATTACTTTGATTCTATTCCTAGGCTAATAAATAAGTCAAGGACGGTATTATCGTCTTAGTTCGACCGCAAATCGCAGATAAATACATAAATATTAGAGTAAGACAGATGACTGGCCTGTTTGAACAGACGATAAATCAAATCTGAAGAATGTCAACGCGCATCTGGTCAAAATAAAATTCTGCTAGCGCTTTGATTCTATTCCTAGGCTAATAAATAAGTTGAAAACGGTTTTATCGTGTTAGTTAGACCGTAAATTGCATAGAAATACATAAGCTTCAGAGTTAGACGTATAAGTGGCCTGTGCCAACGAACGTTAGATCAAATCTGAAGGCTGTCAACGCGCATCTAGTCAGAATCAGATTTTTCTAGTGCTTAGATTCTATTTCTAGGCTAATAAATAAGTTTAGAGCACTTTTATCGTGTCAGTTAGACCGCAAATTGCATAGAAATACATAAGCTTGAAAGTTAGAAATATGACTGGCCTGTGTCAACGAACGTTGGATCAAATCTATAGGCTGTCAACGCGCACATGGTTAGAATCAAATTCTGCTAGTGGTTTAATTTTGTTCCTAGGCTAATAAATAAGTGATGAACAGTTTTATTGTGTTACTTACTAGCTCAAAATAAGCGATGCTCCGCGATGAATTCAAGTTCAACGCAGTCTGGACTGTTTCTCTCTTTTCTATTGCCGTTTTAATTTTTATAGGCTTCCGAACCGTCAATTCACTCCATTGGAATTTTGCTAGGTTCCATTTATTATTTCCCAACAAGTCATGGCACATTTTTTTTTTGCTCTCCAATGCTCTGTAACCCAGAACCATAAAAATATCAAAGTGCACACCTTAATCGCTTGTTTTCTTTTCAATTATTATTTTTTCTCATTATTATTTAATAATATCAATTTTTTTTTTTAGTGTGAATTTTTATCCAATTCTTAAAACGGTAATTTATATTTTCTATTTTCTATTTTCAATTAAAATTTTTTTAATTTTTTTTTTTTTCTCTTTAATCATGTCTTTGTTTTCAGTTTTACCGCCACGCTAGATTTCTATGTTTGTGCACCGATAAACGCGAGTTATCTAAGCGATTATAGTATGCAATAATAACATTCAATCTTACTTCAATTTATTCGTTTCGAACTTGAATAAATATTTACCTTAATTCTAGACAGTCTTCAGGACCATCGAACCATCCTTGTATCAATCCTTGGAAGTCCTTGTTTCCTTGCAACGTCGTTGTTTTACCTGCGCCACTTCTTCCATACAAAATGACGCAGGTATTAGTTTTTTTGTTCTGTAGCAGGAACTTCAGCGTGTCTTTGGGAGATGTTGAAACATAATCCACCTCTAAAGGAGTATCTTTGTATTTTAACACCCCCTCTGCGGTTTTTGTAATCGCATTATTTTTCTGATCCTCAAACCCGTCTTTGAAAGTTTGAAAGACGACATGGAATTCTGTCAAATTAAAAAATTACACAATTTCACCCCTTCATTCCAGGCATCAATAATTTATCTAATTAATAAAAACACGGTTTAACTGTAGTGATTGAGTGAGTAAAAATATTTACCTAGTTAAATATTTTAAACACCGAAATAGTCTATCGGGTGACAAGGGATGAAACACGACAGTTTCAGACTACCCAGTGAACACATGACCTTATTTTGACGTCATACGTAGGTCATAGAAATGTCACGGCATCTGATGTAAATTTGATGTCAATCTGACGTTCTGCATGACTTTAATATGATGTAAAGCTTGTGACATCATATTGATGTACACATGACTCTTGTATGACGTCAGAGTTATGACTTATGTATTACGTACGTTTGACATAAAATCTACATCACATTATTACGTAATAATAAAGTCA
Source organism: Microplitis mediator (assembly GCF_029852145.1). Classification (NCBI taxonomy): domain Eukaryota; kingdom Metazoa; phylum Arthropoda; class Insecta; order Hymenoptera; family Braconidae; genus Microplitis; species Microplitis mediator. The sequence continues at coordinate 3,110,468 of NC_079969.1, read as the reverse complement.
TTATCGTATATCATAATGATGTAATTTTAAAATCATACATTTATGTCAGTAGCAAAGTCACGGTTATACGTAATATGGATGTCACTCTTAAATCATATCTTTACATCAGTGACAAGTCATTATTTTACGCAATGCTGATGTAATTTCCGAGTCATAGTTTTTTATCATCTATTTATTGAAATAAAACAATCGTAGAATGAATTTTCAAAAATTTGTAAATGTGTAAAAATAACAACTAAACGTCGTAGATTTTTGGGTCCAAAGTAATCGATAAACTCGATAATAGATTATTCAAACGTTTTAGATTGAAACATTAGCATCATAAAAAAATTAATTTTATTTTTTTAAATGATATATCGAAATCATCATTTAGGATGACAAAGAAAATGTAACGACAGTTTGAACTCTTTTGATATTAAGATTATAAAGTTTAGTATCGCAATTTTTCAATCGATTAAATTTCATTCGATTTCGTGCAATTGTTTAATATTTCGCAAAATTTTATATAAGATTTTTTAAATTTCACATCACAACAAAAAATAAAAAAATTTGATGAAACTTAATGAAATTTTAAACAATTATCATCGAGGCCGAAAAATATTGTTTCTATAAATTTTCATATAAGTTCATAAAGTTTTTTTAAATTTTGTAAAAATCTTTCACGAAAACTTATGAACATTGTCTTTTCCGGCATTTCACTCTAAATACATCAATTAGGCACGAGATTTGAACTCCCGTGATGTGGACCAGTGAGCAACGTTCAAGATTACCAGCCAAGAGGAACCGTGTTCGAATCCAGCAGACGCCCAGGATATTTATATTATTTAACGTTATCTAATCTTGTTTCTGAATTCACAATACATTCGCGCGGTAATAATCAGATCAAAAATTCGGTATTTCATTTTTTTTTTTTTTTTTTTTTAAATATTTTTTCTGAATTGATAATTTTGACATCACCCATATGTCATATTGACGTCATAGAATGTCACACAGACATCGCATTGACGTCATGTATACTTCATTAGTTTTACATCATAATCTTACGTAAAAAAGTGTGAAATAATGAGTCACACCTGACTCATTCGTGACTTATATCTTACGTAAATGATGACTTAGCGTAAAGTCACTCTGACGTCAAATTTACGTAAATGTGTTTACTGGGATAAGGTGAGGTGGCTGCCCGAGACGCAGGCGACTAACCACCTGCAGTCCGAAATCGTGTGTTATCCTGAGTCACACACTTTATTTCGGAGTAGTACTTTTGCCCTAAGTCAGTTTCCAGTATTGGCAATCAATAAATATAAATAAATAATGTTAATAAACTCACTGTCTTTTGGTCTCCTGCGTGGACTTGGGGACCTGCTCGTTGACCTTGATGGACGAGCCACACCACTTGTTGATGGAACTGCCAAATGTTCCTGACTCATTTCTGAAATCAGATAATTTTTAAATTTACGTGTAATTAATTATCGTTATTAATAGTTTTTACACAGAAAAAAGGATTCCTTGACGCACGAAGTTTTTTTCCGCTCAAAAATTTTTTTTTTGGGCTAAAGAAAATTATCATTTTCGATTCATAATGCGAAAAATTTCTAAGAGCAAGCAAAAATTTTTTTCTGTGTACTCTAATTTTTCTACTTTTTTTTTTTTTTTACAATGAGAGTAATCTTGGCTAAGATGAGTTTCTAGTTACTAACTTTTCACAAAGAAAATAGTAAATTTTAAAAAATTCGAGGATTTTATTGTTTTCACCGTGATTTTTTGAAAATCGAGTTTTCATTGGATGTCGACGTTTTGAAGTCCTACGAAGCTATTTCGATCATTTTCAGATTGATGTCTGATTGTCTCTGCCTCATCTGAGTAGTATTACGACTACTGTTGTCTGTTAAGTGCGAAAGAGAAAATTGTGACATTTCTTTATAGATAATTATTTGATTCATGATACGGTAAATATTTTTTTTTTTTACCCTATTGATATTTTAAATGTCAGGAGTAGATTTCGAAAAGTTTAAAAATTTAACTGATGGTGGCGTTTGACTAACGTCCGTAAAGGCTTTAGTCGTTGTCGTGCGACTGCGAAAAGCTGCATGAGGATCATGCGTCATTAGTATTCTAATCTTAGGAGCAGTCGGTTGTGTCCTCAGTTGTTCTAATAGATAATTAGAACTAAAAAATATGTTCATAGTTTAATAAATATCTAACTTGAACCAGTGCCAAGTTTTATATGAATTTAGTTTAAAAATTAACACAAATGTGTTAAATCGATTGGTTTGGGTAAATTTAACCCCCACGATTATATCATGACGCATCAGAGTATAGCGGGTATTTAAATGCCGTAGAAGTCTCGCGCATAATCATTTCAGTGATATAGAAAGTAGCAGATGTCAGACAAATTTTTTATTTTTATGAACAAATTGATGATACTGAAATTAGCCATGACAATAAAGTTAGCAGACATTTAACAATTTTTGGATTTTTTTTTAACAAAGACATAAATATTAAAAAATATCTTGAAAAATTGCACGTATAGTTTATCAAATTTTCGACATGTGCATTTTTTTAGAAATATTTTTTTTTCATTATTTATCTGTTAAAAATTTTTCTTTTAATTTCAATTGTCTGCCAAGTTTACTGTCATAAATTAGCCGACGTCTAATAATTTTTGGATTTTTGAAAAACCATAGATTACAAAACAAAACAAAAATGCACCTGTTTTTTTTTTTTTTAATTTGCAAATTTTAATTTTTTATTTAATTTTGTTTTGATTTGTCGAAAAGAAAATTCAAAAATTGTAAACTGTCCGCTAATTTCAGAAAAAGAAATGTTGTTAATAAATTAAATTTATTTTTAAGATAATCATATGCAGTTTGTTAAATTGTTTTCTTTAATTATTTTATTTGTTTCTTCAAAAGAAAAAAATTTTTCTCTTAATATCTACTACTTTCAGTATCATTCATCTTAAATTTTATTTCCTACGAAGAATTATAGTATTATTATAATTTTTTGTTTAAAATTTTTTTTAGTTCTTGAATATTGATTTTTTTTTCTTTAATTATTTAAAAAATTTTTTAATTTTTAAGTATTGAAATTTTGTTTTTTATTCATTTACTCTTTTAAAATTTTTTCAATTTAAATATTAAAAATATTTTTGTTATTGTTTCTCTTATTTAAAAATTATCTAATTTTTAAAAATTAAATTTTTTGGCCAGAATTAGTTATGAATTAATTAATCATGAGTGTAAATGTAACAGACATCAGACAAATTTAGAATTATATGTAAATAAATAGAGTAAAGAATTTATAAAATAATATTTATAAAAAATGCACTTATTAATTTTTAAATTTTTTATACATACATTTTTTATTTAATTTACTTTTATTAATTATTTAGTTTATTTATTAATAACTTAAAATTTGTCTAATGTCAGCTACATTCACACTCATAATTAATAAATGTTATTATTTATTATAACATTAAAATAAAAAATAAATATTTTAAAAAACTGCAAAAAGTGCATATTTTTCTTTGTTTTTTGTTTTGTAATTTATTTACTGATATTATTCAACAATTATCATCAGTTAAAATTTAAAAATTCTTTAGGTTAAAAATAATGTGGTAAAGTTGGTGGACATCAGAAAATTTTTTAGTTTTTAAAATAATAAAATAAAATTTTTTAAACAAAAAAATTAAAAAATGGAGTTGTATAAAATTCTAAAATCAGAACATGTATTTTTTTATCATATCAATTTAATTGTTTAATTTTTTTATATGTAAGTCAAAAATTGCCTTATGTATATATTAAAATAATCTATATTTTATTACCTCGGTTTTGATGTATTATTTTAAAAAATAATTTTGATTAGATTGTAAACAACTACGTTTACTTTTTTTTTTAATTACTTTTTATTGAATTACTTTTTTTTCAATAGAAAAAATTTATTTATTCAACGAGACGAAAATTTTTCATAGAGATTAAGTAAGATGTACAATTAATGTTATTTCACCAACTCTTTTGTCCGGTGTTTTGATTAGCGCCAAAAAAACCAGTGTGAATGTAGTAGACATCAGCCGAATTTACAATTGTAAATAATTAAAAATATAATATTTATAAAAAATGCACTCATAAATTTCAAAATTTTTTAAATGCGCATTTTTTTAAAATTTAATTTTATTTATTATTAATTTTAAATTTTTCTGATGTCTGCTGCATCCACACTCATCCAAAAAAAGTAAATTTTCCATGACACCAACAGAGCGCAGCACCTCCTGGTGGCTCCGCCTCCTTAAGTTAATTTCCCATTCCTAAAAATAAAAATCATTTCATCGCCATCAGTTAAGGTAGTTTGGCACGGCAGGTACCATAATCTCTCCAACATGTTATGTTTATTTACTTTTTAAATAAGTAAATATAACCTCAACATAACGAACGTCAACTGGATTTATTTAAATAATTTGAATATTTAAAAATATCTTTATAATATATATTCATTTGAATTTAATTACACTGAGAAATAATTATATTGAGTATCCTCTTCTAAAAAGTTGATGGCCGGATGTCGTATCGTTTCACGTCACTTCTGTGACTATTTTATTTGCTTGTCGATTGGTCGACTGAGATAGTGGCGGGATTTTTGAAAGAATGAAGGCAAGCGAAGCGAGCATGTTATGTCTAGTTTTTAATATTAAAATTAGCGTACGTGTGGTTAAAGTTATTAATAAATTATTTTTATGTCTACAGTTAATTATTAACGTGCTCTAGTTATTTTTATTTAAAAAAAAAGTGTTGTTTTTAATTAATATAATAATGAATGAGTGTGAATGTAGCAGACATCATACAAATGAATGAACTTTTGGATTGTCTGATGTCTGCTACATTCACACTTATATAATTTATTTATTCATTCAAAATTTATAAATTGTCTCATGTCTGCCACATTCACTCATTTCTTTTGTTACTTTAATAATTTATGATTTACATATGTTTTATATATAAGTTAGATATAAGATTATATATAAATATGTAAATGTTACATATGACAAATTTAAATTTTACTGAGACTTGTAATAAAAAAATACAGTTTCCGAGTAGAGGGACTTTGGTAATATTTGAAACTGTGATTTTTTGAGTGTAAATGTAGCAGACATACAATTTTTTAATTACATATAAAAAATTAAAAAAAAATACATGTACTGAATTTTGAATTCTCTAAACATGAATTTTTTAATTTTATTTTATAAAAATTTTAATTTATTATTTCAAAATTACAAAATTGTAAGATGTCCGTTAACTTTACTATCATAAATTTTCCGCTATTCTTTTCTCCTCTAGGAACTCGGGAATAAATAAAAAATATTTTAAAATTTAAACAAATCCTCTGTGAATCGGGCAAGGATATTGTTAAAATAAATATACAGGTATAAGCAAATAAACTTTTACATGAAAAATTATCCAATTTATTCTAACGATTCTCAATAACAAATTAGTACAGCTATATAAAATACTATTTAATTATTATCGTAACTTTTTATGGATGTAACATTATCAAAAACTCCATTATATTAAGACACTTCATGGTATAATTTTTTATAGTCGAGTACTCTAAATTATTTTGATTTATACTCTAAAATAAAATATTAATCAGCTGTTCCTCCTCAACAATCCACTTAATAAAAATAATATATGGCAGTCTAATATATACATTCATAGTAAGCCATTGTTGATATTGATTATTAATTACAATGAATAAAATAATTTAAGAACAGTAATAATGTTTTTTTATTATGAAAAGTAAATTTTATAATTATTAGTTAGTATTGATTAATAAATTTAGAAAAAAAAAATTAAATGCACACTCAAATAAAACAATTATTTGAAATGTGAAGCTCGGATAATTTATCATTTTGGAGTGTTTATTTAATTACATTAAAACAATAAATTAAATAAAAAAATGTCATTATTTTAATTACTTTGTTGCAATCAATTAAACATAGATTAATTATTATTTGTAATTTGTTCTATAAAAAAAAAAATAATACAGTGATTTAATAGAAATTTCTATACGGTATATTGAGTCAGAACCTATTAAATTAATCATGTAATTAACTACTAAATACGTATCTTAATAAATATAAAAAACTAGGAAAAATATCTTAAAAAAGATTAATTTATAGACAGTTTGATTTTCATTTAGTTCAATTTGAAATATATTTCCTTAGTAGAAGAAAAATACGCAAACGATAAATCAATCTATGAGACATAATAAAAAAAAAAAACATTTACGTCTTGAAATCATTTCAACTCAACGCACAAAAAACTTTCTTCAAAAATAATAAAATAATTATCAGTAATAATAATAATTAATAATCAATAATAAGTAAAATTTATTTTTTCGTTAAAAAAAATCAAAAAATTTTTAAATGTCTGCTAACTTTATTGTCGTGCTACATTCACACTCATAAAAAATGTATGACTTTTTTCATAATAACAAAATTTTTTATAATTATAATTACTCAAAAATTGTCAACAGAAAAATTAATTATTATTTCAGATCCTGAAGTTAGCAGACAATTGTCAATTTTTGAATTTTTTTTTTCAACGAATCATTTACAGGAAAAATATAAAGAAATTATGAGACGTCGGCTAACTTCAGTATCATTAATATTTAAACTAATTAAAATATTAAATTTAAAAAAAAATTTTTATTATTTTTTATAATTAAGTTTACATACAATCACTGTGAAAAATTAATTAATTGTTGTGTTAAGTAATTATCAGCGTAAAAACAACCTAATTAATTTTTTTCTGAGAAAACATACGAAACATTATTTAATAGCGTTTTTTATTTAAATTTTGTAAAGAATTTCTTTATCATCTATACAGAGTTTTATGCTAAAAGAGCAATCAATTCAATACAACTAGAGTGGGGACAACTAGAAGAAGACGGTTAAAGTGAGATAGTCGCGCTTCCCGAGTTGCCGCTGGATGTCGCAATTTGTTCCTATTAAGAGATTTATTTCAGAACTTATAAATTCAATCGAAAAATATTTATAAGTGTCATTTGTTCGACCGAACCGTGAAAATATTGACAAAGATGATGTCTGGAATGATTCAATTCTAATAAACGCCGTTGAAACGAAAATTCGATAATTTTTTCATGTTTGCTAACTTCAGGATCATTTAAAAACTTTCCTTTTTTTTGCTGTAAAGAATCAAAAATTTCAAATCAAAATTCTATCCCATTGATATTTGTTTTGGATGACAGGTCATTGATCCTCACAAACTCAGTGATCATTTATTCTCACACTTTTATAGATCTATAACTCTATAGATCAACAAAGCCATCTCTTGTTAAAATTTTTTGAAATAAATTCTGCCGGATAATCATTGTTTAGTAATACTGATTTAATTAATTATAAATTTTTTTCGTTAAATTGTTTGACGCTTAAATAGAAGGTTATACGTCGAATAAATGGTGAATAATTCCAATTTTTCGTGTTTTACTATATTTGCTGTTTTAATTAATTTCATATCTAAAAAACTAATTTCGTTATTTTGTTGATCTATAAATTTTTTTGATCTTTTTCTGCAATGTTTAACTCAAGTTAACTGTATTGGTTTCATAGCTCGGTAATAGACTTGTTTAAATTATTGATGATAGAGGATTTCTCAACTACTAAGCGTCTCAACTGTTCTTTCTCAAATTTCTCGAAAGCTTATAAACCCGGGTCAAAAAATTTGATCTGATTTTAGTCTAACTGTACTGTATTTGGACTACTCGGTCTGTTATTGAACTTCTATAAAATTTTTAATCTATTTTTGATCTACCCAGATCGAAAAATTTGATTTGATTTTAGTCTAATTGGACTATTTGATCTGTTTTTGATCTTTTACAAAAATTTTTAACCGTTTTCGACCTGTTGTTTTAAAAAACAATTGCGTTACGGGTAGACAAAACTAGATTAATTCTTGAACTTTGAAAAATTTTAGTTCTGAAAATTTGCAAGGACAAAACTAGATTAAATCATGGACTTATAAAATTTTTATTTATGGGCAATATTTATAAAAAAAATATTTAGATACAGAATTGATTATGTTTTGTTTACTATTCATTTAGTATCTTTTGTTTAAAGATGTCGGCAGTTAATGAAAGTTTGACAGCTTAGTTTTTTGTTGTCTTGACTGAATATTTATAGCATTGAATAAAAGTGATAAAATAACTCTTAAAATGTCAAGAAATTTTTCTAATTTACTGGATAAAATCGAAAATATTTTGGCATTAGAAAACATCAAAATTTTTGTGCATAACGGAAGCGCATTAGCATATTTCAAATACCAAGAAAATTAAAATGTCCTTAAAAACAATTGAATGCAGAGCAATAATTATAATAAAAAAGTTTGTTTTAGCCTAAACCCGATTTAAAACAGACTAAATATCATACGAAAATAAGTCTGATATTGGCCTGGATAATGACTAGTACGGACAAAAACAGATTAAATTCCTATATAAAATAAATACGATTTATAAACTTGAATTAAAAAAAAAATATTTGAATGTATCATTTATTTTAAAACAGATCTAATTTTTCGACCCGGGAATTTTTGTGAAATTCTTCGGAAATTTTAGATTCTTTGTAAAGTGCTTCATAATGGATTGCTAATTTCCTGAAATTGAAATACATATGCAGCAGAAGCAGAAGTAGAAGCGGAAGCAGAACCAGGAGTTGAACTGAAAGCAGAAGCGGACGCAGAATTAGTGGTAGAACCGGAAGCAGAACCAGGAGCAGATCCGGAAGCAGAATCAGAAGTAAAACCAGAAGCAGAATCGGAGGATGTGGAAGATGATGAAGACAAAGACTCGTTCCTCGGGGTTTCGCATCTGTTGAGGCCCGAGTTCCCTTATAAAAACAAGTGGTATGTTGTCGACCAACCGGACAAATATAACGCCATCAATTGGGAGGAAACAATTGAGCAGGTTGGCTCTACGGCAAGATATTTGTGCCGTATATGTAACGTCACCTTTGAGAGATGATGGATAAAACTTCATGTCTGGTTTAACGAAAATCATGGTAAGGTTGTTTGCGATCGATGCAATCAAGCTTACCGAGATGTCGGTTTTGTCCACAGCCGGCACAAGTCTAAATGTACGGGACAACCCCGCCAGAGAGGGCGCCCGAAAAAAAATAAAAATTAATTGCAGTGATTGAGGATTCTGGCAAGAACTCTGTTGCTTTACAATGTATTATGTCACTCGAATATTTTTAATCATATAGTAGAGATTCTATAGACTTTTGATTAAAATATTTTTGTTAAAGCTCAAGTTCAAATTCAGAGATAAATTATTTATGGAAACATTGATAATAAATATTTTTGTCATTATGTAATATAGGTTGTACTATATATTACCATCAAACAAGGTACTTATCACTCTATCAAATAACGGAGGAGTACACGCGCCAGAATGGTCACAATTTCGGAATATAAGACTTCTGAAATAAGTTTCTTACCAGGGACACTACAAATCGTAGGCGCTACCTAGTGGCGCGCACCGAACTATTCTCGCTGCTGCTGCCTAGCACCAGTGACTTCCCTCTCTTACATATATATCTTTTCTCCCAAGAAATTTTTCTCTCGGTTTGAGTAACTTTTTTTTTTTTTTGGTTGGAGCATACGAAAATTCTTTTGTTAAACAAATAGTAATTATTCCAAGAAATTTTATTTTTTTCAAACAAAAAAATGCAATATTGCTACAATAACCTGGCACGGCTTTCTTCAATAAAATATCTCTTATTTTAAGAAATAAAAACTTTTAAAACAATTAAAAATTTTCGACTAAAGCATAAAAATATGTTAACTTGAGGAAAAAAAATTTTGATTCAAAATAAAGATTTCAAAATAATTATTTATTTGATGTAAAAAAAATTTTATTTTCCGAATCGTTAAAAAAAATTTTCTTGTATCAAGAATATTTTTCTTAGTTCAAGTTAACTGTATTTGCGTTGACAGCCTTCATATTTGATCGAAAGTCTGTTTCAACGAGCCAGTCATTTGTCTAACTTTCAAATCTTTGCATTTTTATCCACTTTCTGGTCTTACTAACACAATAAAACTGTTTTTTACTTATTTATCAGCCAAGGAATAGAATCAAAGAAATAACAAAATCTGTTTCTGACCCGATTTGCGTTGACAGCCTCGAAAATCGTTTTGAAGACTGGTTAGACAGCTCAGTTACTCACTTGAATTTGAATTATATAACTTTTCAATTAGATCGTGAGTTAACTAACACTCCAAAATCGTTTGGAACTAATTTTTTGATTTGATAATTATTTTGTTTATTACGTAGACTAACACCCGAACTCAGGAACGAGTTTCGTTCGTCGACTTGCCTGGTTCAGAAGGAGCGGACGCCGCAGATTCCTCCTCATTAGATGTCTTCCAGCAAAGTCTAGTCAGCTCTACTCGCCGCGATTATATCAATGAGCTTAGCTCATTCAAGCACCATCTAATCGACTACAATATTCCGCTGTCTGGTACGCCATTTCTAACTGTTCTGAGACGGCGAATCTACGGGGAAGACTTGGACACATCGAATGACAATGTTTTTGTTATAGTTTGTGCTCAGTCTCCCCTTACGGATTCCAATACGCTCGAGGTCGGCAATTTCCTCCGTGACCTCCGAGCCAAACGAGACCCGCACTACCAACGGGGTTCGAACCGACCTCTTTCTCCATTTACGGAAGCACGACAGCCGAGCAGGAAGTCATGCTTAAGACAAATGGACACCTTAACTGCTGTCAATGCCAAATCAAAAATCTTGTTCTACATGTAGAAATAAAAATTCAGTGAAATTTTGAACTCTTAATAACAATTTTAAGAATTGGAACAACGTCGTTGAAGTTTTCTAATGCTAAAAGCATGTAAATTTTGATTCTTTTCTTTTCATCGAATAAAACTCAGCCCTATATTCACGTACCTTATCGGTTCAAAATTTTCTTGGAAGATAATTGTATGCTCTTTGAAAAATCCTGTATGTGCTTAGCAGTACCTTCAACTACAGCCCTCGTGGAAGCCTTGAAAGTCTAATTTCCTACGAAATTAGTGGTTTTTTGTTGTTAACTTGTAAACGGTTGACTTTTGGGAAAAAAAGTACATGACATTTTTTGTAGGAAATTTAGTCTTCTACAACAAATTTCTTATAAGTCAAATCTCTAAAATCCATATTTAAAAAGATATATGAACTTTAACTAAGTAAAATTCTAAATTTCATGAGTTTTCCTGCCTACGGCATGGAGACTTTTTTTTAAGTGACTCGTCTCTCCCCACTACCACTGGCTTCATTTTCCATATTTTTTTATGAAAATTTCGCAAAATATTCTTGGAACAATGCTTAATAAAGCCACAAATTTTAAGAATTTTAATTACGAAGGTACTCTGAAAAAAAAAATCACAAAAATATATGATCCTAAAGTTAGCAGACAATTTGTAATTTTCATATTTTCTTTTCAACAATTAAATTACAAAAAAACAAAAACTAAAAATATGCACATGTAGAAAATTTCAAAAACTACAGGTGCAATTTTTTTAAATATTTTTTTTTTTTATAATTTATCATTAAAAGAAAAATCCCAAAATTTCTCCGGCATGGAGACTTTTTTTGAGTGACTCGTCTCTCCCCACTACCACTGGCTTATTTTTCCATATTTTTTTATGAAAATTTCGCAAAATATTCTTGGAACAATGCTTAATAATGCCACAAATTTTAAGAATTTTAATTACGAAGGTACTCTGAAAAAAAAAATCACAAAAATATATGATCCTAAAGTTAGCAGACAATTTGTAATTTTCATATTTTCTTTTCAACAATTAAATTACAAAAAAACAAAAACTAAAAATATGCACATGTAGAAAATTTAAAAAACTACAGGTGCAATTTTTTTAAATATTTTTTTTTTTTATAATTTATCATTAAAACAAAAATCCCAAAATTTCTCCGGCATGGAGACTTTTTTTGAGTGACTCGTCTCTCCCCACTACCACTGGCTTCATTTTCCATATTTTTTTATGAAAATTTCGCAAAATATTCTTGGAACAATGCTTAATAATGCCACAAATTTTAAGAATTTTAATTACGAAGGTACTCTGAAAAAAAAAATCACAAAAATATATGATCCTAAAGTTAGCAGACAATTTGTAATTTTCATATTTTCTTTTCAACAATTAAATTACAAAAAAAACAAAAACTAAAAATATGCACATGTAGAAAATTTAAAAAACTACAGGTGCAATTTTTTTAAATATTTTTTTTTTTTATAATTTATCATTAAAAGAAAAATCCCAAAATTTCTCCGGCATGGAGACTTTTTTTGAATGACTCGTCTCTCCCCACTACCACTGGCTTCATTTTCCATATTTTTTTATGAAAATTTCGCAAAATATTCTTGGAACAATGCTTAATAATGCCACAAATTTTAAGAATTTTAATTACGAAGGTACTCTGAAAAAAAAAATCACAAAAATATATGATCCTAAAGTTAGCAGACAATTTGTAATTTTCATATTTTCTTTTCAACAATTAAATTACAAAAAAACAAAAACTAAAAATATGCACATGTAGAAAATTTAAAAAACTACAGGTGCAATTTTTTTAAATATTTTTTTTTTTTATAATTTATCATTAAAAGAAAAATCCCAAAATTTCTCCGGCATGGAGACTTTTTTTGAATGACTCGTCTCTCCCCACTACCACTGGCTTCATTTTCCATATTTTTTTATGAAAATTTCGCAAAATATTCTTGGAACAATGCTTAATAATGCCACAAATTTTAAGAATTTTAATTACGAAGGTACTCTGAAAAAAAAAATCACAAAAATATATGATCCTAAAGTTAGCAGACAATTTGTAATTTTCATATTTTCTTTTCAACAATTAAATTACAAAAAAAACAAAAACTAAAAATATGCACATGTAGAAAATTTAAAAAACTACAGGTGCAATTTTTTTAAATATTTTTTTTTTTTATAATTTATCATTAAAAGAAAAATCCCAAAATTTCTCCGGCATGGAGACTTTTTTTGAATGACTCGTCTCTCCCCACTACCACTGGCTTCATTTTCCATATTTTTTTATGAAAATTTCGCAAAATATTCTTGGAACAATGCTTAATAATGCCACAAATTTTAAGAATTTTAATTACGAAGGTACTCTGAAAAAAAAAATCACAAAAATATATGATCCTAAAGTTAGCAGACAATTTGTAATTTTCATATTTTCTTTTCAACAATTAAATTACAAAAAAACAAAAACTAAAAATATGCACATGTAGAAAATTTAAAAAACTACAGGTGCAATTTTTTTAAATATTTTTTTTTTTTATAATTTATCATTAAAAGAAAAATCCCAAAATTTCTCCGGCATGGAGACTTTTTTTGAGTGACTCGTCTCTCCCCACTACCACTGGCTTCATTTTCCATATTTTTTTATGAAAATTTCGCAAAATATTCTTGGAACAATGCTTAATAAAGCCACAAATTTTAAGAATTTTAATTACGAAGGTACTCTGAAAAAAAAAATCACAAAAATATATGATCCTAAAGTTAGCAGACAATTTGTAATTTTCATATTTTCTTTTCAACAATTAAATTACAAAAAAAACAAAAACTAAAAATATGCACATGTAGAAAATTTAAAAAACTACAGGTGCAATTTTTTTAAATATTTTTTTTTTTTATAATTTATCATTAAAAGAAAAATCCCAAAATTTCTCCGGCATGGAGACTTTTTTTGAATGACTCGTCTCTCCCCACTACCACTGGCTTCATTTTCCATATTTTTTTATGAAAATTTCGCAAAATATTCTTGGAACAATGCTTAATAATGCCACAAATTTTAAGAATTTTAATTACGAAGGTACTCTGAAAAAAAAAATCACAAAAATATATGATCCTAAAGTTAGCAGACAATTTGTAATTTTCATATTTTCTTTTCAACAATTAAATTACAAAAAAACAAAAACTAAAAATATGCACATGTAGAAAATTTAAAAAACTACAGGTGCAATTTTTTTAAATATTTTTTTTTTTTATAATTTATCATTAAAAGAAAAATCCCAAAATTTCTCCGGCATGGAGACTTTTTTTGGATGACTCGTCTCTCCCCACTACCACTGGCTTCATTTTCCATATTTTTTTATGAAAATTTCACAGAATATTCTTGGAGTGATGCTTAATAATATCACAAATTTTAAGAATTTTAATAATAAACGTACTCTAAAAAAAAATCACATATCCTCTTTTTTTTGTATTTCCCAGTTTTCCCCAGTTAATGAGATTGCTCCAAATTATCCATTAAAAATGAAACAATTAATTACATAACTTCTAATTAATAAAAAAATTTCGACCTTCTCTATATATATATTTAGAATTTTATTAAATCGATATATTAGTACAATATTAATTTAAAACAGCGTGATTTCAACGTAACAAAGTTGTGGATTTGCACGCAAATATAATTTACATATTCTATCTACAGTAAACCAATCCAACTAATCAATTATCAATTAATAAATAATAAAGAAGATGCCTTTTTATGTTTTATATTTTAAAATTTAGTATAATTAAAAAAAAAAAATCAATTATGCCGCCTGCACTTCTTGCAATCGCTTACACGAAGGAGTCTCTAGATTCTTAGCCCTTTGGAATAACTCAGCATCACCAAAATTCCTGGCTTTCCATACCATTGAATCCTCTGTAATTAAATAAATAAATAAATAAATAAATATAATTGCTTAGATTACAATTAAAATTACAAAGGAAACTGAATGCGTGTCAGATTCATTGATAAAATTTCAAAGTTTGGATACTATTTTAATATTCAAACTCCAAATCAGAGTGAATGCAGATTAAAATAAAATCCGTAATCACTCCCGATTTTTTACAGAGCATGAATTCATGTACAGAATTTTTTACCGCCAGAACTAACGACGGTACAAAGTTTTGAATAATTAATTTATATTTTTATTAAAAACTAGAACATGCAGATTAGGGTGAGCCAAACAAACCAAGCTATCGAATTTACGTTTTAAAAAGGACTTATATATTGAGAAAAAAATTCTCCCATTGAGCAAAATTTTGAGATCAATTTTAAAAGGTGTCGGCAGCCATTTGAAATTTCCCATTTAAATAACATGCAAAAAAATTTTTTTTCATTAAAAATATTATAACTTTTGAACCATGTGAGATAAAAATTCGGCTCTAGAATATTCTTGTAGGGCATTAAATTTCTTAAAAGAAAGTCCTGGGAGTCGAATTTGTAAACTTGATATTTCGTATACTAACAGGCCATCAAAGTCTAGAGTAAACAGAATCATACAAATTTAAGGCTTTATTTGGATTTGTCCAAATACTTTTCTTTTATTGTGATCGATAACAAAATATTATTTGTTACAACGTGGATATTGTTGGTGATTTCATTGCACTACATGTAGAACAAATTTTCTCGTAGTATTGATATTTTAAATAATAAAACCTTAAATTTGTATGATTCTGTTTACTCTAGACTTTGATGGCCTGTTAGTATACGAAATATCAAGTTTACAAATTCGACTCCCAGGACTTTCTTTTAAGAAATTTAATGCCCTACAAGAATATTCTAGAGCCGAATTTTTATCTCACACGGTTCAAAAGTTATAATATTTTTAATAAAAAAAAAATTTTTTTGCATGTTATTTAAACGGGAAATTTGAAATGGCTGCCGACACTTTTTAAAATTGAGCTAAAAATTTTGCCCAATGGGAGAATTTTTTTCTAGATATATAGGTCTTTTTTAAGACGTAAATTCGATAGGTTGATTTTTTTGGCTCACCCTAAGATTTATACTTGTAAAATTTTCTTATTTTTTGATGGCCAGGGAGCTACGGCTCTAGAATTAAAAATAAATATGTTTATTTACTTACTATAATTTTTCTCACGATAACACGCATGCCTTAAATTATTAACGTATTCTTCTTCGACAGAAATTTCTAAACGTCTGAGACTTCCTTGATATTCGCTATGGAAATTTTCTTTAACATAATAAGGTACTTTCATCTCTTGTGTTTGTCTTTGAACAGAATATTTCCTGAATAAAAATAAAATTAATTGATTAATTAAGAACACAAGTCATTTTTTTTTATAATAAAAAAAATTTTATTAAGGAAATTGTCAGATAGTGCCCCCACTTTTTAAAAATATCCAATGACTTCCAACTGTCATGACTGCATGCAAATTAATTTAATTAATTAAAGAAAAATTTGAATTTCAATTAGAAGTTGGAAGAAATTTTTTTGAATAAATTTAATCCTAAAAAATTTGAAAATTCAAATTTTAAAATTGACGGATTTTACTGAAATAATTTTATGATTAAAAATTAAAAAAAAAAAAAAACTAAAAATATGCACACGTAGAAAATTAAAAAAACTACAGGTGCAATTTTTTTATGATACTGAAGTTAGCAAACGTCAAATAATTTTTGGAATTTAAAAAAAATGATAAATTATAAAAAAAAAATATTTTGAAAAATTGCACTTGTAGATTTTTTTATTTTCTACATGTGCATTTTTTTAGTTTTTTTTTTTTTTGCAAGTGATTTGGTGAAAAAAAAATCCAAAAATTATTGATTGACTGTTAACTTTGTGCTCCTGAAATTGGCAGACAATTAAAAATTTAAGGATTTTATTTTGAATAATTAAATTTGGAGAAAAAAATAAACTGAAAAAATGCACATGTAGAAAATTAAAAAGACTGTAAGTGCAATTTTTTTAAATATTTTTTTTTGATATAATTTACTGTCTAAAATAAAATCAAAAAATAATTAGACGTCGGTTAATTTCAGTATCATCTAACTTTTGGATCATATTTTTTTTTTATAATTTATCGTATAAAAAAAAAATTCAAAAGTTATTAGACCGCGACTGACTCTAGTGTCAATTTATTTTCCAAATGTCGTTTAACTCCCAATTGATGTCAATTGTCCATAATTTTTTTTTAAATCTATACCTCGGTAAACTGCGTTGTCTTTTTTTCACTTAAGCTTTAAATGTTTTTTAATCAATTGATTAAATTTTACTTCTGACAATCGAGTCATTTAAATTTTTAAAATTTTAAGTGGAGACACTTTCGGATAATGACCTCAAATATTAAAATAAAAATACGTACGAATTAGGATGCAAACTATACAACGGATCCCATATGAAAAAACTACTCATCATAGTTAAGACAATTAACAATAGAACCGGAAGCATTTGTAAAAATGCCGTGTAACCATTGGCTTGTTGTGTGTGAGCATGCTGCGCTTGTGCATTATTTTGTCTCATCCACCGGCCGCCAGTTCGTCGCATGTAAAACTCTTGCTGAGGAAACCCGCCGCCAAAGAACATGTTGAATAATTCTTCAGCGGTGATGTCTGCCTCGAATCCTCGGGTGTAATTGTAATGAGTGTGAGCTGACCGTGATTGAGCTGACTGCAGTCTCTCCTCATCCGAACCGTATAAGTCATATTGTTTACGTTTTTCTACGTCTGTCAGTACTGCTACTGCATTACCAATTGCTAATTAACAAATAAATAAATTATAAGACTTCAAATCAGTAAAATATAAACCGGCATCAAAAGATTACTGGAATTTAAATGACAAAAAAAAATACCTTTGAATGCCTCAGAAGCACCGGGAGCTTTATTTTTGTCTGGATGTAATTGGAGTGCTAATTTTTTGTATGCTTTTTTAATTTCACTATCCGTAGCTTCTTTAGTAACTCCAAGTATTTCGTAGTAATCTTTACACTTTTGGATTCTCTTGACATGCTCGAATTGATCTTTGCTGTAATCACCGGTTGATGCTTGACTAGATTCTTTATTGTTCGCAGTCTGTCTCTTACGTACTTCTGGTTCTGGTTGTTCACTTTTTTTGCTATTTTTGTTTAATAATGAAATCTTGCCCAGCAATTCTGTACAAGGAATCGAAAAAATAAATCAATGAGTCAATTAATAAATGGATGGACGTAAAAAAATAACGTGATGACCCAGAAAAGATTTTTGGATTTTTGTACAAATGATTGGGCGGTAACTAAAAATTTCGAGTAGTTCAGTGAAAAAAATTTTTTAAGGAAACGAAAAAAAATTGTTGGATAAATTATCTGGGATAAAACTTGGGGTAAAATCGAGGTAAGTAACGGGAGTTTAAATACTAGATTGCGGAGGGCGAGTCATTAACTAGAATAAAAATTTAAGTAATTTGCTGAGTTATTGCAACAAATAATAAATAAACTTTTTTTATTACAAGTTTATCATTTTTTTTGTAATTTACTTTTTACGTTACAATATTTCTGCTGTAATTATTTTAGCAATTCAGTGTCAAGGTACTTGAGATTAATTGGATTTAATAGCAGGCAAGTGCGAGTTGGAATTTTACAAAACCGAGTCAAGTCTTGACAAACTTTTTTTTAAAAATGTGAAAATTTATTAATGGGGACTTTAAATTTAATTTTTTTAGAAAATTATTGAGTTTACGGAAAAATTTATGGAGACATTTTTTGTAGGAAATTTAATTTTCTTTTAAATTAGTCCTCATCATTTTCTTTGTATCTGTGATATTTTAGCGAGAATTTCAATTTTAAGATTAAAGGAATTTTTAGAAATATAATTTTTTGAAAGTTATTCTAGTGAGAACTTCAAATCAATTTTTTGAGAAAAATATTGAATTTATGAAAAAATGTATAAAGACAATTTTGTAGGAAAATTAATTCCCTTTAAAATTGGTCCTAATCATTTTCTTTGTATCTGTGATATTTTAGCGAGAATTTTAATTTTAAGATTAAAGGAATTTTTATAGATAAAATATTTTGAAAGTTATTCTAGTGAGAACTTCAAATCAATTTTTTGAGAAAAATATTGAATTTATGAAAAAATGTATAAAGACAATTTTGTAGGAAAATTAATTCCCTTTAAAATTGGTCCTAATCATTTTCTTTGTATCTGTGATATTTTAGCGAGAATTTTAATTTTAAGATTAAAGGAATTTTTATAGATAAAATATTTTGAAAGTTATTCTAGTGAAGACTTTAAATCAATTTTTTGAGAAAACTATTGAATTTACGAAAAAATTTATTGAGACCAATTTTGTAGGAAATTTAATTCCCTTTGAAATTAATTCTTGTCATTTTCTTTGTATCTGTGATATTTTAGCGAGAATTTCAATTTTAAGATTAAAGGAATTTTTAGAAATGAATTTTTTTTTAATTATTCTAGTGTGGACTTTAAATTCATTTTCTGAGAAAACTATCCAATTTACGGAAAAATGTATAGAAACCATCTTTGTAGGAAATTAAATTTTCTACAAATTTAGTCATAACTATTTTTACTGTATCTCTGATATTTAACCCACAATTTGACAATAGAGATAGAAAAAAACGTTTTAGCCACGTCCGGGTTGCGTCATTCCCAATAAGAACTTTGTTTACTTCAGTAATTCAATTATCACTCAAAAGTATCAAAAATAAACTGACTAATAAACTTCTTTTACTTCAAGTTTAACTATTTTTTATAGTCAACTCTTTACCTCGCAATATTTCTGCCGTAATTATTCCCACAACTCACTACCCCGTTACTCGAGAGATTTCATAGCAGGTTTGTAATTTTCCAAAACCCCGTCTTATCAAACATTTCTCTTAAGGGAGATTCTGCATCCGAAAATACTTCAGTTCCAGCTCAAGCCAAGCGTTGCCACCCGCCGAGAGCTACAGCATTTCCTCACGCTAAATATTTTCCTATTTCCTTTCTCCAAAATTTCCACTCCCTGTATCCTCAAACATTTTTCCCTCTCAAAATTCTCAAACCAAACCCCAGAATCTTCCGCTCAAATCCCTCGATTTAAATCCCAAAAAATTCAAACTTCATCCCATGGTCCCAAATCACGTCGTCTCTTATCGCCACCCCCATAAACACAAAAAAATTACCTTCATATTTTTTCGACGGGAACAATTTGATGGCTTTCCTAACAAACTTGTCAGCATCATCGAAGCGTTTTTCCCTCAAGTATTTTTCCGCCAATTCTATGCATCTCTCCGCCTCATCCTTATTGCCGTCCATTATTATTTAAATATTTAAATTTAAATAAATTAACCCAACTATTGATTACCACAATAATCTAATTGTCAATTGACACTGACAGGAAATCGATTTAAACCATCACCTAAATAATTTTAATTTTAATTAAGAACAGTAATAAATTAATTAATAACTTTTATTTAAATAAATAAATTGCCTTCTAAGTTTTTTTTTTTTTATCAGAAACTTTTGTGTTTTATATCAGGGACGAATTGAAACCTAGTCAGTGTAATGAATATTTTATTAATACATACGTGTGCACATGACTAACTTACCCACACACTAATTTTAACTCATACTCATACATTTTTATTTTTTTCTATTTTTCCTCCCGTCATCCTCAAGTTTTTCTTCTCTGCCGCCAGACGTCACTGCAACTGCGGCTGCGCGCGAAACCGGAACTCGTCATCTGATCAGTGAATTTAAATTCCCTAGTTTTGACATCCGGTTTAATTTTATTCTCATATTTTTTTTTAGTAATTTCCCTAGAGTAAAATAAAAACTAGACTTCTGTGCCTTGCCTCAGGCAATACCTAAATAAATAATTGTTATATTATATATATTATATATTATATATTATATATATTAATAATATTGATAATAAATATAAGAACATAAATAATAAATAAGTTAAATAAATGAGTTTGTTTGAGTGACGTAATTTATTTTTGTTCAAATATTCGGTGTCTGAAAAAAAACTGACCGGTTACTCCATTAATAAACAATTATTTTAAATAATAATAATAATAATTAATTGTTTAAATATATAAATATATAAACAAATAAAATGATTATGCTGATATTTAATCTTGTAGATGATGATGGACAAGGATATGTTTGATGATAGAGACTACCCGACTCAATGGGCATTACATCCATCAATGTATCAAAACATGAGCAATGATCAAGGTAATTTATTATATATTTATATATTTATTGTTTATCAGACATGACCTGCAGTAACTGGACTCGGGATTACTGCTACTGTTTGATGTTTATTTTTAATTATTGGAGAAATTCTAGTCCTTTTTGGGACTACCGTGAGTGTAAATGCAGCAGACAAGACAAATTTTCAATATGAAACTGAAGTAGCAGCCGTATAATAATTTTTGAATTTGTTTAAAAATGATAAATTTGAAAAAAAAAAATGTGCGAAAAAAATTCACTTCTAGGCTTTTAAATTTTCTATGTGTGCATTTTTTTTAGTTTTTGTTTTTTTTTTTAATTGAAGTGTTGGAAATAAAATTCAAAAATTTTTAGTTGTCTGCTAACTTCCAGATTATTTTTAAATATGATAGGAAATTAGACAACGTCTAATAATTTTTGGATTTTAAAAAAACGATAAATTATAAAAAAAAAAATATGCAAAAAAAAATTCACGAGTAGTTTTTTAAATTTTCTACATGTGCATTTTTTTAGTTTTTTTTTTTCTTCAAATTTAAATGTTAAAAAAAAATCCAAAAGTTTTTAATTGTCTGCTAACTTCAGTATCAGTTTTTAAATTACATATAAAAAAATTACAGAATTAAATTGATAAAGTCCATTTTTTAAATTTTTTGTCAAAACAACTTCATTTTATTATTTAAAAATTTTTAAAATTGTCAGATGTCCGTCAACTTCACTGTCATGACTTTATCAATTACTGAGAGATTATCAAAGTTAGCAGACGTCTTATAGTTTTAGAATTTTTTTAAAAATGATAAATAATAAAAAAAATATATATTTTTAAAAAATGCACTGGTAGTTTTTTAAATTTTCTACATGCGCATTTTCTACATGTGGTAGTGAGGAGAGACGAGTCACTTAAAAAAAGTGTCCATGCAGTAGGCAGGATAACTAATGACTGCCTCATCTGAAATAAAAAAACCAAAAAGATTTCTTTAGTACATGAGTTTATCTTGGATTTGAACGAAGGATTTTTGTTTTCAATAACTACTTATTTTTTAATTAAATAAAAGGAAGAATTTTTGGGAAAAATCAGAGTTGGTTGATTGCACCTTTAGTAAAAATTCAAAAATGAATATTTTGTTTATTCCGACGTTCAAATCCAAGATAAACTCATGTACTAAAGAATTCTTTTTGGTTTTTTTATTTCAGATGAGGCAGTCATGAGTTATCCTGCCTACGGCATGGAGACTTTTCTTAAGTGACTCGTCTCTCCCCACTACCACTGGCTTAATTTTCCATATTTTTTTATGAAAATTTCACAGAAAATTCTTGGAATGTCACTTAATAATGTCACAAATTTTAATAATTTTAATAACCAACGTACTATGAAAAAAAAAATCAAATATCCTCTTTTTTATATCTCAGACCCCTTTCTATTAATTATTTATCCTTAAGCGCCCCATTTATTTACTTATTTTTTTTAACAGTTGATTGGGCAGCTTTGGCCCAACAATGGATAAAAATGAAAGAGACAGTAGTGCCGCCAGCACCACCACCACCGAGTCTCAGCGATGGGAACGATCACGCTGGCGGAGAAGCGCCGATGGACATGGACACTATCTCTGATGACGTCCCCCCGGCACCTCCAGCTCCAAATATAAGCGGCAACGACAACTGGAACGCTTGGAGTCAATGGGGACAGTGGAATACATCTGGACCAGGCGGTGGATGTTGGGAATGGAGCGGAGTCCCACCACCAGGTGTCCAATTAGGTCCCGATGGTAAACCAATGGGTGTACCAGTTCCTGCAGCACCGAATATCAGCAGAACTGGATTCAATGTACCGCCGCCACCACCACCACCATCGGCAGCTTACTCATATAATTCAGGTTCAGCTCAAGCGAATTTTAATTCTCTGTCTTACTGGGATAGTTCTGGACAGCCGGGATCTCCACCGTATAAAGGCATCCGTCAATCGCGAATTCATAATATCCGAGGTGATCTTAATCTACGTGATGAAAAAGAACGAACCCCGGATGAAGACACGACGATGGTAATTGATGCTGCTAAGAGACGTCAATTGCCAGCGTGGATACGCGAGGGATTGGAAAAAATGGAACGTGAGAAACACAAAGCTGTCGAACGCGAACGACAGGAAATGCTGAGGAAACAGGAACTGGAAGCTAGAAAATTAGCAGAAGATGAAGCTCGGGCGGTTCTGGATCCTAGTAAAAGTAAATTTGACTCGGAGTCTGATAAAGAAACTGAGGAGCAGGTTATTGATGAACAGAAAGACACTAGTCCTGATATTATTATTCGACAACGGAAATCACGATTTCGTGACGCGGATTCACCGGAAGCTAGACTAATTAATTCTGAAAGCACGTCGTCGGGATCGATAACTGGTGTCGCTGTTAAACGGTCGCGTGAAGAAATATTACAAGACATGGTATGTATTTTTATTTATTTAATTATTTATATGGGTCATTACGTACACACTCACCTAATTTTTTAAATCAGGTTTTGTTTGGCTGAACTTTTTAGATGATTTTTGCTGTGTTATGAAAAGTTTCTGGTAAATTTGGGCTTGAAGGGATTGGAGAATAAGTTAAAAAAAATTTGATTTTTAAAATTGGGTTTAGTGTGGACTGACCCGAAAATTGGACGTAGGGAAGCACTAACGTGTCAATAACAAAAGTTTATTTTTGATACTTTTGATTGATAATTTAATTACTGAAATAAACAAAGTTCTTATTACGAATGACCAAAGCCGGACGCGACTAAAATATTTTTTCTATATATAGTCAAATTGTGGGTCAATTATCAGAGATACAGTAAAAGTGATAATGACTGATTTTGTAGGAAATTAGATTTCCTACAAAAATGGTTTCTATAAATTTTTTCGTAAATTCAATAGTTTTCTCAGAAAATTGATTTGAAGTCCACACTAGAGTAATTATCAAAGAAATTTTACTTCTGATAATTTCTTTAATCTTAAAATTGAAATTCTCGCTAAAATATCACAGATACAAAGAAAATGATGAGGACTAATTTTAAAGAAAATTAAATTTCCTACAAAAATGGTCTCTTTAAATTTTTTCGTAAATTCAATAGTTTTCTCAGAAAATTGATTTAAAGTTCCCACTAAAATAATTTTCAAAAAATTTTAATTCTAAAAATTCCTTTAATCTTAAAATTGAAATTTCCGCTAAAATATCACAGATACGAAGAAAATGATGAGGACTAATTTTAAAGGGAATTAAATTTCCTACAAAAATGGTCTCTGTAAATTTTTTCGTAAATTCAATAGTTTTCTCAGAAAATTGATTTAAAGTTCCCACTAAAATAAT
The DNA here is from genome assembly GCF_029852145.1 of Microplitis mediator. Lineage (NCBI taxonomy): Eukaryota > Metazoa > Arthropoda > Insecta > Hymenoptera > Braconidae > Microplitis > Microplitis mediator. Next base: position 3,086,097 of record NC_079969.1, on the reverse strand, counting down.
TTTCAAAAAATTTTATTTCTAAAAATTCTTTTAATCTTAATATTGAAATTCGCGCTAAAATATTACAGATACAAAGAAAATGACGAGGACTAATTTTAACGGAAATTTGATTTCCTACAAAAATAGTTTCTATAAATTTCATCGTAAATTCAATAGTTTTCTCAAAAAATAGATTTAAAGTTCCCACTAAAATAACTTTCAAAAAATTTTATTTCTAAAAATTCCTTTGATCTTAAAATTGAAATTTCCGCTAAAATATCACAGATACAAAAAAAATGATGAAGACTAATTTCAAAGGAAATTAAATTTCCTACAAAAATGGTCTTTGTAAATTTATTCGTAAATTCAATAGTTTTCTCAAAAAATTGACTTAAAGTTCCCACTAGAATAACTTTCAAAAAATTTTATCTATAAAAATTTCTTTAATCTTAAAATTGAAATTCTCGCTGAAATATCACAGATACAAAGAAAATGATGAGGACTAATTTAAAAGAAAATTAAATTTCCTACAAAAATGTCTCCATAAATTTTTCCGTAAACTCAACAATTTTCTAAAAAAATTAAATTTAAAGTCCCCATTAATAAATTTTCACATTTTTAAAAAAAAGTTTGTCAAGACTTGACTCGGTTTTGTAAAATTCCAACTCGCACTTGCCTGCTATTAAATCCAATTAATCTCAAGTAACTTGACACTGAATTGCTAAAATAATTACAGCAGAAATATTGTAACGTAAAAAGTAAATTACAAAAAAAATGATAAACTTGTAATAAAAAAAGTTTATTTATTATTCGTTGCAATAACTCAGCAAATTACTTAAATTTTTATTCTAGTTAATGACTCGCCCTCTGCAATCTAGTATTTAAACTCCCGTTACTTACCTCGATTTTACCCCAAGTTTTATCCCAGATAATTTATCCAACAATTTTTTTCGTTTCCTTTAAAAAATTTTTTTCACTGAACTACTCGAAATTTTTAGTTACCGCCCAATCATTTGTACAAAAATCCAAAAATCTTTTCCTCTGACACGTTACTGCTTATCTACCTCCACTCCTTCTCAACTTCAATCATTTTTCTGTGTCCTAGATGCTAAAAGTTCGTCGCTCACTGACCGAAATTTTATTAGAAGTAACAAACGAAGAAATATCTTGTGTCTGCAGAGAAGTTTGGACTCGCTATCGTGCCAAAGGTACCACAGACAACCGTCTACTAATTAATGCGTTAATTTATTATTTTTTAACTAGCCTAGTTAATTTTAGTATCAAGGATCCAGTTTGTAATAAATATTTATCTATTATTTATTTATTAAATAAAAAAAAAGCGAGAAAAAAAAACAATTTTTTCAGCAAAACCAGCAACGAGGATTGATTTTTTCCACTTGTTTTTATTTCTCATAATAATAATTATTATTATTATTATATTTATTTATTCATTCATTGATTTAATACCTGAGCAAGCTTTTTAAGGGACCGGAAGAATTATATTATAATAAATAGTTAACTAAAATTGGTGTGTATTGTAAAGTCCCTGCAGGAGAGCCCCCCGTCGCATCCTACAACAACAAGGCCCCTCTTGCTCAGATCACTCGCAACTTGGGTAAGTTTATTTATTCATTATCTTAATTAAGACCAATATGAACAGACAAGTGATTATTATTTTTATTATTATTGTTATTGTTGTTATTAATAATAAATAAATAAAGCGCCGGCAAATCTCTAGGGCTCAGCATCCGCGTCTTTCTGGTTAGATAAATTTTAATAGATTTATTTTTTTTTTATTTAAAAAGGTCTGGGCATCTACGGCGACAGCAACAGCGAGTCTGAGGATGAAGCCGAGTCACCGGTAGCTGATGATAATGATGATGAGGATGACAGTGACTTAGAATTGAAGGTAAATAATATTTTTGTGATTTTTTTTTTCAGAGTAGGTTCATTATTAAAATTTTTAGAATTTGTGACATTATCAAGTGACATTCCAAGAATATTCTGTGAAATTTTTATAAGAAAATATGGAAAAATAAGCCAGTGGTAGTGGGGAGAGACGAGTCACTTAAAAAAAGTCTACATGCCGCAGGCAGGATAACTCATGACTGCCTCATCTGAAATAAAAAAACCAAAAAGATTTTTTTAGTACATGAGTTTATCTTGGATTTGAACGTCGGAATAAACAAAATATTCATTTTTGAATTTTTGCTAAAGGTGCAATCAAAAAACTCTGATTTTTCCCTAAAATTCTTCCTTTTGTTTAATTAAAAAATAAGCAGTTATTGAAAAAAAAAATCCTTCGTTCAAATCCAAGACAAACTCATGTACTAAAGAAATCTTTTTGGTTTTTTTATTTCAGATGAGGCAGTCATGAGTTATCCTGCCTACGGCATGGAGACTTTTTTTAAGTGACTCGTCTCTCCCCACTACCACTGGCTTATTTTTCCATATTTTTTTATGAAAATTTCGCAGAATATTCTTGGACTAATGCTTAATAATGTCACAAATTTTAAGAATTTTAATAACGAACGTACTCTGAAAATAAAATCACAAAGTTCCTCTTTTTTTTGTATCTTAGACCCTTTCCCCCCTTAATTGAAGAAAATCATTAATTAAAATTGTACCCAAAGATTGGAACCTTTTTCACTCAACGAAAATGAAAAAAATTTATGTAATTTTACTGCTCAAAAGTGACTTGAGGGGTAAATTGGGCCGGTTGCAACTTTCGGTTCACATACTCGTACTTTTGCGAAACATTTCCGAAATCTAGATCTAGTAGATTCTTTACTTTTCATTCTGTTTTTTTATTTTCATTCCCCGAAAACGTTTCAATCTTCAGGTACATAATTAAAAATATGTTTATAAATTTTAAATTTTATCAGTCTGAATTATTTTTTAAAATATTTTAAACCCTCCATTTAAAATCAAATTTTTCATTAAATTCTTTTAGATTCCCATTTAAATTTAAAATATCAAATTATCTATTAAAAATTAAATCATGAATTAAATAAATTCTAATTATCCTCAAAATTTAATTTTTCTCAAAATATTTCAAAAAATTTCTCTCAATAAAATTATAAACTTTTCTATTCCAAATTATCATTAAAAAATTAATTACCAAAATATTAAAAGTAATAAATAATTCCATGGTTCAAAAATAAAATATTTTTCTTTTCTAAGACTTGAAATTCATTTAATTAAAAATTTTCCCCCGCCAATTAATTAAATTCATTATTACAGGAGACGTTAAAGAGACGGCAGGCAGCATTTAAAAAGACGGAGGAAGAAATCGAAGCGCGAATTGCCGAGGAAGAAGCAAACGAGCTTCGCAATGATGATGACAAGCATGAAAATTCTGTTAACAATAAAACTTTGGGTATGAATTAATTAATTAAAGTTAATTAAAATGATTACTAATTATCGTAACTCGTCTAGATGACAAAGAAGTCAACAATCAACGCGGGGCTTCGGAGACTCAGTCAAGTGGCGGCCATACTCCGCGTAATGACGGAGGAATCAAATCTCCATCACGGTCAGTAGACTCAGAGTCAAGTTCCAGCAGTTCGTCGTCAAGTTCGACGACGACGGAAACAAATTCCAGCTCAAGTAGAAATAAAAAACGTCGGAGTGAAAAGAACGACCGGCGTAAGCCGCGATATCGCTCGCGATCTTCCAGTCACAGCCGCAGTAAATCGAGTAAAAAACGCGGCCGTGACCATAAGAGACGGAGTCACTCTAGCACACGTTCGAGGTCACGTAGATCACGATCACGGTCTCGTAGGCGAAGAATATCTCGGTCAAGATCACGGACAAGATCGCGATCGCGACACAGGTCGCGGTCGAGGAATCGCTCGAGAAGATCCCGAAGCTACGGGCGCGTTTCGACGTCATCGTCTTCACTGATGGCCCAGTCAAAGTCGCGGCGAAGTAGGAGCAGGTCTAGGGACAAAGGACGAAAACGCACGAGGTCCAGATCGAGATCAAGGTCGCGTAGACGTGATGGTAAGAAGTCGAGCCATCGGTACAGGGATTGACGTTTGAAAACGGCTTATATTTAAAAGGTTGTAGTAATATATATATAAATATATTTTTAATCATTCCCAGGATTAGCATGGAAAGGATTTTTAAAAATTAATTATCAGGATGTACTCTATTATTTAAAGTACATCCAGGGTTGCAAAAAATTTATCTTGATTTTCTTTTCAAATAATTATCTATTTATAGAACGATTAGAAATTATGTTTAGTTTAGTTAATAGTTGGGTGTAGATAAGCAATGACATGTCAACCCACAAAAAGATTTTTGTACCTGATTAGGATACAATTTCGTCTTACAATAGGGTGGCCACGAACCGGGAATATTGGGAGTTGTCAGGGAATTTAATGCAACCGGGAAATATCATGGAAGTGTCAAGGAATTTCGAAAAGTAGAGAATTAAATTGTAACAGTTGAAAATTTAAAAAATTTTAAATTATACACTAGTTGTAAAAATTAAGGGATGTCAAAAAAATTTCAAATTTTAAAGTGATTTTCAACAGATTGTAACTCGAAGAAAAATGGTCAAACGACAAAAACAAAAAAGGCAAATTGTAGCTTCAAGTGTCTAGTTTTCTGATCTGGTCTTTAAATTTTTTTACTATGTGCGGTTCCGGAGTAATCCTAAGAAAACTATCGAAAAAGAAATTTACCAAATTTTTGGTCATCTTAAAAACGGTCTTCGAGCTTCAATAAATTTTTTTCGATAATTATGATTGATTTTTGATTGCTCCGGAACCGTGCATAATAAAAAAATTTAAAGACCCAGCTCAGAAAACTAGACACTTGAAGCTACAGTTTGACTTTTTGATTTTATTGTACGACCATTTTCCTTCGAGTTACAAACTATTGAAAATTAATAAAAAATTTGAAATTTTTTGAATATCCCTTAATTTTTGTAACCAGTGTATTTTTAATTTATTTAAATCATTAAATTTCTTATTAAATATTTTAACTTATACATTTTTAACATCGAATAATCAAAAGTAGGCAACATTAATTTATTTTATTGCCTTTTTTTCTGGTTTCTCTTATGATTTAATTATAAAATTTAATTATTAAAAATAAAAATATAATAAAAACTTTGAATATCTAAATGATACGAATAAAATTTCTAAATCAGGGAAAAATGTGAAAAACTTTACTGGAAAACCGGAAAATATCAGGGAATTTTGAAATCATTTCTTTGTGGCCACCCTGTAGTATATGATCCAGAAACTTGTACCTGATCATAAAGTTGACATCTTATGAGAAAACTAGTATCTGATCAAGGAACTAACACCTGATTAGGGAACCTAGTACCTGATTAGGGAACTAGAACTCGGTCAGTAGACTAGTACCTGATCAGGGAACTAGTACCTGATCATAAAGCTGACATCTGATGAGGGAACTAGTACCTGATCAAGGAACTAACACCTGATTAGGGAACCTAGTACCTGATCAAGGAACTAACACCTGATTAGGGAACCTAGTACCTGATTAGGGAACTAGAACTCGGTCAGTAGACTAGTACCTGATCATAAAGCTGACATCTGATGAGGGAACTAGTATCTGATCAAGGAACTAGTACCTGATCAAGGAACTAACACCCGATTAGGGAACCTAGTACCTGATTAGGGAACTAGAACTCGGTCAGAAGTCTAGTACCTGATCAGAGAACTAGTTTCGTCTTACAAAAATCACTTCAAAATTGATACATTCTCGCTTATCTCCATCAAATTTTCCATTTAAAATTAACTTCTCAATTAAAATATCAAAATTTATGTAAATAATACAGAGATTTTAAAAATTTGCAACCCTGAGTACATCCGTATCTGACAAATCATTATTATTATTAAATATTATTATTATGTTACAGATGAGCTCATCAGTAAATCCAAGACTACGGTATCCATTTGTCTTATTATTTTTTCTTCCTCTTTTATTAATATAGTGATAAGTTATTCTAATAAATAATTAAATAAGTAAATTAATAAATAAATAATTAATAATTACGGATAATAAATTTTATAAAATTACGTGCGGATGATTTGTCGTAATTTTTGAAAATAAATTTATATAGTATGCGTTGGTGTGTGCGAAGCTTATTAATATAAGTTATTATTATTATTATTATTATTTCATGTATATACTTATATATAAAGTCATTAATTCATATATATATTAAAATTTTTTTATTGTAATTTACCAGTCCCATTTATTGTTTATTTACAAATTAAACTAAAGTTAATTAATCACTTTTTATTTTATTTGACATATAAATTGAGTTTATAAAATATGTAACATTCGTTTTCATAAATTGGAATGTAAAAATAATCGACTATGGAAGAAATCTCATTTTTAATTTAATTTTTTTGGTAATTTATTAATTACGAATATTTACATGCCGCAAAAAAAAGTAAAAAAAAAATGTGTACTTATAAATAAATAAATAAATTAGGTACCAAGTCGTTGCTGACATTTAGCGAATGCTTCGAGAATTTTAATGAATTCATGTGGCGATAAATTATGATGCGTTGGTACGTTACTGCAACAAATAATTAAAATAAGTTAATTTTTTAGTGTGATGGTGAATAAGACGGGAATATTTTAGACATGGGTTGGAATTTTTTATGGTACTGAAGTGAACTATGATCCTGAAGTTAGCAGACATTTAAAAATTTTTGAATTTTCGTTTTTCAATAAATTAATTATAAAAAAACAAAAAATAAAAAAATGCACATGTAGAAAATTAAAAAAACTACAGGTACAATTTTTTCAAATATTTTTTTTTAATGTTTTATCGTCTAAAAAAAAATCCAAAAATTATTAGACGTCTGCTAACTATGATTTTGAAGTTAGCAGACAATTAGTAATTTTTGGATTTTTTTTTTCAGCAAATTAATTACAAAAAAACAAAAAATAAAAAAATGCACATGTAGAAAATTAAAAAAACTACAGGTGCAAATTTTTCAAATATTTTTTTTTTTTATAATTTATTGCTTAAAAAAAATTAAAAAAATGATTAGACGTCGGCTAACTTCAGTATCATAGTAAACTGATGGGTGATAATTTTTGGATTCTTAAAAAAAGATAAATTATGAAAAAAAAATATTTTGAATAATTGCACTTATAGATTTTTTAATTTCCTACAAGTGCATTTTTTTAGTTTTTTTTTTTTGTAATTTATTTGTTGAAAAAAAAATCTGTTAACTTCTGGATCATAATTAAAGATAAATTAAAATTCATTTTAATTGATAATTTTATTCCAATTAATATTTAAGATAATTAAAATTTCTGATTGTGTGTTCACCAAATAATGAAAGTAAATTAAATGAATAATTTTTTATCCAATCAATAATTAAAATAAATTTACTTAGTAATTATTTTTTCAATTAATAACAGAATTAAATAAATCTGTTAATTTTTTTTTAAACTGATAATTAGAATTATTTTCTTCATGTTAAAAAAAACTCCTTATTACCCAAGTAGCCAGTAGCCTTTGAGACATCAGTTTTTGATATATCGATAAGTTATAATACCAACATGTTGACAAAACGATCAAAAATATGTCACCGAAAAAATGTCTACTGAAAAGACTTGACACAATAGCGGTAAAATAAGTCATCAAAATATGTACCTTAGGGTAAGCCAAAAAAACCAAGCTATCGAATTTACGTCTAAAAAAGGACTTATATATTGAGAAAAAAAATTCTCCCATTGGGCAAAATTTTGAACTCAATTTGAAAAGGTGTCGGTAGCCATTTGAAATTTCCCATTTAAATAACATGCAAAAAATTTTTTTGATTAAAAATATTATAACTTTTGAACCGTGTGAGATAAAAATTCGGCTCTAGAATATTCTTGTAGGGCATTAAATTTCTTAAAAGAAAGTCCTGGGAGTCGAATTTGTAAACTTGATATTTCGTATATTAACAGGCCATCAAAGTCTACAGTAAACAGAATCATACAAATTTAAGGCTTTATTTGGATTTGTCCAAATACTTTTCTTTTATTGTGATCGATAACAAAATATTATTTGTTACAACGTGGATATTGTTGGTGATTTCATTGCACTACATGTAGAACAAATTTTCTCGTAGTATTGATATTTTTAATAATAAAACCTTAAATTTGTATGATTCTGTTTACTCTAGACTTTGATGGCCTGTTAGTATACGAAATATCAAGTTTACAAATTCGACTCCCAGGACTTTTTTTAAAGAAATTTAATGCCATACAAGAATATTCTAGAGCTGAATTTTTATCTCATACGGTTCAAAAGTTATAATATTTTTAATCAAAAAAAATTTTTATGCATGTTATTTAAATAGAAAATTTAAAATGGCTACCGACACCTTTTAAAATTGAGCTAAAAATTTTGCCCAATGGGAGAATTTTTTTCTCGATATATAGGTCCTTTTTAAGACATAAATTCGATAGCTTGGTTTTTTTGGATACAATTTTCGGCTGACGTGCGAAACATTTCAGAAATCTAGATCCAGTAGATTTTTTCATTTTCATTTTCGTTTCGCGAAAAACGTTCCGATCTTCAGATACATATCAAAATTATTTTTTAATTGACATGACAGGAAAAACATCTCAAATTTTCTGTCTCCGGAACCAAAATTTGCATGTCGTATTTATCCCAAAAACGGTGACAGACAAAAAAAAATTTGTCTTATCCTTTTAAAAGACTCAAAGTTGTCTCTGTGCTACTGGGTAACCCACGACTTAACTAAAAGTGAATAAAATATAGAAAATCAAAAAGCTCTTACTAAAATTCAGTTAATCTAATGTGCCAGGGCAACAATCCGAATGTAGAAAATGTCCTGCCAGTGACGATAGCCAGGTCCGGGTCCGGTGACGGCAGCGATAACTTCTCCTCAATTAAATCATAATTAATGTCTTCAGTCTTTAACAATTTCCGTTTCACCGCCTCACTTAATTCCTGCGTCAGTTTTACTATTTCCGGTTTCCCATCCTCGTATGTTATCAAATTAACTCTCGTTAATTGTTTTAAGTCGCCTAGAAAAATTATTCACCAATAATCCAATCCACAATTAATTAAATAAATAAATGAATAAATAATTAATTAATTACTAATTACCATTAGATAATCCATTTATCGATTTCTCATTTATTTTATCAGACCAAATAACACGTGATACAAAACTAGGCGTTAATTTATAAAATTCTTTTTTTAGGATACATGATTTTTTATTTATAATTCCTGTAATTAAAATAAATTGATTAATAAATTTAATTAAATAAAGAAATTAATGAATTAAAAATAAATAAAAATTACCTTGTCTATCATAAAAACTAATGTTTGGTATACCAAGTGCACAACACCAGCCAATAATTCTCGCAAGGTCACCAAAAGAAATGTCCTCACAGGCAACAACAATCACCAGGTGCTTTGGTAATTTTATTAATTTACTTACGTCACATATATCGACAATTGTGTCAATACATTTGAGTGTTTTAGGGCGAATATAATTTATTAGTTCACGTTTTAATATTACTATCAAATCTGATAAGTGAATGTAAAATGTTACTATCAAATGAATTAATTTTAGTGCCCATGAGAACTTCATTATTATTATTATTATTAGTATTGATTATTAACATAATAAATTAATACCTAGTAAATAAATAAAAACCACAGGCTTTTATTTATATATTTATTAAAACTACTTTACAACCGGCGAGGACAAATATCACGAGGATGATGACATTCTTCCATTTGTCTGGTTTTTTTTTTCAGTTTGGAGGTTATGTTTTATTATTTTTATTATTGTTGGTAATTAATTTTTTTTACTGTAATTAATACTGTAATTATTGTTGTTAATTACTGGGTGAATTAGTAATTAAATATAATGATTAATTTGATTATTAATTATTAGTTTAATTGTTTATTTAAATGTCAAGTAAATTTGGAGTTTGAATTTTCCCGCGCGTTTATTTTAAATGGCGGCACCAATCAGGTGATCACGCGCGTTAGAGTTTCAGCGACGGGGATGAGGGAGTATGGAGACTATATATAAATATATATAATATATGACATTTTTCAATTTGTCTGATTTTTTTTATTTCTTACTTTGAAATTTATGTTTAATTATTATAATTATTGTAATTATTATTATTATTATTATTGTTGGTAATTAACTATTTTTACTGTAATTAATACTGTAATTATTGTTGTTAATTACTGGGTGAATTAGTAATTAATTATAATGATTAATTTAATTATTAATTATTAGTTTAATTGTTTATTTAAATGTCGAGTAAATTTGGAGTTTAAATTTTCCCGCGCGTTTATTTTAAATGGCGGCACCATTCAGGTGATCACGCGAGTTAGAATTTAAGTGACGGGGATGATCAAGAGTAGGAAGACTATATATACATATATATATAATATATATGATATATAATATATAACATTTTTCCATTTGTCTGTTTTTTTAAATTTTTTTCTTTTGAATTTATGTTTAATTATTATAATTATTGTAATTATTATTATTGTTGGTAATTAATTATTTTTACTGTAATTATAATTGTTAATTACCGGGTTAATTAGTAATTAATTATAATCATTAATTTAATTATTAATTGTTTATTTAAATGTCGAGTAAATTTTAGAGTTTGAATTTTCCCGCGCGTTTATTTTAAATGGCGGCACCAATCAGACGGTCGCGCGTTAGAATTTCAGCGCCATTTTGAAATAAGAAATTTGCAGTCGAGATTTTTAATGAGTGGGAGTTGGAAGGTTGGTATTCGGAGTTTAATTTCGTCGAACACGTGTGTAAAGAGGTTATAAATTATTATTGTTGTTTATTGACGGTATTCAAGTGATTATTAGTTATAAATTTATTTAAAATGGTTGTCTTTACGTGTAATAACTGCGGTGACTCGTTACAAAAACCCCGGGTCGCTAAACATTATCAGTTTCAATGCCGAAAAAGGGTTTCGCTGTCGTGTGTTGATTGTTTTAAAGATTTTTTGTAAGTATGGGAATTTTAATTACTGAAGTAAAGGAGATTTAAAAATTTAAAGAGTGTGAATGTTACTGACAGGTGGAGTTTTTTAAATTTTTGAATTAATAAATAAAATGTCAGTGCAATAAAAATAAAAAATGCGTATTTACATTTAATTGAAAAATCAATACCCGCATTTTTTTAAATTTCATTCATGTCTGCCACATTCACACTCATAAATTTTATGTTTTGTAAAAGAGGGATCAGGAACAAATAAAAAAAATTTTTTTTTGAATTTGAAAAATTTTTAAGATTTTTTTCTGCAAGAATTTTTCTCATTTATTTAAATTAAAATTTTTAATGTCTGATTTTAGAATCATAAATTTTATTATTGGAATTTTTATGAGTCGAAATATAGCAGACATAAGAAAATTTATAAATTTTAAATCAAAAAATTTAAAAAAATGCGCCAATTTATTTTTCCATTATTTAAGTACGCGTTTTTAAATTTTTATTTTACTTACATCTTATTTATTTATTCGAAAATTAAAAAAAAAAAAAAAAAACTAAAAAAATGCACATGTAGAAAATTTCAAAAACTACAGGTGCAATTTTTTCAAATATTTTTTTTTTTATTATTCATCGTCAAAAGCAAATCTAAAAATTTTTAGACACGTAGAAAATAAAAAAAAAACTACAGGTGCAATTTTTTAAAATATTTTTTTCTTTATAATTCGTCGTCCAAAAAATTCCAAAAGTTATAAGACCGCTAACTTCAGAATCATAAATAATTTCATTATTCAAAAATTTAAAAATTATCATTAAAAAAAAAAAAAAAGAAAAACTAAAAAAATGCACACGTAGAAAATTAAAAAAACTACATGTGCAATTTTTTAAAATATTTTTTTTTTTATAATTCATCGTCTGAAAAAAATCCAAAAATTATTAGACCGCTAACTTCAGAATCATAAATAATTTCATGATTAAAAAATTACTAATTTTTTATTTCAATGACTCAAAATTTTTTTAAAAAAATTTTCAACCCTCATATTTATTATTTATTTATTTTGCAGAGACGACGATTATGTATCGCATACAAAATGTATCACAGAAGCCGAGAGATACGGCGGTAAAAATTTCGTCGCGAAACCGTCGGCCAACAAAGGAGAGAGGAAGCAGCAAGAGTGGATTAAAATAATAAACAGCGTGCTGTGCTCGAGTAATCTGAGTAAGGAGGAAAAAAACTTTTTAAAAAACATTTCAAAGCATGAAAACGTACCGCGAAAAAAACCAAAATTTTTAAACTTCGTTAAAAACGCCATGGGGTACCGGGTCGACGTGACCATCGCCGAGAGTTGTTTCGATAAAATAGAGTCCGCGTTTAAGGAAGTGAACAATAAGCAAATTAACGGAGTCAAAAATGACGAGTCCGCGAATGACAAATCTTCTGGTGAAGTAAAACAAGAGTCGAAAGATGAAACGAACGGATTAATTTCCAATGGTCAGGAAAAGAAGGCTAAGAAAAATAAACGCAAGTTGGAAAATGAACACAAAGAAGAAGAAGAAGAAGAAGTAGAAGAAAAAAAATTAAAAGTTGAAAATAGTGAGCAAGAAGTCAGTGGAAAATTAATATGGAAGGAAAAAATTATAGAAATAATTGGCGAGCGTAATGAAATATCATTAAAAAAATTACGTAAAAAAATGATAAAATTTTTACCTGAGTATGAAAATGAGGAAGAAAAATTTAATAAAAAATTGACAAAAAAATTGTCAAAAATAGAGGAATTAGTTTTGGAAGACAATAAAATAAAACGTAAATAATATTTTGTATTTAATATTTGATAAATAAATTTATAATTTACATATTTATATACAAATATCCGAATTACTTAATAATAATTATTATCTAACATAACACGTATTTTAAATACATAATTTTTTTTTTTATATTAAAATATAATATTTTTAAAGGTATACTATTGCTTGAGCTGGGTTTAAAAACCCATTGGCACGTTCTAAAAAAAATTAAATAAATAATTAAGTAACGTGGAATATTTATATTTATTAATTAATTAAATATTTGGCATCGTAAGTTTTTTAGTGTCTTGTTTTCTTTAAGTTTTACCCGATATTTTTTATCGGGCGAAGGACAAGATCGAGCTCTTTGTCAAATGATTACACACTTGTCGTTGCTGTTGCGGGAAGTGTGTGCTGATCGTAGTTGTTGGTTTAGATGAGAAGCCGTAGGCGTTGGGGAGGGCGTCGTTCCCTCGACGGCTTGGATACTTTTCATTAATTCACGGAATACCTGATGGATAGCAAATTTAAAATTTTTTAAGAAAAAATGAATATGATTTCTGAAATGCTGAGGAAATTTCCGGTAAAATGAGTACCCACATCGATATATTTAAAAAATGTTGGCCGTTAGTCAATATATGAGTAATTGATAATTAATATATAACATATAATTTTAATGAAATTTGAATATAGTGATGTGGGTACTCAAACTAGAGGAAATTTACTCACAAATTAAAATATAGTAGTAATTTTTTTATTACACTTTCATGGATTAAAAAATCAATAGAGCGCCTGATAATATATTCAAGATTCGTATCTATAAAATTTTTTTTTTGTTAAATGAGTAGGATTTCTGAAATACTGAGAAAATTTCCGGTAAAATGAGTACCCACATCGATATATTTTAAAAATGTTGGCCGTTAGTCAATATATGAGTAATTAATAATTAATATATAACATGTTATTTTAATTAAATTTGAATATAGTGATGTGGGTACTCAAACTAGAGGAAATTTACTTTCGAACTAAAGTATACTAGTAATTTTTTTATTTGAGTACGATGGAAAAAAAAATCAATAGAGTGTCTGATAATATATTCAAGTTTCGTATCAATAATAATTTTTTTTTGTTAAATGAGTAAGATTTCTGAAATACTGATGAAATTTCCAGTGAAATGAGTGCCCACATCGATATATTTTAAAAATTTGACCATTAATCAATTTATGAGTAATTGATAATTAATATATAACATGTAATTTTAATGAAATTTGAATATAGTGATGTGGGTACTCAAACTAGAGGGAATTTACTCACAAACTGAACTATACTAGTAATTTTTTTATTTGAGTTCCATAGAAAGTAAAAAATCAATAGAACGAATCTATTGACTAAATTTAGCATAATAAAATATTCAAGTCATGTACCTGTACAACACGGCAATTAAATCGTGCGCTGCATTCAACGTATCCACATCTCCAGTGTTTCCTTACAAGATTAACAATATCACGGTATCGTGCCCCAGAGGCAACGACCGCCGACAATTTGTCTTGTTTATTACCGACAACTAGCAACGGAACACCTCTCATATCACGTGCCTCATACATTTGTTCTCTCAGAGTCCTTATATACTTAAAAAGAGCAAGACAACAAAAAAAAAGTTTTTTTAAATTTTAATTTATTTATTTATGTTAATTGTCTTATATATTTTAAATAAAATATAAAGTTATATCCAGAATACTAAAGAATAAGTTTTACGAAAAGTTTTTAAATAAAAAAATGACACGGCGCGAATATACTTTTTTTTTTTCATTTTTTATTTTTCACAACAAAAAAAAATATAATAAAAGTTTTATATAAAAAGGCAAGAGCTTATTCTAATACGAGGGATTACTAGCGAAGCTTTTGAGCGTAACTTTTTCATTTATATTTATATTTATATTTGTGTATAAAAAAAAAAAAATTTTCCTCAATTGTCAAAAAAAAAAATCATTTTTTTTTGTGAAATAAAATTATTAGATTATTTATGCATGAGTGTTATATTCATATATATATATATATATATATATATGTCACTAGAGGTAAAATTTCATGCATAAATATCAGTAGCTTTATCCCATTATATTATTCGTACGAATATTTATATATATAATCCGCTAACTGTTGGAATTTGAAACTCAGATTCGTGTATTCCATGTTTATATTTATTATGATGTCATATTTGCTTTCTCATTATCATTTTTATTGAATTTACTAAAGTGTTTACATAAATATTTATATATTTATTTATCGGTCTTTAAGACTTATGAAAAATAATATATATATATATATATATATATTTTAAACTATTACTTTAAATTAAGTAAACTTTGAAAAAAAAAAAAAAAAGATTTCAGTTGAAAAATTAATCGCAGAAATTTTCTCGACCTAAGAAAGTTTTCGTTTTTCCCTCAAAGTACAAAATGTTTCTTAGGGACAAAATTTTCTTAGTACAAAAAAAAATTTCTTGACTCGGTAAATTTTTTCTTACCTCAAGAAAATTTTCATTAATTTTCAATGCAAAAAATTTCTTATCCCAGTAAATTTTTTCTTATCTTAAAAAATTTTCATTTTTAATTTTCAATGCAAAAAAAATTTCTTAACAAAAAATTTGGATTTTCAATTTTCAATGCAAAAATTTTCTGACGGCAAAAAAAAATTTCTTGACTCAAAAAATTGTTATTGCCTCAGAAAAATTTTTATTTTTAATTTTCAATGCGAAAATTTTCTTACTGCAATGAAAAATTTCCTGACATAAAGTTTATTGCCTCAGAAAAATTTTCATTTTTAATTTTCAATGCAAAAAATTTTCTTAGTGCAAAAAACAATTTCCTAACAAAAAATTTGGATTTTTAACTTTCAATGCAAAAATTTTCTTACGGCAAAAAAAAATTTCTCGACTCAAAAAATTTTTATTGCCTCAGAAAAATTTTTATTTTCAATTTTCAATGCAAAAATTTTCTTACGGCAAAGAAAAATTTCCTGACAAAAAGTTTATTGCCTCAGAAAAATTTTCATTTTTAATTTTAAATGCAAAAATTTCTCAGGGCGAGTAGAAATTTTTCGCGCCAAAAAATTTTTTTTTTCTGTTTACACCATAAAAAAACGTGATCCTAAATTCAGCAGACAATTTAAAATTTTTGAATATTATTTCCGACTAGTTAATTACAAAAATCAAAAAAACTAAAAATATGCACATGTAAAAAATTAAAAAAACTAAGTGCAATTTCTAAAATATTTTTTTTTTTTGTAATTTATGCTTTAGAAAAATTCCAAAAATTATAAGAGGTTGGCTAATTTCAAGATCCTAAAAAATCTGATAAAAATTAACACTTGGAAAGTTTTGACTATTTGATTTTTTTTTAATTACCTGGAACGTGTCTTGATTACTTAAATCAAACACAAGAACATAAGCCGTCGCACTCCTAAGTCCGTAATACCTAAAATCCGTCCACTCTAAATGTGTACTGACTGGAAAGTACGGAATTGTTGGTAAATCCGTTATTTTAAGCTCGTAAAGACGATCAGCGTGGACGACACTGGGATAAAATGTCTCCCGTCTTTCTGTCGGACGATAATCTTCCAAAAATTCGTTCCATACAAATTGCTGCAACATATTTATTATTTAATTTATATAAAATCTTTCTTAAAAACACTGAGATTTGGGTTTTATTTTGAATTATGTAGAGACTGAGTGCAAATAAAAGTTTTCTTCAACTTTTCGAGGACAAAATGGGAGGGAAAAAGTTTTATAAAAAGGATCCTCGAGTAGATAAAAAGACATTTAGGTTGTTTTCGAGATGGTCTTTAGTCTTAAAGTTATAAAAAGATAAGTTTTAGTAATTGATTTTAGGGATTTAAGTCTGAGTAATGAGAATTGTTGGTAAACTTTGAATCAAATGGTAAAGCTCAGAGATTATGTAGTCTGATTTAAAAGGATGCGACGTTTCCCCAATAAACGGAAACATTACGATAAGGGGAAATTAGTTTCCTCAAGGGAATTGCTTTTAGTAAGAGTCAAAAATATTTTTTTTTATTTTAATTCAAACAATCGTCGACTGCTGGGTAAAAATATTTTACCGAAATCACACGGAAACTGTAAAATTTTACTGAGAGACGGAAAATTTTTGTGATTGAAGTTAACAGACAATGGACTTTTTAATTTTTTTTTAACAAATCCATTATAAAAAAAAAAAAAAAAAACTAAAAAAATGCACATGTAGAAAATTGAAAAATCTATCGGTGCAATTTTTTCAAATATTTTTTTTTTTAAATTTGTTGAATCAAAAAATTATTAGATGTCGGTTAACTTCAGTGTCATAAATTTTTTATTCAAACAACGGGCCGATTTTTGGGCGACAATTAAATCGGCTAATTTTAGGCCATAGTATTTTTTTTTTATAAAATTATGGGACATGAAAAAATTTTAGGCAACTCAAAAAAAAAACTTTTAATCTGACGATATCTTTAAAAGAAATCGATTGATCATTGCGGGGATCGAAAGGACATTTCGAGACAGCTTTGATTAAATTTTCTAACTCGGAAACTACTAAGCTGATCGACTTTTAAATCTAATAAACTCTGATTTAATTTCGATGAGCCTTCGATTGTTGTAACGAACTTTCAAATCGATTGATTTGTTTCAAAGATATCGCACTACAAAAATTAGTTTACACATACACACACACATGGACGTCTATTTGAAAATGGTCAGAAAAGTTTTCTAGGAGTTTGCAATCTCGAGATCTGATGAAAACTCGAACCGAAACTAATAACTTCCATTTTTTGAAAATTTGAAATTTTCGTGGCGGGAAATTTAAAAATTAAATTCATTTTTAAAAAGTAATAAGAAAATACAGAGGATGGGGACGGGGGGCAAAACGGAGGTACCCTCAAAATTTTATAAAAACATTTTTTTTTTTAACAACAACTGAAAATTTTTTCTATTTACTTTGAATATCATTAAAAAAAAACCGTAGCGTATTTGAATCCTCAGATTTGAAACTGAGTATTTTCTTAAGTGCCCGTTTTGCCCCCTCCCTCACCCTATAAATATAAAATAACCCGTATGAAAATTACATATATGGTTAAAATATATGATAAATTTCAGAAAATATATCGGGCCAATTTAACTAGATTTTCTGATATATTTTTTTTTATATTAAAAAATATAATATTCATCATATACTAGTCCGTATATATGTTTAGCATATATAAGATATATATGTCAATCATATACAAAAAATATATTTTTATCATATATGAAAATATATATTCTTGTCATATACGAAAACTATATTTTTATCATACATAAAAATATATATTTCTATCATATACGAAAAATATATTCTGATGATATATAAAAACATATATTTATATTGTGTATGGAAAAAAAAAGTTTCTTATTCTTATGACCAACTCCAATTAAATTAGATATAAATTTTAATATACTCTTTAAATTGCAGTTTAAATTTTCATAATTAGTTTATTTGATGCGAATATATATACCCATATACATATACATACACCGAATAAAATATATGCTTAAATATAACAAAGAAAATATATGGTGCCATATATAATATAAATTATATGCTACCATATATTTCATTTCATATAAAAATTTTATATTTTTTGAATATAAAAGGAAATATATCAATACAATATATTATAAGGTAAATGTAAATGTATATATAGCTTAATATAAAAAACATATAAGTTACATATATGGAGTACATATATTTACTACTGTATATAATTTTATATTAAATCGGCCAAAATCTTTATATGATTTTTTATAATATACAATATAATATATCATATATTTTTTTGTTGCAAACATATATGATTTTATATATATTTAACCATATATTGTTTTTTCACACGGGATAGTAATATTGTGAAAATAAAGTAAACTTACACGAATGATGCTTGACTTTCCAACACCGGGTGCTCCTAGAAAAATAACTTTAACACGATCGAGACTATCAGCAGGACTATCTTCTTCTTTCGACCCACTGTCGACATTCTCAACCCCTATCGTATCTCCCACTCGTCTTTCCAAATAATCTAAATCGAGATCTGTAACCAATAAAAAATTTTACTTACACTTTTATCAAACAAATCCCCGTAACAAAGTTCATAAATTAATAACTCTCTGTTATTAATTTCTTGATAAATATATCAACCTAAATATTTTTTTTCCTTCCATTCCACACAATTGTTATCCATGTAAAATATATCGACATTAAAAACAATTAAAATAATTTTTAATTATATTAATTTTTCTAAGGGACAAAAAATTTATCCGACATTCACGCGCGAAATTCGCGAGTCGACTGACCCCAGAGAATATCAAATACACAGATGTCATTCTTCATCATCCCCTCCACTGTCATATCCTTCGTATCCTTCGCTTAATAAAAATATTTTCATTTTATTCATTTCGTATAAAAAAAAAACTGTAATATGCTCATTTCATTTTTTTTTTCATACATTTTATCATCGACTCGAGTATTCTCGAGTTCCTTTGTTTACTTTAAGTATTCTTGGACCGCAAAAGTAAGATACCAGTTAAACAATAGACTTTATCTACTAGAATAAAGATGAAAAAATTTTCTATTTTTAGATAAAATGAAAATTCGAAATATGAAATTAATTGCGGATTTTTTTTTTTTTTTAATTTATTATTTCTAGGGACAGACTTTTTTTGGGTCAGACAATTCAAATATTTTTTTAAATTAAAGACAAAAAATTTGGATATTTTTAAAAATTTTTTTATTTTAAACCAAAATTCAAAATTTTTAAATTAATTACGAGTTATTTTATTTGAGTAGAATCTAAAGTAGATACATTTTTTTTTCTTGTAAATCAACAACAAAAAAAAATTTCAGACTTGAAAAATAATGAGAATTCTAAAAAAATTCAAAATTTTTTAAAAATTCAAAATTAATTACAGATTTTTTGTACCTCATCAGACTCCAAGTAGATACCGAATTTTTTTTTTTCTTTTAAATCAACAAAAAAAAATTTCAGAGATTTTTGAAGAATAATGAGAATTCTAAAAAAATTCAAAATTTTTTAAAAATTCAAAATTAATTACAGATTTTTTGTTCCTCATCAGACATCAAGTAGATACAGACTTTTTTTTTCTTTTAAATCAACAAAAAAAAAATTCAGGGATTTTTGAAAAATAATTAGAATTCTAAAAAAATTCAAAATTTAAAATGAAAAAAAAAAATAATTAGAGATTTTTTGTTTTTCATCAGACTCCAAGTAGAGACCAATTTTATTTTTATTTTTAATCAACAACAAAAAAAAATTTCAGATAAAAAATAATTAGAATTCTAAAAAAATTCAAAATTTTTTAAAAATATTCAAAATTTGAAAAAATTAATTACAGAATTTTTGTTCCTCATCAGACTCCAAGTAGATATCGACTTTTTTTTTCCTTTTAAATCAACAACAAAAAAAAATTTCAGACTTGAAAAATAATTAGAATTCTAAAAAAATTCAAAATTAACAAATAATTCAAAATTTGAAAAAATTAATTACAGAATTTTTGTTCCTCATCAGACTCCAAGTAGATACTGACTTTTTTTTACAATCAGAAACTCAAAATTTTTTTATGACACTGAAGTTAGCCGACGTTTAATAATTTTTGGATTTTTTTTGAAACGATAAAGTACAAAAAAAAAAATATTCCAAAAAATTGCACCTATAGTTTTTTAAATTTTCTACATGTGCATATTTTCAGTTTTTTTTTTTTGCAATTAATTTGTAAAAAAAAAAATCAAAAAATTTTTAATTGTCTGTTAACTTTAGGTTCATATTTTTTTTACCCAAAAAAATTTAGATTTTTTAAAATCATTTTTTTTTTACTTTTACCAAAACTAAAATTCAAAATTCAAAAAATAATCACAGATCTTTCCCTCAGACTCAAGTAGATACAGACTTTTTTTTTCATAATCACACTTGAAATTTTTCAGCCAAAAAAATTTCCTTTTTTCCACCACCAAAAAAACAAATAAAATTACCGCGAAACAAAAGCTCGTAAAATTAAAATATCCAATATTAATTGCGGGTTTTATTTTCCAAGGAATCGCCGATAAGAGAAAATTCGATAGCTGATACGCTCGAGGCTGGCTATTATCTCGGTCTTTTATCTCAAGTTAACATGTTTCTATTCACCTCCACAGCGATGTTCAATAATTAGCTTATTAATTGCCCAGCAATCACCCTCACCAATAAATATATAAATATAATACTTACATTGCCGATGTGGAAGACTTTGCCTCCTCCTACTCGCGGTTTTCGTCCCCATATTTAAATATTCAAAATAATTATAAATTTAAAAATATTCAAAAATTTGTTACCACCAATTTTAATTATTTATTTTTTAAAAAAATATTATTATCATTATTATTATTATTATTGCCGTCGATTATTTTAATTTGAACTCTTCTTATTATCGAAATTTACTTATTGCTTTAAATAAAATTATTGTATTATTTATTATTAACATTTGATTGTATAACGCGGGTTAAATTTATTGCTTTTTAATAAATTAAAATAAATATTTTTTTTTTACAAAATATATTTATTTTCTAATAATTCCACAAGACACGAACTGTCAAAAAAATTACGTGATAAAAAAATATTAAAGTGAAACGCGTAACGCATCGTCAAACACGAGGGTTAACTCGTCGCGGTGACGGTCCACCTCCAGGACTGATTTGACATCCACCCACACCACCACCCAATTCCCTTTTTCTTCACTTATTAACTCTTATTTCTCTCTCTTTTGAACACATCTCATATATCTTTATGTTTATTGTCTATTATATATATACATATACATGTATATATACATATATATAGATATATATTTGAGGGAGGCTCTAGTATTCTTTATCCCGTTTGTTGGAACCCCTCCAGGCGCGATCGAAACTCAACCGAGACTCCAGGCCACTGAGTACTCGTGCGCTTGCGTTCAAATATTCTCTATTTTTTTTTTTTCCTACCACTAAATTTATATATTTTTATTATTTATATATTTATTGTCTACAAATGAATGAGAGAAATCAATAGTTATTAAGGCTGCCGGGAATTGGATATTTTTTACATTTAATGAGGGCTGGTTTTTTGGGTATCGCGTAATTTGAAGAGGGGAAGTATTTGGGTGGGAATGGAATTAATATTCGATGGGAAATTTGGTTGGGGTAAGTTGGGCAGTGGAATTATTGGGAGAATTGGAATTGATGGGTTTTGGTTGGGAGTTATGGGGAAAATTTGGGTGGTAAATTTCGGGTGATTTGAAAATTTGAATTTTTGAAATGGAAGTTTTTGTAATTTATCAGTTGGGTAGAAAGTTTGGGTTGAAGTTTGAAGCGAATATTCAAATTCTAATTGAATAATTTGAGGAATGAATAATTCATATTGTAGATAATTTGAATTTTTAATCGAATAGTAAAATCGATTCGTTTAAATTACAAATTATTT
Source organism: Microplitis mediator (assembly GCF_029852145.1). Taxonomy (NCBI): domain Eukaryota; kingdom Metazoa; phylum Arthropoda; class Insecta; order Hymenoptera; family Braconidae; genus Microplitis; species Microplitis mediator. The sequence continues at coordinate 3,063,787 of NC_079969.1, read as the reverse complement.
GCACACTTAATTTTTTTAAAAATCAATTGAAAAGTATTAATTCAAATAATTTTTAATTAATTGGAAACAAATTATCAATAATTTAATCAGGGTGACCACAAAGAAATGATTTCCAAATTCCCTGATATTTCCCGGTTTTCCAGTAAAGTTTTTCACATTTTTCCCTGATTTAGAAATTTTATTCGTATCATTTAGATATTCAAAGTTTTTATTATATTTTCATTTTTAATAATTAAATTTGATAATTAAATCATAAGAGAAACCAGAAAAAAAGGCAATAAAATAAATTAATATTGCCTACTTTCGATTATTCGATGTTAAAAATGTATAAGTTAAAATATTTAATAAGAAATTTTATGATTTAAATAAATTCAAAATTCACTGGTTACAAAAAATAAGAGATATTAAAAAAATTTCAAATTTTTTATTAATTTTCAACAGTTTGTAACTCGAAGGAAAATGGTCGTACAATAAAAACAAAAAGTCAAACTGTAGCTTCAAGTGTCTAGTTTTCTGACCTGGGTCTTTAAATTTTTTTATTATGCACGGTTTCGGAGCAATCAAAAATCAATCATAATTATCGAAAAAAATTTATTGAAGCTCGAAGACCGTTTTTAAGACGACCAAAAATTTGGTAAATTTATTTTCCGATAGTTTTCTTAGGATTACTCCGGAACCGCACATAATAAAAAAATTTAAAGACCAGATCAGAAAACTAGACACTTGAAGCTACAATTTGCCTTTTTTGTTTTTGACGTATGACCATTTTCCTTCGAGTTACAATCTGTTGAAAATCATTTTAAAATTTGTAATTTTTTTGACATCTCTTTATTTTTTTAACTAGTTATAATTTAAAATTTTTTAAATTTTCAACTGTTACAATTTAATTCTCTACTTTTCGAAATTCCCTGACATTTCCATGATATTTCCCGGTTGCATTAAATTCCTTGATAATTCCCGATATTTCCGGTTCGTGGCCACCCTGTTAATGATTTAAAAATATATAATTTTTTTTGCCCGAAAAATTAAAATTTGAAATTCCCACCCCTCTTATTAAATATAAAAAACATAACAAATATATATAATTTTTGTATAAAAAAATTTATTATTTATTATTACATAAAATATCATTTAAAATAAGAATAAAAGACAGTGATTAATTACAATTATAACAAGAAATAAAATGTTATGTGTTTAAAATTTTATATAAATTAATAATTATATTTACATTAAAAAAAAAAAAATTAGACTGCGTTATTAAATTCCTCCGCAGTTTTTTTAAAATTATTCATTTATCTGTTAATTTATTTATGTAAGTAATTAGATTTTTAATTTATTTCTGCTTAATCTCACAGTTAGCGTATAAATTTTCCCCTAACTAGATGATACGTGCACTTGACACAATTAAACGTGCTCTTTTTTTTTTAATTAGTTAATTAATTATTATTATTACACTAAGGAATTTTATTTTGTTACCGCCAAAAATTTTTGTATTAATTTTATTTTATTTTATTTATTTCTTTTTTTTTTTTTGGGTTTTCTGTTTATTTTTTTTGGGTAATTTAACAGTTAACGTAAAAAAAAGGTAAATAAATATATTAATTTAAAATAATATAAAATAATATTTTGTAAAATTATAAAAATTAATTTTGATAAAATAAATAAAATAATTAATTATTTATTTAAGTTGTACTAATACCATGAAGTATGTAACCACGGCACCGAGTACCTGTAATTAATTACAGATTATTAATTAATAAATTAATTTAAAAGATTATGATCCTGAAATTGAGCGGTATCAAAATCGGACGTCTAATAATTTTTGGATTTCTTTTAAAACGATAGAAAATAAAAAAAAAAATATTTGAAAAAATTGCACATGTAGTTTTTTAAATTTTCTACATGTGCATTTATTTAGTTTTTTTTTTTTGCAATTGATTCGTTAAAAAAAAAATCCAAAAATTTTTAATTGTCTATTAACTTGTCATGAAACTGACAGACAATTTTCGGATTTTTTTTTTGACGTCAATTACAAAAAAAAAAAAAAAGTAAAAAAATGCACATGTAGGAAATTTAAAAAACTAAATGTGCAATTTTTTAAATTATTTTTTTTTTAATAATTTATCATTTAAAAAAAGAATCAAAAAATTATTAGACTTCGATTAATAACGATACTGCAGTTAGCCGACGACTTATAATTTTTGTTTTTTTTTTATAATGATAAATATTAAAAAAAAAAAATATTTGAAAAAATTGCACGTATAGTTTATTAAATTTTCTACATGTGCATTTTTTTAGTTTTATTTTTTTTCTAATTGATTCGTTAAAAAAAAAAATCCAAAAATTGGTAATTGTCTATTAACTTGTCATCAAACTGACAGACAATTTTTGGATTTTTTATTTGACGTCAATTACAAAAAAAAAAAAAAAAAAAACTAAAAAAATCCACATGTGGAAAATTTAAAAAACTATATGTGCAATTTTTCCAAATATTTTTTTTTAATAATTTGTCATTTAAAAAAAGAATCAAAAAATTATTAGACTTCGATCAACTTCAGTATCATAGAAAATTTAGTTGTAATATTTTCTTACCGAAGCGAATAAATCTAGTGATACTGTGAAAAATTTAGCTCCTGATATAGACATGGCTTTTTGACACTGCTGACACACTATTTGTACAAATGTTTTCGCTTCTTCTGAACCATCGTACCAATGACATGAATATGCGGCCTCCATTACCGATGAACTCTGAACAAATATTATTATTATCAATACTGAATGTTTTTCTATCAAATAAATTTTGATTTTTTAATCAAAAAAAAAAAAAAAATTACACTAATTTTTCACCCGTGGAATTATTTAATATTTTAAAAATTTTACTTAAGTTTAATTAATTATTTTTTAATGATTTTCATATTAAAGATTAAAATAAATTAAAAAAATTTATAATTTTCCTTTCAATTGATAATTGGAATTAAATTTTAAATCGAGTGTTTCAAAAAACCTCATTAATAATTTAAATTTAAATTGATGAGCTTAAATAATTTAATGAACAATTTAATTTAAAAAAATTTATAATTTATCAGAATAATTTTAATTGATAATTTTTTCTAAATTAATAATTAAATAGAATTCCCTTATTAATTTATTTTAAAATTGATAATTATAATTCTTTTCATTAATTAAAAAAAAAATTACTAACTAACTCAACATTTAATTGCAACCCTGGTTACAATAATTAAATAATTCAATTTCCATCCCCGGCTAATTCGTTTAAAAAAAACTTTTTTTTCCTCCCCCGAGCTGGGAACTATCGATCTCTCCCACCAAAATATACTCAATGATTCATTAATAATAAACAATAATTAATTACCTCTTCAATTAGACGGTTACCAAATATACAGAACAAAAATACTTGTCCCAGTGAATAGAGCAAATATCCAATAGTCGAGGCAGCATAAACATTAACACCATTGACCTAGTGTTTCCGTAATAACATCAATTAATAGATTAATAAATTAATTATCCTCGGTATCAAATTACGCTTAAATGAATAAATTACCTTAGTGGCCTGGTACGCAAGCAAAGTAAGTGTAATCGTAGTAATTAACATATGAAATAGCAGAGCGACACCATACGCATCTCCGATAGCTGTTACAAGTCTGGAGAAATAAAAAGTAATAATAATTGACAGTAAAACGAAGTTGAATATTAGGGGTGTGCTAATAGATTGAATTTTTTTTTAATTATTCGTGAATTTTTCTAATTATTCGTAAATTTTCTAATAATTTTAAACTTCGAAGTAATTGTGAATTCTTTAATTATTCGTAAATTTTCTGATAACTCGAAATTTTCCGGATTATTCGTAAGTCTTGGAATTATTCGTGAATTTTCCGGAATATTCGTAAGTTTTCGAATTAATATTTTATTTTCCAGATTATTCGTAAGTTTTCCGGATTATTCATCAATTTTCCGGAATATTCGTAAATTTTCGAATTAATATTAAATTTTCCAGAATATTCGTAAGTTTTCAAAGTATCATTTAATTTTCCGGAAAATTCATAAGTTTTCCGGATTATTCATTAATTTTCCAGAATATTCGTAAATTTTCGCATTAATATTAAATTTTCCAGATCATTCGTAAATTTTCCAGAATATTCGTAAGTTTTCAAATTATTATTCAATTTTCCAGATTATTCGTGAATATTCCAGAATATTCGTAAGTTTTCGAAGTATTATTTAATTTCCCGGAAAATTCATAAGTTTTTCGGATTATTCATTAATTTTCCAGAATATTCGTAAATTTTCGAATTATTAATAAATTTTCCAGATTATTCGTAAGTTTTCCGGATTATTCGTAAATTTTCCGGAATTTTCGTAAGTTTTCGAATTATTCAATTTTCTAGATTATTCGTACGTTTTTCGGATTATTCGTAAATATTCCAGAAAATTCGTAAGTTTTTGAACTACTACTAAATTTTCTAATAATTCGAAATTTTCCGAATTATTTGTAAGTCTTGGAATTATTTGTAAATTTCCCGGATTATTCGTGAGTTTTCCCGATTATTTGTAAATTTTCCGGATTATCTGTAAGTTTTCGAGTTTTTATTAAATTTCCCAGTTTATCTGTAAGTTTTTCAGATTATTCGTAAGTATTCGAATTGCTCTTGAAATTTTCTAAAAATTCAAAATTTTAGGGACTGTTCGCAATTCTCAAAACGTCTTTTTACTTTGTTTTACTCTCGATTCAAAAAAGTTCAAAAACCTCTAATTTGAAACTTTTTACCAAAGATTTTCTTTTTCTTACGGGTCTATTATTGATTTCTGTCGGTAATTTTTCCGTAATTTTCTCTTTTCGAATCGAGTAATCTAAAAAGTTACACCAATTTGAAAATTTTCCGATAATTATAAAATTTTCAAATTACTCGATTTTATCACCATTCAAAAATTTGAATTATTCGATCCGCCTACGATTTGCACCTCTATTAAATAATAAAACAAGGTTGTCGTCCAAATGTCAAGTGAAATTCATTATTTTCTTACAACAACAAAATAATTTATTAAACTAAAACTACTTCAGCAACGTGTCGTAAATCTATTACTTAAAGATCGATAGGTCATACGATAACTCGGTGACAAACTTTGTAATTTAATTATTTAAATAAATAAATAAAATATATAAAATTTGAATTATTTGGTTTACAACTCCGGTAATTTAGTGCCGGCATTTATCATAAAAAAAAACATAAAATGTCGCGGCGTATAAAATACGTTTTAGTTTAATATTTGAATAAAGAAAACTCTGGAGAGCAGGTGGTTGGAACCACAACCCTAGAGACTATACAAGACTATAGCTTCTACATATATGCTTTTATAGTGATAATATACTGGTATATATGTATATATAAGGGTATATACATACAATATAAGTAGCATGATAATATTACAGTACAACCCAGAGAATTGTTCTGTTCGGAGGGCACGTCCCCCGTAACGGTCAATATCGCGCTCTGACAAATAAATTTTTTATTACTGTGTGAATCTAAACAGTTGCTATGTTCAATATTATTTTTTATATACCGAGAAAAAGTATTGAAATTTAAAATAAAAAATCTGAGCGGTTTGTGGCCCGACCCCAAAATTTCCCGCTTTTTTTAAATTCAAAAAACGCGCGGTTTGAAAAAAAGTTATTTTGGAGCATCTTTGGAAGAAATCGAGCGATTTCCGGAAATCGATAAGACATTTTGCGAGAGCTTTGATTTATTTTCGAGGGGAATCGGTCAAGCGGTTAACAAGCTTCGATTTTTATGCTTCAAATAACTTAGAAACTTGGCCGATCGATTTCAGAGTCTAATCGACTGTAAGTCGTGATAAGTTTTTGATTGACGCAAAGAAATTTAAATTCGGTTGATGGGTTTCTAAGAAAACGTACGACAAAAATTAGTTTTCACATGCGCGCTTATGGACGTCTGTCTGAAAGTAGTCAGGAAAATTTCCTGGGATTTCAAAATCTCGAAATCGCATGAAAACTCGATTTTCAAAAACCGGACCGGAAGTAATAATATGTCTTATTCGGAAAATTTTGAATTTTTATAGCGGGAAGTTTGAATTCTGAAAAACTGTTGATCCTGGCCAACTTCAAAATTTCCCGCTTTTTTCGAGGTCAAAAAAATTGAAAATAGTCGGAAAAATTTCTTAGGCCTCGAAATTGCATGAAAACTCAATTTTCAAAAACCGGACCGGAAGTAATAACTTCTCTTGTTCGGAAATTTTTTAAATTTCATAACGGGAAGTTTGAATTCTGAAAAACTATTGATACTATGGGCCAACTTCAAAATTTCCCCCTTTTTTCGAGGTCAAAAAAAAAATTTCACCGAAAATTGGCCGAGTAGTTTCCGAGTCATGCAACAAAAACAAAAAAAACAATTTTCGAATTTTAATTTTTCAAAGAACGGAAACTATTCAGCCGATCGATTTCAACCCTAGTGTAAATTTCTCAGACTTTTCTCAGGAAAAGTCTTTAGAACCCTAAAAAAATTTTTAGAATTTTAGAACTGAGTTTTCCACAGAAAATTCCGGAAAATTTTCACCAGGGAAAACTTAATAGACTTTAAATCATGACAAGTTCTTTCGATTGCTGCAAATGAACGTTCCCGAGCTCTCGAAACCTCGACATCTAATGAAAACTCGATTTTCAAAAGTCGCACCGAAACTTTCCTTTTTTCAAAATTTTGAATTCTCATAGCGGGAAATTTAAAAATGACTTGAGTTTCTTTTTTCTCGGCGGGAAAATTTAAAATTAATTTTACCTGACAATGTGCTTGTGCCGTTCAACCCAATACTTAATCGCACTGCGAACAAGCATTTCCTGTTTTTTAGTCAATTGATTAGGACCGACACCGCCATTGTACTGAGTACCCGCAGTAGGACGGAATGTTGCCGTAAAATCTTGGCGATTGCTGTAGATACCTCGCAGATCCATGTCCAGCATGTTGTCGCCATTCATCGCTGGTTCCGCGGGTACGCCATCGTTGTCACGTAAATGATCAGCGCTTCCGGCCTTTAATTTATGGTTTAATTAAACTTCTATTCATGGTATAGGATTTGAAGCTGCTGTTACCTTGAATAGTTCACCGCTGTTGGGAACTACGGTGTCTAAAGTTGCGCTGAGTTCCATAAGTGGTTTCATTATTGCTTTGAGATGTTGCAATTGTTCGCAAGCAAACAGTAACCATGAGCAGAAGAGAACGTCGATTGAATTTGCGTCGACGGTGCAAATAAACAGCCAGTAGATTTGATATATCAGCATCCCGATGTGCGCCATTCCATGGCGCGCATCGAATGGGTACCATGATCTTACCAATAATCTTGGAATCTTTTTTTTATTTTTAAAAAAATTATTTTAGAAAATTTTAGAAAGATTTCAAAATTATACTGAGGAAAAATCACTTTCATTAAAAATATGGAATTTTTGAATTAAGAAATTTTAAATTTTCAGTGAATTTATTTTTTGAATAAAGAAATTTAAATTTTTTTTGTAGAAATTTGAAAAAAATAAAAATAAAAATAATGACAAGTATTAATTGTTTTTTTTTTTTTTTTTTTTGTGAATTGTATTTATTTATTAAAAAACCTGCCCCCTCCCCCCCCCCCCCCCTTCTACTGTAGACAAAACTGCCCGGTAAATTTTTCTCAATTTTTCTAAAATTTTATTTTTCTTTTTGTGATAAATTTTTAGTTTTGAAATTCCTCATATATTTTCACGGATAAGAAAATTTTTTAAACATCATGCCGCTACTTTGACTTCCTTAGCTGTCTTGATAGTGGTCTTGTTACAAGAAATGGGTGTAGATAAGCAATAACGTGTCGACCCACAAAAAAAAAATTTTGGATTTTTGTACAAATGATTGGGCGGTAACTAAAAATTTCGAGTAGTTCAGTGAAAAAAAATTTTTTAAAAGGAAAATAAAAAAAATTGTTGGATAAATTATCTGGGATAAAACTTGGGGTAAAATCGAGGTAAGTAACGGGAGTTTAAATACTAGATTGCAGAGGGCAAGTCATTAACTAGAATAAAAATATAAGTAATTTGCTAAGTTATTGCAACAAATAATAAATAAACTTTTTTTATTACAAGTTTATCATTTTTTTTGTAATTTACTTTTTACGTTACAATATTTCTGCTGTAATTATTTTAGCAATTCAGTGTCAAGTTACTTGAGATTAATTGGATTTAATAGCAGGCAAGTGCGAGTTGGAATTTTACAAAACCGAGTCAAGTCTTGACAATTTTTTTTTTTTAAATGTGAAAATTTATTAATGGGGACTTTAAATTTAATTTTTTTAGAAAATTATTGAGTTTACGAAAAAATTTATAGAGACCATTTTTGTAGGAAATTTAATTTCTTTTAAAATTAGTCCTCATCATTTTCTTTGTATCTGTGATATTTTAGCGAGAATTTCAATTTTAAGAATAAAGGAATTTTCAGAAATAAAATTTTTTGAAAGTTACTCTAGTGTGGACTTTAAATCAATTTTCTGAGGAAACTATTGAATTTACGATAAAATTTACGGAGACTATTTTTGTAGGAAATTTAATTTCCTTTAAAATTAGTCCTCATCATTTTCTTTGTATCTGTGATATTTTAGCGAGTATTTCAATTTTAAGATTAAAGGAATTTTTAGAAATGAAATTTTCTAAAATTATTCTAGTGAGGACTTTAAATCAATTTTTTGACAAAACTATTGAATTTACGGAAAAATTTACATAGACTATTTTTGTAGGAAATTTAATTTCCTTCAAAATTATTCCTCATCATTCTTTTTGTATCTGTGATATTTTAGCGAAAATTTCAATTTTAAGATTCAAGGAATGTTTAGAAATGAAATCTTCGAAAATTATTCCAGTGAGAACTTTGAATCAATTTTTTGAGAAAACTATTAAATTTACGGAAAAATTTATAAAGACCATTTTTGTAGAAAATTCAATTCCCTTTAAAATTAGTCCTCATCATTTTCTTTGTATCTGTGATAATTGACCTACAATTTTACTATATAGATAAAAAAAATATTTTAGCCACGTCCGGGTTTGGTTATTCGTAACAAGAACTTTGTTTACTTCAGTAATTTAATTCTAAATCGATAAGTATTCAAAATACACTAATTAGTATTAGAAAAACTTCTGTAGGAAATTTCACGGGCTACAAAATTGTACAGAAGTAAATTTTTGATAGCATTAATTAGAACCGTGTTATCGAGAATTTAAAATATGAAAGTCATAATATCCTGTGTGAATTTATTATTTTTCATATTACGCGCAATTGTCTACAATAAATATGCCGCGAAAATAATTTGTACACCGCAATTTTTGCAGAAATTTCCCCAGTAACTCTTTTGATCCCCGAATATTTCCTCGATTTTCCATTTCGTACAAAATTTGAATTTTTTATCTCAGATCCTCCATTTTTTTTTTTTTTCAAAATCAATTACTAAAAATCCAGATGCAACTTCACAAAATTTACCAAAACTCAATAACTCATCTCTAAATTTTAATTTACACGTTATCGCTTCTCTACATCCCACAAAATATGAGACCCGACCATTAAATAAATAAAATAAACGAAAACTTACTTCCTCAATATAAGTTTCATTAGTTTCCTTATTAAGCCTTTCGACATGTGGGTCTTCAAAGAACGTCAAAGTTGTCCAACTGATAGTGGTAGCAATGGTAGCAGCTCCAACACAAAACAATAATCTCCTCATTTTGGTCAACGCAATTGAATGATATCTCGCATTGCTTTCCGCGAACAATGGATGGCTGTTAGGATTATTCCATATTGCCAAAGTACGATAAAATAATTTACTCCGTGCCGCAAAATAAACAATTTTAATAAGTGTATGCAAAAAAAATAGTATCGTTATTGTATTTGCCGTAAGGTCATCAACGTCTTCTTTTTCTTTAACTAAATTAATAGCGACAAATCCAAATTGAAGTAAAATCAAAAATAAATGAACACTACAATATATTTTATGCATTAATTTTTTTCCCTCCCCGTAATAATTAAACATAAAATGGCCACTTATTTGCATTAAACGGATATTGGGCATTAAATCCGCCACCAATCCCTGATGCTTTGTTTTCATCATCTAAAAAAAATTTTTTTATTTTTAAATTTTATTAAAAAAAAACATTTTTTCTTTAGATTTTTATTTCTTCTTTCTCACCTTGAATGAGTTTTAATTAAAACAATTAATTATAAAATTACGATTTATTTATTTAAATGAGCGAATTTGCTCACACACGCGTCCCGATGTCTTCACCATGAGCTTTAATGTTCGTTTATTTATTTCAATTTTATTCATAACTTACAACCCTCTTCTCCCTTACCCCCACTCCCTTTTATGTCCAAGAAACTCAAAGTCTTTAGTTATGACTACAGTTTATGCAAAAAGAGATATTATGAGGAATCCCACTACCCCCCACCAGGAAAAGTGTCCCAACGTGGACCAATCAGGTAATTTTATTTAAACGCAAGCGCAGGTGTTATTGTTATTGTTATTATTATTTTTTACAAGGGATAAGTTACATAGGAAACCATCATTGATACTTATATTCTTCATGGACTATAATCTTCATTTATTATTCATCGGACATAGGACTGGCATCGATGCCAAGAAAATTGAGAAAACTATTGAGTTTACGAAAAATTTGTAGAGACATTTTTTTTAGGGAATTTAATTTCCTACAAAATTGGTCATGGCTGTTTTCTTTGTATCTGTGATATTTTAGGCGGGATTTTAATTTTAAGTAGAAAGAAATTTTTAGAAATTAAATTTTAAGATTGAAAAAGTTTTAAGAAATGGAATTTTTGGACAATTATTTCAATGGGGACTTTAAATTGAATTTTCTGAGAAAACTATTGAGTTTATGGAAAAATTTAAAGGGACAATTTTTGGCGAAAATTTAATTTCCTACAAAATTTGTCATAACCATTTTTTTGTATCTGTGATATTTTAGTCGGAATTTTAAGTTTAACTATAAAGGAATTTTTAGGACGAATTTTGGAAAATTACATTACCGGGGACTTTAAATTGAATTTTTTGAGAAAACTATTGAGTTTATGGAAAAATTCAAAGGGACATTTTTTGTAGAAAATTTAATTCCCTACAAAATTGGTTACGACAATTTTCTTTGTATCTGCCATATTTTCAGCAGAATTTTAATTTAGAAATTTACAAAGTTTTCATGTATTAAATTTTGTGCAAATTATTCTAATGCAGACCTTTTAATTCATTTTTTGAGAAAACTATTGAGTTTATCAAAAAATTTACAAAAATAACTTTTATAGGAAATTTAATTTTGAATAAAATTAGTCCTCATAATTTTTAGTGTATCTCTAATAATTAACCCACAATTTTACTAAATAGATAAAAAAAATATTTGAGTAAACTCCGGTTCGGTTTTTCATAACGAGAACTAAAATATTTCATCTATTATTTCATGATTAAACAAAAACTACTGCAATTAGCATAATTAATGTCCTAAGAAATTTTTTAGAAAATTTCATGATCTACAAAATTGTACAGAGTCAAATTTCCCATAGGAGTAACAGGAAACCAGTTATCAAAATTTTTAAAAATTTGCAGTAAAAATTAAAATTGTCGATCACTTACCCCCCCCCCCCCCCCCTAATTACTCTAGTACAAATAATTCCTACCACAGCAATTTTTCAAACTCTTCCCTAAGAATTTTTTTTTTCACTTTTCATTTTTTTTTTTTAAATTTGAATAAAAAAAATTACCGCTCTTTTGTTTAGTTGCCATAGCAGCATATATTTATTTAAATAACCAGTTTGCGTTAAAAATAAAGTGAAAATTGTTCAAACAAAAAATCGACGTAAGTAAAAAAAATATAAAAAAAAAAATAATAGTAATAATAAACCTTGAAATAAAATTGAAGGCTCGACGTAGGTATCTATTAGCGTATAATGTTTAATGTCTAATGTAAATTTAAAAGGGACAAATAGGAGGAGTTTAAACAACTGGACAACCAACAACGAGGAAATATTAAATAGTTTATAATAATAATAATAATAGTAGGAAATAATAATAAGTGGAACGAAGACACGTGGATCGATAAAGAAATTAGTTGATCATATATAATATACTACTAGACATTGGCTTTGACGTTATTATTATTTATTATTTATAAAGGTACAAATGTAAAACAAATGTACACTAAAATGAGCTTGTTTCAATGTCAAAATTATTTATTTAATAAGACGATTATGTGACCACTAGTCGTCAGTAGTTAACATAAATATATTGATTTGTCATTTTTAAATTATATATCATTCTTTAACTTTGATAAATTTTTTGACCTAAATTATTATTTTTTTTTTTAGATGATCCTTTTTATTTGGATGATGATTTTTCATTTTTCCTGTGGATATTCTTTGGAAAAAAGTAAAAAAAAAAATTTTTTTAGATGAAACTGAAGTTAGCAGACAATTAAAAATTTTTGGACTTTTTTTTTAGCAAATTAATTACCAAAAAAAAAAATCTAAAAATATCCACTTGTAGGAAATTTAAAAAACTACAGGTGCAATTTTTTCAAATTTTTTTTTTTTAAATTTACCGCCTAAAAGAAAATCCAAAAATTATTCGGCATCTAGCTTCAGTATCATTTTTTTAGTTGGTATTTTTTGAGTTTTTTTTTTTTAATTTTAGATGAAAGTTTAATTGGACGGGCGATAAAAGAAAAAATAAATTTTGGAAATTTAACAGAATTTAATTTTGGGAATTTGACAGAAGTAAATTTGGGGAATTTGACAGAAGTAAATTTGGGGAATTTGACAGAAGTAAAATTTGGAAATACGACAGATAAAATTGAATTTGAAAATACGCGGGAAAAAATCGAATTTAAAAATACGACAGAAAAAATTAGATTTGAAAATTCGGCGGAAATAAAATTTGAAAATTCAACAGAAAAAATAAAATTTGAAAATTTAATAGAAGAAAAAAATTATAAAAATGTTGTCTGGATAATGATTGAAGATTTTGATGAATTTTTAATAAATAAATTAAATAAAAATAAATTATTTACTGCCAAAGGATTTTATCAGGTAAAAAAAAAGTTTTTATTTAAAAAAACAAAAAAAATTAATAATTAAATTATTTTAGAATTGTAATAAAACTGATGATTGTAATTGCAATAAAAAATTAAATAATAATATCAATGACTTAATAACATGGACACGATTTATTAAGAAAATAAACATTGGTAATTATTGATATTTACTTAAATTACAATTTGTAATTACTAATAATTTTTTTTTATTTAAGGAACAATATCACAGCGTAAATTAACATCACCAGTAATTTACAATAATTTTAAAACTAAAAACCACCGAGTTAATAATAAAAAAATGACATTTGAAAATAATCATGACATCAACGAATCGTTAATAAATCGCACAATTAATCGGGATGACGCAGATCTCAATGGACTTTGGGATTTACTTGATTTTTTCACGAGACTTCGATTGTCATTTTTAAAAAGAATTTTTCCTTGGAATTCAATTTCACAAACGATACCGATAAATTCATTAACTATTGATAATATTTTTAATCATATGGTCAATGATTTTAAATTATTTGATAAACAATTCTTATTGATTACTTTTACTCCCAAGGAATTTTTGGATAAAATATTAAATGTTAGTTTTTTATTATTATTATTATTATTATTATTATTATTATTATTATTATTATTATTATTATTATTATTATTATTATTATTATTATTATTATTATTATTATTATTATTATTATTATTATTATTAATATTATTATTATTAATATTATTATTATTATTATTATTATTATTATTATTATTATTATTATTATTAATATTATTATTATTATTGTTATTATTATTATTATTATTATTATTATTATTATTATTATTATTATTATTATTATTATTGTTATTATTATTATTACTATTATTATTATTATTATTACTATTATTATTATTATTATTATTATTATTATTATTATTATTATTATTATTATTATTACTATTACTGCTACTGCTACAACTACTAATATTATTATCATTATTATTATTATTATTATTATTATTATTACTATTATTATTATTATTATTATTATTATTATTATTATTATTACTATTACTACTACTACTACTGCTACAACTACTAATATTATTATTAATATCATTATTATTATTATTATTATTATTATTATTATTATTATGATTTTTTAAAAAAATATTTTCTTAATTTATATAAACGAATTTTATTACAGGAAATTAATGAGACAATAATAATTAGCGGAGTTTGTGGTAATAATAAAGAGATTGCATATTTTGCAACTGAAAATTCTAAAATATTTGAAAGTATTAAAACAATTTATGAAATTCCAAATGTTATTAAATCAATTTTAAATAATTGTAACGGAATTTGTAATAATACACTTGAATTTAAATTTAAAAAACGTTTTATACGATCCACTGATGACGAAGTAATTTTCCTTTTTCTTTCATTATTCTTTCAAAAAAATTTTTATTACTATTAAAAACAAACATCTTTTTTTTAATTATCAGATTATACCAGACGATAAAATCGAAGACGAGCCAGAAATCGAAGTATGAAAAAAAAAACTATTAAAAAGAAAAAAAGTATCTTTTTTAAAATTCAATTAACTTATTTTTAGAATGAAGATGAAGATTTAATTGAAAATAATTTTACAGATGATTTTGAAGAGCGAAAATCCAGAAATTCATCGTCCGATTTATCAAAAAATCTTATAATTATTTTTGAATTTATTTTAACAATAATTCTCTCATTTATTTAAAAATAAATTTATTGTTCCATCATCGAATCCCGTATTATTATTTTCGATCTATTCATTCCTACCATTTTACCTCCAAATTACCTTCCACGGACGTACGTTTTTTTCCTTTAAACATCGGCCTTAATCTATTTACTTTTTTTCCTCAAATTTATGAAATAATTCAAAAAAATAAAATCTGTTTAAGCAACAAAATAAAATAATTATTAAGTAAGACCTCTTACTATATACATTTGGTGGGGAATACTGCAAAATATATAAAAGAACCGGTCCCGGTATTCGCAGTCAGTCAGCCGATTTCTACCGATTCACTTCTGTTTGTTAAAAGAAATTTTTTTTTATTTATTTACATATATATACATATACATATACATATATATATATTTTTTTTTAGTTAAAAAATTAAATAAATTTAGTGAAATTAATTTTTGCTTTCAAAAAATGACAATTATGACAAAGGTATGATTCTAATTTTTATTAAGTCATATTTATATATATATATATAGACGACTTTTACTCTTGATCGGCATAAGAAAAGAGAAAGTAATGATTGAGCAATGCTCAGTGTACACGATAATCGTGTAGTATTTCTTAATTTAAAACGTTTTTTTTTTTTTTTTATTTTTAAAATTTAAACTTGTATGTAATTTTAATGTTACATAATATATATGAGTCAGGTGAATTGTTTGCAATTTAAAAACTGCAAAAATATAAAATAATTTAAGATAAAATATTTTTTTTTATGAGTTCAAGGCAAAAGATCTATTAAGTTGTCATTGTCAGTAAATCTTTCGTAATTATTTTTGATTCGAATATACTAGTATTTTATATTTATTATTGTGACCTTTGTGTTGTTGGTTGGGACAAAAGATTATTTATTGTTGGGTTTTTTAAAGATGTTGCTGATACAACCGACTGAGGAGATGTCGAAGCTCATTCGAGCTGAGCTCAATGAAAATGTCGCAACTCGTGACCAGGATTTGGAGCATATCAAAGAATGGTTACGAAAACAGCCGCATTTGCCTGACACCTTTGGTAATTTTTTTGTTATTTGTTTTTGAGTGATAGAAGGATTTGTTTGGGTCATAGGTCATTTGTTGGGACGTAGATGAAAAATGAGATGTCAATTATAGGTGTTATTTGAGAAAATTGAGTTCAGATTTTGTATTTAATGTTGAGAAATTAGTCGAGCACAAATTTCGTCTGAGTTTTTTATTTCTGAAATTCTTTTAATTTTAAAATTGAAATTCTGGCTAAAATATCAGGAATACAAAGAAAATGATAAGAACTAATTTTAAAGGGAATTAAATTTCCTACAAAAAAGGTTTTCTAAAATTTTTTCGTAAATTGAATAGTTTTCTCAAAAAATTGATTTAAAGTCCTCACTAGAATATTTTTTAAAAAGTTTTACTTCTAAAAGTCCTTTAATATTAAAATTGAAATTCCCGCTAAAATATCACAGATACAAAGAAATCAATACGAATTGATTTTAGAGGAAATTAAATTTCCTACAAAAATGATTTCCACAAATTTTTCCGTAAATTGAATAGTTTTCTCAGAAAATTGATTTAAAGTCCCCACTAGAATAATTTAAAAAAATTTCAACTCCAAAAATTCCTGTAATCTTAAAATTTAAATTCTCGCTAAAATATCACAGATACAAAGAAAATGACAAGTATTAATTTCAAAGAAAATTAAATTTCCTATAAAAATTGTCCTTACAAATTTTTTTGTAAGCTCAATAGTTTTCTCAGAAAATTGATTTAAAGTCCTCACTAGAATATTTTTCAAAAAATTTTATTTCTAAAAATTCCTTTAATCTTAAAATTGAAATTCTCGGTAAAATATCACAGATACAAAGAAAATGATAATGACTAATTTTAAAGGAAATTAAATTTCCTACAACAACGGTCTTATCAAATTTTTCCGTAAATTGAATAGTTTTCTCAAAAAATTGATTTAAAGTCCTCACTAGAATAATTTTCAAAAAATTTTACTTCTAAAAATTCTTCTAATCTTAAAATTGAAATTCTCGCTAAAATATCACAGATACAAAGAAAATCATAAGAAATAATTTGAAAGGAAATTAAATTTCCTACAAAAATCGTTTCTATAAACTTTTTCGTAAATTCAATAGTTTTCTAAAAAAATTGAGTTAAAGTGTTCACTAGAATAATTTTCAAAAAATTATTTCTGAAAATACCTTTTAATAAATAATTACTTGCGCACCCTAGTTTTAAATATCACACCAACAAATCCATTAAATTCAAATTAACCTTCTTATTATCCCGATTCAAATTCAAATTTCATTTTTCAGACGATCAACGTCTAATGACATTTTTGCGTGGCAGTAAATTTTCATTAGAAAAATGTAAAACAAAATTAGACATGTATTTTACCATGCGTGGAGCCGCACCTGAATTTTTTATGAACCGTGACGTTACACGACCGGAAATGAAGGAAATTTTAAAACACGTGTAAGTATTTTTTTTTTTTTCATCTAAATTACAAACGAAATCAATTAATCAAAAATTTTATTTTCCAGTCAAATTCCGCCATTACCAGGTCTAACTAAAAATGGCCGCCGTGTTATTATAATGCGTGGGGTTAATAAAGACATTCCGACACCAAATGTTGCTGAAGCTATGAAATTAGTCATGATGATCGGGGACATAAGATTATTAGAAGAATTAGTTGGTGTCGCTGGTGACGTTTACATTTTGGATGCATCAGTGGTATCTCCAGCTCACTTTTCAAAATTTACTCCGGATTTGGTCAAAAAATTTTTAACGTGCGTCCAGGAAGCTTACCCGGTTAAATTGAAAGAAATTCACGTTGTCAATGTCAGTGCACTTGTTGATAAAATAGTACAATTTGTAAAGCCGTTTTTGAAAGAAAAAATACGTAATCGTATTCACATGCACAGTAATTTAGAAACCCTCTATGAATTTATACCCAGAGAAATATTGCCGGAAGAGTATGGCGGCAAAGCCGGTCCTATAAAGGACATCAATGACACGTGGGTAAAAAAATTAGAGGACTACGGACCCTGGTTCAAAGAACAAGAAGCCATTAAGTCTAATGAAGCTTTCAGAGTTGGGAAACCGAAAACTTCAGACGATCTTTTTGGTATCGATGGTTCATTTCGACAACTATCTTTTGATTAAATAATTTAAGGTTAAGGTTAAGGTTAAGGTTAAATTGAATTTATAAAAAAAATAAAAAATTTGTAAGTTTCTTTTTAAGTAAAAAATATTTTATAAATACAGTTTTTATTTTTTCATGGGATAGCCCTAGGAGTGGGGCAAGTGTGCGCAAACTTGGGAATTTTAGTTCGAAATGAATGGGTCTGCGCACACTTACCTCACATGGCTCTACACTAAAAAAAATTCGAATCAAGAAGAATTTACTGGAGCGAAGAATATTTTTAAAAAAATTGATATTTTGATTCCACAAAAAATTCCTTTGTTTGATAAATTTGAATTCTTGACTCAAATATAGTTTTGTTGATATTAATAAATATATGTATATATATTTTTTTTATCTTAGTTTGTTAATAACTAGGGACAAGATTTTTGCCTTAATTTCAAATGAATGATTAGAATGTTTGGTACTACGGCGAAAGAATTGGTCTTATAAAAAAAGTTTTGAAACAAAAGTTGTAGGAAATTTAATTTTCTAGAAAAAATGTCTCTTATGATTTTTTTATACGACCAATAGTTTCACCGTAATTACAAAATTAAGATTCATAATGAATGATTCAAATTTTTGATAATTATGAAAATCTTAATTTTGAAATTACGGTGAAAATATTGGTCTTATAAAAAAAGTATTAAAACAAAAGTTGTAGGAAATTTCATTTTCTAGAAAAAATGTCTCTTATGATTTTTTTATACGACCAATAGTTTCACCGTAATTACAAAATTAAGATCCATAATGAATGATTCAAATTTTTGATAATTATGAATCTTAATTTTGAAATAACGGTGAAAATATTGGTCCTAAAAAAAAATTATAAGAAACATTTTTTTTAGAAAATTAAATTTTGAACAACTTTTGTTTGAAAATTTTTTTTACACGACTAATATTTTCATCGCAATTCCAAAATTAAGATTCATAATGAGTGATTCAAATTTAGATAATTATAAAATCGTAATTTTGAATTTACGGCTTTCGTATCAGTGCTACGAAAAAATTAAAAGAGACATTTTTTTCATAAAATTAAATTTCCTATAGCTTTTGTTTAGAAAATTTTTTTATACGACCAATATTTCCACCGTAATATCAAAAATTTGCCAGCATCAATAATTAGTTGTTATTTTTGAATCAAAGCAAAAATCCCGACTCTATTAATAACTTTTGCAATTTTTCATCCCTGGAAAAAAATTTTTATCCATTTTTCTAGACGTAACTCCGAATCCAATATCGCTGATATTTTTACGAGCAATATTTCGAATTAAAACCAATTTGAACTAGTATAGGCTTCACGCCCATACTGGCACAGTATCCGCAATAAATTTACTTCCGTGTGTAAATTATTATTCGTCGTGTCGCATAATAATTTATTGGCAACCCAACTTCCTGTTTCGTTTGATCGACAGCATAATAAAAATTCTAACCAAAAAAAAAGTTATTTCATTTTTGGAAAAGATAATGAATACTTTCCAACATTTCCTTGTGTAAAAACAACTATAATACTAATAAAAAAACGACATTATAAATATTGTCTATTAGTTATCAATACCTATAAATATATACGGCATTTATTGTACTGTTCATTTTGTCGAGTTTTATAATCGTAAGATAGACACGAAACTGCGATTACAATAATTTATCTCGCGTTATATTTCGATTTAAATAAATAAATGAAAATAATGATAACTAATCTAGCCGATTCGAACATAGATCAGAGCTTGGATTCTTTTGAAAAGTTCGTCGGCAAATTCGATCTATGGCGCAATTCATTGTACAAACACCTCAAATATGATACTGATATTTTGTCAGTATTTTTGGCAAAGAATAATCCCGCATTGGCCATAACCTCAATATTTAGAGAATTAACCGATGAATGCAAATTAATTTACGATAAAATAAATGAGTTATCGACAGCTGTTACAAATGACTATTTAAAGGCATACACTGTCGGTAAAAATATCCATTCGTTGATAAACTTACATCCGAAGCTGAAAAACACTTTCGCCCGCTACAATGACATGGCGTCAATTTACAATAATTATGTCAAAAAATTAAATAACTTCATATATGAAAGCAATTATGCTGTTGTTTATACCTCAGATTCCCATGACAAATTTATGATATTAATAGATAATTTGATTGAACGATTAAATGAACTTATGAGCGCCGGTGAATGTAATGAATACGGGCATGAAATATTGATACGTTGCAAGAGAAGTTTCATAAAGTTTTTACCATGTGATTTTTCTGACAATTTTAATATTTTGCCGGTAAATACTTTGAATAATGACTTTGAATCGTCAACGAATGAAAGTTCGATTGGAACTGTACAGACTTATTCTTCCTCCTCTTCTTCTTCTTCTACATCTTCTTCGGATTCTTCGGCTGATGAAGAAGCAGGAAAAAATATTGAAAATAAAATGAAAATGGAAGTTTATAATCCCGATAATGATTTATCTGATGACTCTTCTAGTGACGATAATTTGATACCTGAAGATTCTAGTGACGACGATTTGGTGACTGCGAAAAATGGAGCCAAAGATTCTTCTAGTGAAGATGATCCAGATGAAGATTCTTCTAGTGATGACAATTTGGTGGCTGATAAGAATGGAGCCAAAGATTCTTCTAGTGAAGATGATCCAGCTGAAGATTCTTCTAGTGATGACAATTTGATGGCTGATAAGAATGGAGCCAAAGATTCTTCTAGTGACGATGATCCAGATGAAGATTCTTCTAGTGACGACAATTTGGCGGCTGCGAAAAATGGAGCCAAAGATTCTTCTAGCGACGATGATCCAGATGAAGATTCTTCTAGTGACGACAATTTGGTGACTGCGAAAAATGGAGCCAAAGATTCTTCTAGTGACGATGATCCAAATGAAGATTCTTCTAGTGACGACAACTTAGCGGCTGATAAGAATGAAGCCAAAGATCCTTCTAGTGAAGATGATTCAGTTGAAAATTCTTCTAGTGATGACAATTTGGCGGCTGACAAGAATGGAGCTAAAGATTCTACGAGTGAAGATGAACCAGCTGAAGATTCTTCTAGTGACAACTTGGCGGCTGATAAAAATGAAGCCAAAGATTCCTCTCGTGAAGATGAAAATAAAATAAATGAAAAGAAAGTAGTGACCCTAGAGTCGTATGATTCAAATGTTGAAAAGTTTAGTAGAAAGTTATCAAAAATAGAAAGCAAAACTGAAGATTCTTCTAGTGACGACAACTTAGCGGCTGATAAGAATGAAGCCAAAGATCCTTCTAGTGAAGATGATTCAGTTGAAAATTCTTCTAGTGATGACAATTTGGCGGCTGACAAGAATGGAGCTAAAGATTCTACGAGTGAAGATGATCCAGCTGAAGATTCTTCTAGTGACAACTTGGCGGCCGATAAAAATGAAGCCAAAGATTCCTCTCGTGAAGATGAAAATAAAATAAATGAAGAGAAAGTAGTGACCCTAGAATCGTATGATTCAAATGTTGAAAAGTTTAGTAGAAAGTTATCAAAAATAGAAAGCAAAACTGAAGATGCTGATAGTTCTGATGACGAATCTGACGCGCAAATTGACAATAGAATTGACAATGAAGATAATCCAGAAAGTTCAATGTCAGAAGATACCGAAGATCCAAATAATGATAGCAAAGTAACCAAAAATACGAAAACTGATGATACTGAAAAAACTGATGATTATAACGTTGAGCCGTCAAGAAAACGTAAAATAACTCAAGTTGACGGCACTGATAACAGATCGTCTTCTTCGGATGATGAAAAATTTGATGAAAATAAAAAGGAAAAAAAGATAAAAAAATTCGATTCGTCTGAAACTGATTCTAAGCCATCGGCACAAGTGCAAGAATCATCGAGTGACGAAAATTAAAATTACAAATTCTGAAAAATTTAAACAAATTATTGGATAGAAAAAAAATTTACAGACGGTGATTTAAAAAAATTTCATGATTCCAATTAATTAAGAAAATAATTTTTTAAAGACCTCAAGCGCAAAAGTTGAGTGCTCGTGAGGTAGCTCTTGAGTATTTTACTGACGTCAAACATTTTCTACTTTTTGCAGTATGCGAAAGTAGTTGTGTTCCATTCTAAAGGTAATTTATTAGGAAGCGTTTCCGAGCTAATGTTAAGTCGATGAGTTATTTTTGGATTTAAAAAAATTTATTTTAAAACACGATGACTTTTGAACAACACAACAACGACCTAATTCTTTTTTAAAGAGCTTGGATTTGAAGGAATAAACCCGCGTGAAAAAATATATGTCGCGTGTATATAAAATTTATAAATATATGCGCACGGAAAAAAACAATTTCACATAAAATTTTTCTATATGTACATAAATTAAAGGTGCGTGAAATAATTTGAATTATTCGTAAGCTCGAATTATTGGATGCGGATTCGAAAATTTGAATCAGCTTTCAAATATTTAATTTTTATTTATCGGTGAGCTTAATTTTTTGAAGGAACATAAATTTGAATTCTTGGAAAAATATCACAATTTTTGGTTGTTCAAAAAAAATTTTCGAGTGGTTTGAACTCTTATGAATAAGGTTCCTGGTGAAAATTTTTCGGACTTTTGTCTGAAAAAGTCTTTAGAACTCTAGAACTGAGTTTTTAAGACAGAAGTCCGAAAAATTTTCACCAGGGGTACCCGCGGGTAATAAGGCCTAAGTGACAGAAATGATATTTAAAATAACCGCCTCCGCTAAAGGCTACTCTAGTAGAAGGGTCTTGCATAGAGATGCTACGACAAGTTTATAGAGTCCCGATACCACGTTCCTGTCTTCTATATTTCATCATCCATCATATGCTGTCGTAGCGCAGAAGAAATTATAAAAAACAATCTAGCCTTCTGCCTCTTAAAAAGGACACTGATAGTTTTAAATGCTGTTGAGCAAAGCAATCTAGTCTTCTAACTCTTAAAAAGTATTTTGCTAAATTTAAGTGATGATTCATCTCTTATACCAATGTTATTAAGTATAATTAAACTATTCCAGTTTGTTTAACCCGTAGGCCTTATTACCCTATCGTAGTAAAATAAGGCCTATTCGTATGGTTTTTGTAAAAGTTTAATTTCTTGTTTGTTTATGGTAACAAATTACCATTACTTCATTCCATTATATTTTATGGCTAATGTATTGAAATAAAGATTAATGATACATTTCGATAATTAAATGCAATATTTTCGATTCTATTCAAAATCTCCCTTAGCTAGCTCAACTGGTAGATCACCCGAGTCGAAATATTGAACTTACATTTAACTTACGTTAACTTATAGAACTTTCAATGAACTTACATGGGCTTAATGAACTTACATCTAACTTAAATAACTTATTGGACTTGATTATAACTTGATTCGACTTAAATAAAAATACTGACTTAATTAAAACTTACCTGGAATAAAGTTAACCCAAAGTGATCGGTATTTTTTAAAAAAACTCCGATGGTGGGGGATTTGCGGGATTGTTGGGAATATTTATGCCAAAGTTCACGCCTGTAAGTCAAATAATGCAAAAACGAGAGTATTTTAATCTTTCACTCCGGTGACACCCCTCTCGGAGTTAGTTTCCGGAAAAAATACCGATGATGAGTGATTCGTAAGATTGTTGGGAATATTTGTGCCAAAGTTCAAGTCTATAAGCCGGATAATGCAAAAACGGGAGTACTTTTATGGTTCAACCCACTAAAATCCCCTACGGAAAGGCCGAAGGGAATTGATTTTGTCCATCTTTTTTAACATTGAATATCTAGATGACGATTTCAACGTCCAATACTTCCAACTTACGATTCAAATTTCGACTTGGGAGTACATTCAAGTTCACTTTCGGTTAATTTTATTCCAGGTAAGTCATAATTAAGTCAGTATTATTATTTAAGTCGAATCAAGTTATAATCAAGCCCAATAAGTTATTTAAGTTAGATGTAAGTTCATTAAGCTTATGTAGGTTCTATAAGTTAAATGTAAGTTCAATATTTCGACTCGGGCACTCGGCGTGGTACCGACATGGTCTGGGTTCGATTCCCAGTTCAGGCTATCGATATTTTTCTCAATTTATCTATAAATTGTCTTATTGAGAAGGTTTGCATGTTTAGGTTTCCACTATATTTAAATGGTGCCTTATTACCCTTCGGTACCTTAATTCGAAAAATTTGAATTTCTCGAAAATTGATATTCGATTCGATACAGAAAATTTTTGCATTTGAATCATTCGAACACCTCTAATATATATAACTAATGACAATAAAATTGCGGTCTTAAAAAAAAAAGTATGACAAGAAATATATAAAAAAATCAATTTTTTACAATTAGCTAATTTTAAATCAATACCAAAATTAATTATTATTATTATTAATTAAATTTTTTCAAATTTCTATAACAACATCAGCGATCGAGGTCTGCACACTTGAATTAAAAAAAATTTTTTTTAATTTTATTACTTTATTATAGTAAAGTAAATTTTGTGATACTTTTCTTAGCAAACAAAAAAACAATCAGAACAATGAGTGATATTAAAAAAACCAGTGTAACTATACATGACAGTATAACATCATTGATGAATTTTATGAACGATTTACAAATATATGTTGATGATTATCGTAATGACATAAAAAAAGATTACAAGAAATATTTATCAAAATTACCTAAAGACATGTCAGAGTCATTACACGATCAATATGAACGCATCGACATGCTCTACAACAAATTTAACAAACTACTGAACAAATTTTCTGTAGCTATCGCTGAGGACTACACGGACATACTGACAGTGGGTACGGAAATAAATGGATTGAGGCAAAAGTATCAAGTGATGGTTGCCGAATTAAATAATTTTATTACTAGTCAGTACAAGGATGGAAATTATTCAAAAAATGTCAAAAATAAGATCAAGGAGTTCGAAAAAGTTGTTAGGAAACACAACAAATTAGTTGTGACTTACAACAATCAGATTGAGAGACTGAACACATTTAATGAGCATTTGAAAATGAATGTGATTATGTATACGTCTAATCATAAACGAAAGTATGTGATTCCGGTTGACGATTATGCTGAAGAATTTGAAAGTTTGATTGGTGACGATACTTATAAAGCAAGGGGTCAAGTAATATCGCGGTATCTTAAGGAAATGGTCGGAAAATTGAATAATGCAAGTCCTGGATTCCCACTGATACCGATTGCCAAATTAGAAAAAATAGATTTCCATGATAATATAAAAGCTGAGGACATGAAGATTGAGAGTGATTATGATTTAGAATATTTGAAGGGTAAGGATGTCGGTACAGAATGGAATCAAAGGCCGAAAGATTTCAAGGGTAAGGAAGTAGGTACAGAATGGAATGAAAACCCGAAAGATTTCAAGGGTATGGAAATTGATAGAAGATGGAATGAAAACCCGAAAGATTTCAAGGGTAAGGAAATGGATAGAGGATGGAATAAAAGGCCGAAAGTTTTCAAGGGTAAGAAAATGGGTAAAGAATGGAATGAAAGGCTGAAGGTTTTCAAGGGTAAGGAAGTGGGTACAGAATGGAATGAAAGCCTGAAAGATTTCCAGGGTAGGGAAATGGATAAAGGATGGGATGAAAGGCCGAAAGATTTCAAGGATAAGGAAATGGGTAAAGAATGGAATGAAAGCCCGAAAGATTTCAAGGATAAGGAGATGGGTAAAGAATGGAATGAGGATAGAAAGGATAAAAATCCAAAATCAAATGAAAATGAAGAAATAGATCGTAGCACTGAAATGGTATCAATTAAAACCGAGCCTGAAGAAACGATGGATATTAAGATAGAAGCAGATGAATTACATAATTTTGTTCGTAGAACTAAAGCTCCTGAAGATTTAACGGATTATTATAACATAAGGGATAGAATGTGGGATATTCCGCCTGTAGGTGAACTTTCTGCAGAAGAAGTTAACAATATTTTGGAAGAAGAAGACAGAAGAAAACAACTTGCTTCGGATAATAAGCCTTTTGAAAAAACAGAAAATGATTATTATAAGGAGGAAAATAAAGATTTGAGAAAAATTACTGAACAAAATACAAACTTGTTGCCTAAAAATGAACCGTATTCAGATGATCAAAGTTTATCATCAATGGATTCGTTAAACGAACAAAATTTTGAGGAAAATGAAGACGTCATTACAAATCAATTCGAAAGTGGACGTAGTGTTGAACCGGCAGATGATACGTCGGGAGGAATTGGTCCAAATAGTAGTGAGGGGATGATAAAAAAACCTGTTCAGTTGAGAAAACCGAAACCAGAAGTTCAACTAACAAGACCTTTAAAAATGCGACGAATAGACAGCTTTGATTATGGAGAAAATGAAATTCTCAGTCAAGCAGAACTAGAACAATATTTATCAGGATCATTTGAAAATGATAATCAATTTAAAGAAGCAGAGTCAAGGCCGGATCAAAAGATTAAAAGTCTACAAGAAGAAATGAATGATGCAGAGCAATATTCAAATATTAAAGTCGAACAAACTGAACCAAGTTCAATGCCAAAAGTATTAGAATCTAAAGATTCATTTACGAAATTGCCTATAAATAGACGGCATCCAGCAGATGATCAAAGTTCATCATCAATGGATTCGCGAAACGAAAAATATTTTGAAAGTGATCCGGTTGTTAAGACTGAATTCCCTGAAGACTCAGAAAGCGCTCCACCAGGTGACGAAACTGAAAAAATATCACGAGAATCCCTACGTGAAATTACTGGAGAGATTCTGAAGGAAATAGAAAACCGTAGAAATTTTGAGGAAACTGAAAATGTCATTGCAAATAAATCTGAAGAAGGATTTGGTGTTGAAAAGGCAGACGATATGCCGGAAGCGATTCCAGCTGGTACTGGCAGCTTGAGCAAAAAGCCAGTTCAGTTGAGAAAAGAGAAGCCAAAAGAAGAATTAATACCACGACTCAAAAAGCAACGAACAGACCGTCATAATTATGAAGAAGAATCATTTGAAAATGATAATCAATCTTCAGGAACAAGTGATTCTGTAATTGAACCTTCAGTTTTAGTACCCAATAACCAAGAAGAAGAAGAAGAAGTAGAAGATACAGAAGTGAGTGATCAAGAAGATGAAGATGAAAACGTAGAAATGACAGAATTCAATTCCAGACTCCGAATTCCGTCAAATAAAATGAGGAAATCTAAGACTATTGATGTGAAGAAATATATAGATTTACTTAAATCATCTAAACGAAAACCTGAACTAAAATCTAAAATAATCGCCTCAATTTTAGAAGAAAACAAACCCGAATACTCTTATAAAATAAAAACACAATATGCTGATGGAAGTAATGGGACATCACAATTACCAACTTCTGATCTTTCTGACGACAGTCAACGAGCTACTGAAAAATTACCTCCGCAAACAGAGGATGCATCATCTGGAATTTCCGAAGCAACTTACACCTGGTCTTCAATTTCTGGAGACAGTCAACAAGTAACTGAAGATTTATCTGTGCAAAGAGATGATGCACCATCTGAAATTTCCGATAAAACTTTCAGCTCATTTTCAATTTCTGAAGACAGTCCACAAGTTACTGAAAAATTATCCGAGCAAACAGAGGAAGCGCCATCTGAAACTTCCGAGGCAACTTATAGTCCGTCTTCAATTTCTGACGACAGTCAACTAGTTACTGAAAAAGTACCTGCGCAAACAGAGGAAGCACCATCTGAAATTTCCAATGAAACTTATCGCTTGTCTTCAATTTCTGACGACAGTCAACAAGTTACTGAAAAAGTACCTGCGCAAACAGAGGAAGCTCCATCTGAAATTTCCAATGAAACTTATAGCTTGTCTTCAATTTCTAACGACAGTCAACTCATTACTGAAAAATTACCTGCGCAAACAGAGGAAGCTCCATCTGAAATTTCCAATGCAACTTATAGTCCGTCTTCACTTTCTAACGACAGTCAACTCATTACTGAAAAATTACCTGCGCAAACAGAGGAAGCTCCATCTGAAATTTCCAATGCAACTTATAGCTTGTCTTCTATTTCTGATGACAGTCAACAAGTTACTGAAAAAGTACCTGCGCAAACAGAACAAGCACCATCTGAAATTTCCAATGAAACTTATAGCTTGTCTTCGATTTCTGGAGACAGTCAACGAGTTACTGAAGATTTTGTTGATCAAACGGGAGAAAATCGCCCAAGTTCTGTTGCAACTGATGATTCTGCTACAGGTTCAGTAGACCCAGAAGTTCCAGATCAAGTTCCCCAAAACACACTAGGTTCTGAAATCTCTAAATCTAAGATTCTTTTAGACGATAGCTCGTCACTCTCGAACGAGAGCTCTTCACTGAAACAAAGATTACGGCGTAAAAGGCTTTCTGAACCAACATCGATAATTCGTAAGAAGCTACACGGCAAGAAAAGTAAAAGTCTTCAACAAAGTCAGAAACCAGTGAGCGAAAATCAAACCCTCAATAGAAAAAGAGTATCCAAAAGATCTCTAAATACTGAAGAAGTAGATACAATTGAACCCAAGGAATCAAAGCAGGAAAAAAGGAAACACCTTCTAGAAGAATCTGAAAAAAGTAGTGATTCTACTGAAGAAATAGAACCGCAATTGAAAAAGAAGCCTGAGCAAGACAATGGTTCAACAGTGACTGAGACCAGCGAATCGTCACTCTCGAACGATAGCTCTACACCGAAACGAATATTACGACGTAAAAGGTCTTTTGAACCAATATCGATAATTCGTAAGAAGCTACATGGCAAAAAAAGTAAAACTCTTAACCAAAATCAGAAACCAGAAAGTGAGATCAGCGAATCGTCAAAACTATCTGACCAAGATTACAGTGAATCAGATGACGTAAAAATGAAGCCTGC
This sequence comes from Microplitis mediator, assembly GCF_029852145.1. Taxonomy (NCBI): domain Eukaryota; kingdom Metazoa; phylum Arthropoda; class Insecta; order Hymenoptera; family Braconidae; genus Microplitis; species Microplitis mediator. The sequence goes on along the minus strand of NC_079969.1, from coordinate 3,034,871 downwards.
AGTTGAAGATATTTCGAATGAGATAAGAAGACGGTGTAAATTTATTACAAGATCCGCAAAAAAAGATCCGTCTATTGATAGTGATCCAAAATTTAAATCGCGGTACCGCCAATTCTTGAGAAGTGCTAAAAATGTTAAACCGGAAGTGGAAGATATTAATGAAGAAGTAGCAAAACCAGACGAAACTAAAAAAGATCATATATCAAAATTGAAACAACCGAAGCGGTACAGAACAAGAAGTTACACGATGTACAAAAGACAACAAAATTGATTACTTTTGATTATTATTGAGCTATTGAGAATTTTTTTTAAAAAAACACTATATATATTAGTATAGTTTACTTAAGTAATCAAATATGGCGATAAAATATAAAGTTGTGAATGTCGATATACAGACAAGTATATCATTGCTTCAAAAATTTATTAAAAAATTGACAGAAGACGTCGGCCATTATCGTAATAGTGTAGATGTTTTCTATAAAAATTACCTGTCAACTCTAATTGGCGATAATGAGGACACTAAATATTTGAGACCGTACAGTGAATTCAATAAAGTTGATTCGATGTACAAAAAATTTAAAAGATTCCTCAATGATTTTCTGACAACGATTATGAAAGATTACGCAGACGCATTGGAAATCAGTTCGAATATCCGATTACTCAAAAACGAATTTGATAATATTGTAAAAGAGTACAGTCATCTGTATAAAAATTCACCGAAAAACGGGATCGAAGTGAATAAAGAATTTTCGTCGATGGAAAATTTGAAACAACTGCACTACGCGGTCACTAAATTAGATAAAATAAAACGATCATACAATGAGCGAGTTATTGCTTATAATGAGTACATTTTACAGTTTTATGGCATTGAAAGAAATTTTGAAAATCGTATCTTAACTTTCATAACGAGGTCTAACAAAACCCACAGTCTGAACCTCGATTGTTACACTGAATACTTTACGAATTTGCTAAAGAATGATAGTATCGGTAGCAAGAAAAGGGAAATTTTGAAAGGATATTTGAAAAATTTGACCCTTGAAATGGAAGGGTTTAGCAAATCGTCGTTACGGGGGGTCAAGAAAATAAATATTATTGATTTTGGTAGAACAGATTTTGGAGAAAATTCAAATAATGATCAAACAAAGTCTGCGAAACAAAATTTGTTTTCGGTTCCTACAGACATTTCACGAACAGAAAAGCCTAGAAGTTCAGGAACTTCTGTTAAAATGCCGCAAATTAAGGCATCTTCCCCTCAACCAATTTCATCCGCAATTCCTATGGACATTCCACAAACAGGAACACATCCAGAGGTAATTTTCAGAGCTCCATTGAACAGAATTTCAGGAGCTTCATTTCCTCAAACGAATTCACCTTCCCCACAACCAAATTCATCCGCAATTCCTGAAGATGTTCCACAAACAGGAACACGTCCAAAGGTAATTTTCAGAGCCCCATTAACTAGAAGTTCAGGAGCTTCATTTCCTCAAACGAATTCACCTTCCCCACAACCAAATTCATCCGCAATTCCTAAAGACATTCCACAAACAGGAACACATCCAGAGGTAATTTTCAGAGCTCCATTGAACAGAATTTCAGGAGCTTCATTTCCTCAAACGAATTCACCTTCCCCACAACCAAATTCATCCGCAATTCCTAAAGACATTCCACAAACAGGAACACATCCAGAGGTAATTTTCAGAGCTCCATTGAACAGAATTTCAGGAGCTTCATTTCCTCAAACAAAGTCACCTTCCCCACAACCAAATTCATCCGCAATTCCTAAAGACATTCCACAAACAGGAACACATCCAGAGGTAATTTTCAGAGCTCCATTGAACAGAATTTCAGGAGCTTCATTTCCTCAAACAAAGTCACCTTCCCCACAACCAAATTCATCCGCAATTCCTAAAGACATTCCACAAACAGGATTATCTCTAAAACCAATGTTCGGAAGCCGATTTAAAAGAAGTTCAGAACTTTCTGATGAATTCTCCAAAACTAAAAGCGAAGACTGCCCATTAAAACGCGACCCAATGTTACCACTGGAACAATGTTGTCTAATACCCAATGCCAATGAAGACCCAATCTACAAAAAAGACAATTATTTATTTGACATTTCTAATACATGTGGATTTGATTCCATAACACAAATTTTATTAGCCAGTATTACTGACGACTTTTGTTACGCGTCAAAAATGAATACATCTTCAAGTGATGTAATTAAATTTATATTCAAACTACTAACGGCTGATAACAGGAAAGCCGCTAAATTACGTAACGATTATTTAGCCGTGAAATTTATGGAAACCAACGAATTTATTAGTAATAATTATCGGCATCATTTAAATTTCTACAGAACATTAACGCCAATATGGAATGTCTACTTCAATTCGTTACCCAGTGGTTATTATTACTATGAATGTCATTCAATTCGTCAGCCTAAAAGTTCCCTGGCGATTGTTTACGAAGATATTAGAGAAGTTGGTCGAGTCGGAAACCGTAGAAAAATAGACATGTCAATTCAAGATAAAGTGAACGAATTATTGGCCGAACCAGAAAGATTTAAGTGCCCGGAATGTGACAGATATGTATCAAGTTTTGAACTAAACGATCAGGTGTTCATCGATATTACTTTAATGGCAAAATCGGACGTCAAGTTATATTCTGATCTCGAATTATTTCCCATCTCATTAACGCTTTTAGGCAGAAATTTTAGATTGGCCGGTGTAATCGAAAGAGTTCCGGGGCATTTCATCGCTAACGTAAGACGAATTGATGGCAGTTGGGAAGTTCACAATGATTTGAAAAACGAAATATTTAAACTGAATAATTTTAAAAAAGCAATCTGCCCGGAAGCTGCTATTTATATCAAAGAGTAATTTTATTATAATTACAATTATAAATGACATTTTTTTTGGGTTTGGTCCCGAAAGTCCTTTCCTGGTTTGGAGTCTCGGTGTGCGGGGATAAAACCAATCAGTTCTTAGTAAGGCTGTGAGTAACAGTTCAATCGTATTAGTGCATGCATGCACCCCCTTCTCTACTAAATAGGCTAGCGCCTTTTCACTTAAAAACCCTCGTGGTTTTGAATCACCCTGGGAGTTGAAACACGGTGGAATCACGGTGGATCCAGGGTGGTTACACGGTGGGTTTGTGCCATTTTATCACCGTGTATAGACCGTGGAATCAGGGTGGGTACACAGATTCAAATTAAGAGGAGGGATTCAAGGTCAACCGGGAAAGGGTTAAATTCATGCCCTGTTTGGAGAGAAGAAATTCGTTCTTTTCTTCAATGAGAAAACAAATGATAAAAATCAGCGCATGCGCAATTCTTTCCGCAGAGGCAAAAATTTCAACTTTCAGGTTGAAAGGAAAATATCCCTCTGTAAGATATCATTTTCCCTCAATTCAGTTTCCCCACTACACTCAGTGGAATTTACTTGCGCAAGCGCTTGAGTCACTACTATAAGTCAGCTGTTTACATACACATAGATATACTTATAGATAGTAAGACTGCGCATGTTTCTATTTTTAATAGCCCCACCTTTTAAGAGTGGAAGGGGTACTAAGATATTTTTCCTGGAACCAGAGCCCCGAATCTGATATCTTAGGGGGGGAGCACTGTAGACCTGGTGAAAAATTGACCTCTCAATCCACGTGCTCGTCGCTCTCACCTTTGGCTGAAGTAGGCAATTACACACTCGGGTTGGAATGTCCTATTTTCTCCCTTGGTGTGTAATAGACTATTTTATTTTTTCCGCCCGAAAAAATGTATACTTGGGAAAAATAGTATATATATTAGACTGATTCAAAAAAATCGACTAATTTTTTTTTTCTTCATTATATCGAAAATATTGTTGGAAATGACGAAAAAAAAATACTGTGAAAGTTTGAGCTCTTAACATGAATATTAACAACTGCCGCATCGCAATTTTCTATTTCCCGTTTAAATAACATGGGAAAATTTATTTTTTAAGGTTTGGAATTTTATAGCTCACGGTGGGACCAATACTTTTGAATGTTCAAGACATATTCTTATGGGAAATTTGACGCTCTACAAAAAAGGTCTCTTATAATTTTTCGATATTTTTATTTCTTCAAAAGTAATTCAAAGTTAAAGTTAGATTGACGATAAATTTTTACATTTTTTAAATTTTTTGACGCAACCACCCATACAGGAGCTGCCAGAGTTGAACAACGGGCCCCTACTTGGCCCAGCACTGGGGAACCTAGCTTTGGCACACCTATATTGGCCCAGGCTTGGGCCAGGACTGGGTAACCTAGCCTTGGCTATCCAATGGCAAGCCAGACTTGGGCCAGGACTGGGTAACCTAGCCTTGGCCATCCAATGGCAAGCCAGGCTTGGGCCAAGGTAGGATTACCCAAGTTTGGATATACCTATGGTTTATATAAGTAGATCATATAAATGTACCAGTTCAACGTTAGTAGGTTCGTCCAGTAGCTACCGTTCGGACCCAGTAATCAGAAGGACGGCAGTTCGCGCCCAGAGTCCAGCAGAATTTCCACCGAGTTTTTTTCACATCATTTACCTCCCTTAGATAATTAAAACGTTAATGATCATGAATTCTACGAGGTTAATAATAATAAATTTTTTTTAATTAAATTTATTTGTTTCCTGGAAGCCTGGGCCAGGTCTGGCAACCAAGCATGGGCCAGGTCTGGTAACCAAGCATGGGCCAGGTCTGGCAACCAGGCTTGGCCCGAGATTATCATTCCAGGCTTCTACCAAGGCTGGGCCAAGACTGGCTTACAAGCCTGGCCCAAGATTCTACAAAGTTGGGCCAAGTCTGGGCCAAGCCTGGGCCCGTGGTACTTTCCTCTCTGGGCATCAACTTTATCCGAAAATTTTAGAGGACATTTTTTGTAGAACATTATATTTCCTACAACTTATCTCAGAGACAATTTTCGATATTTCTCATAAGTCGTATGTTACTTGCAATTAACTGAAAATTTTCTTAAATAATCTAAATTTTGTTGATTAAAATTAATTATATTAAATTTTCAGTTAATTGCGCATAACTTACGACCTATGAGAAATATCGAAAATTTTCTCTGAGATAAGTTGTAGGAAATAAAATGCTCTACAAAAAATGACCTCTAAAATTTTCGGATAAAGTTGATGGTTGCGTCAAAAAATTTAAAAAACGTAAAAATTTATCGTCAATCTAACTTTAACTTCGAATAACTTTTGAAGAAATAAAAATATCGAAAAATTATAGGAGACCTTTTTTGTAGAGCGTCAAATTTCCCATAAGAATATGTCTTGAACATTCAAAAGTATTGGCCCCACTGTGAGTTACAAAATTCCAAACCTTAAAAAATAAATTTTCCCATGTTATTTAAACGGGAAATAGAAAATTGCGATGCGGCAGTTGTTAATATTCATGTTAAGAGCTCAAACTTTCACAGTATTTTCTTTTCGTCATTTCCAACAATATTTTCGATATAATGAAGAAAAAAAAAATTAGTCGATTTTTTTGAATCAGTCTAATATATATGACTTGTATTCTTAGTACAGTCGAATTCCAACTCGGAATTTTCCTTAAATCTTGACAGTGCAAAGTGAATTCAGATTTAAATAAAATCCACATTCACTTCCGATTTTTAATGCAAATTATATAAAATTAATTACATTAATTTACATCTAATTAAGATTTTTCGATTAATTAAAAAATTTACAAACACTTTGAATTTTACGAATAATTCAAAAACTGGCTCCTAGAAAATTTGAATTATTCACAGATTCCTATTAATTTCCGTATTGAATAATTTTAATTAAATAAATTCATTAAGAAAATAATTAAATAAAATCATGTAAGTAAAAGAACAATGATGTTTTTTTTTTTAAATTTCCGGTATTGAATTACTGCTTACACGATAAATTCTTCAGTTTCATTCAATACGCGATTTAATACTGACAATATAAAGCTTGAATATGAATTTATTATTTAAATTAATAATAGTTGTATTGATTTCCATTAAAGTTGAAGCCGACAGAGCGTGTGCGTTTGTGAAATGTAAAAATAACGAGCGGTGTGTCAATAGAAGATTTTTGTGCGTCAATTCTTCCTGCCCGCGAATGGTTTTCTGCGCAAAGACCAAGACAGGTGACAAAATTATTACGATACATGCAAAATAACTTTACATTTATTGCCATCATTTTTTTGTTTTGTAGAATTTACTAACGGTCCGACGTCATGTGAAAACGTTAAGTGCAGCAATGGGTACATTTGCGTTGTTAAAGTTAGCAGATGCAGCTGGAATACGCGTAAATATTTTTTCTTCGATTATTGTTTTTTTTTTTGGTTTCTACTCTCTAAACATGAATTAGTGTAAATTTCATTAATTACGTTAGTGAAGCAGTATTCACTTCATAATCAGTGTATTTAAATAACAAATTAGTGAATTCTCACTAATAAATTTAGTACTATAATTTTCACTAGCAAATTAGTGATTTTCACTACTGAACTACCGATATTTTCATAATTTCTATAAGTGAAACTGTAATTCACTTCTTAATTTATGAATTTCACAATTTCACTAGTAACTTTAACTAGCAAATAATTAAATATTTTACTAGATATAAATATAATTAATAATTATGGTGCTTTTTTTAAAAATTTTAATAAAAAACTTTCAAAATAAAAAAAAAATAGAAGTACAGAACAATAATATATTTATATGAAGAGTACGTCAATCATAACATCACGGATTTTTTATTTCTTCATCAGTTATTGTTTGGTATCATAACGAATATACTATTTACACTCACGCGATCACATGCGTAGGTCAGCGCAGTGGATAGCATCAAAGACTTTGAATCGGAAGGATGCAGGTTCGAGCCCAGTAGTCGCCGGAATTTTTTCATCAATCAAAATCATGTATACTTCCTCTAAGTAATGATTCTAATACATTAATCACATTTCGGATCTAATTACAAGTGTCTTATATTTTTTTTCGCAATATAATATTTTTCTTTACCGATGAAATCAGTGGATTCCCATATTTACTTTTCAATTTAGTGGATTCTCATATTCACTTATTAAATCAGTGAATTCTAATATTCACATATTCATTTAGTGAATATTCACTAATTCTGCGTGGTACGATTGTAGCATTGACAATTAGTGAATATTCACTTTAAATTAGTGAAAAATCACTAATTCATATTGAGAGAGTAATAAAATTTATTGCAGCTTGTAAAGAACAAATTGCAAGATGTATCACAGAAATGGAATATTATGAAGGACCGGCATCTTGTGAAGGTTACAAGTGTCCAATTGGCAAGGATTGTATACTCAGAGAATCATTTTGTATGAAGCCACCTTGTAAACTTATAAAATCTTGTTTTTCCAAAAGAGGTATCTCAATTTTTAAATTTTTAAATTTATAAAAATAAAGCGGGAAATTTAAATTATAGATATTCATAAGTGGCTTGAAAAATGTAAATCACTTGGATGCTTGTCATCACACGAATGCTTTTTGAGAAAACCTGACAATGTTTGTGAATTTACTAAATGCAATCATTCTCCTGATTGTTTTGCTCGCACAGGTAATTTTTGAGTTGGAGAAAGTGGGGCAAAATGATACTATTTTTTAACACTTAAATTAGTAGACAAAAAAAAATTTTTTTAACTTCATTTTACCCTCAACTCACTTTTTTTGTAAACTTTTAGTAAAGTAACAAATTTTTTGTCAAAATTTTGAAATTTTGTGTGACCAACTTACCCCATATTTTTATTAAAAAACAAACATAAGGATTTACGAAAAAATTTTTTGTTTCTTACAAAAGGTGTCTCATTTTGCCCCACTTTTTTTAACCCAACCGACGAGGGTTCGAATCCCGCGCGCAGAATTTTTTTACATAAAAAAAAATTAAATATTTTTAGCGTCTGAATTGAATTTGTATGAACAATGCCGAGGTTGGATTTGTCCTCAAGGGCAACTATGTACCGTACAATCAAATTCACGCAGCTGCGAGCAAACAGATTTAAGCAGTACAATAAATTCAAAAAATAATTCAGAGGTAAAAAATCCGCCGGCTTTTTCCACTCGTTCATTTTTCAACAGCGCACCCGATAAAAGTTCCCTCTACTCACTTTTGGAAAATTTGAACAATGAATCCGACATCATAAACTTTTGGGTCGATCAGGCTCGAGCTGATAAAAATTTTATAGTAATTATTTACTTTTAATTGCTTACTTTAATTAATCAATTAATCAATCAATTAACTAAATTTTAGGAATTCAGGCAGTGGTTAAAAAACGTAAGATTTTTATTAGGAGAAGACGCTTTTGGTCTATGGCTCGGACGGCTCAAAAATGTGACGGAAAAAAAATTCCACTTATGGTTGCCGTCCGCGGACTTTAATGCAAGTGATTTTTTTTTTTTTATTTCAAAATTCAAAAATTTTTTTTAGTTACTAAGGAATCATTTGACCCAAAAATCGTTTTTTTGTGGACTGACTTGTCGCATATTTACGTCCAATTCAAATTTCAAATTTTTTTTCTTTAGATGGAATTTTGGAGATCGAAGGAAGAGAAAAAAAATATTTACGAAACCGATAGTTTGATAAATCCCGAGTACAAGCTCCGTAGTTTTACAGCTCCCAATAATACTACAAAAAATTCAACGTCACTATTTTATCCGAAAGATCCGCAGTTTCGTTTGCAAGATGAAGTAGAGACAACGGACAATAAAAATATGAGTGGATATTATCTGTCTGTTATAAATCAAATAGATAAATTACTAGGAGCAATAGCACCTGCTATAGAATACAACCAGCAGAGCGTATTAAAAAAACTTGCTAATGAGTCTGCGGTTCTGGACGATCAGAAAAAAGTATCGCTGATTAGTGTTTTGCAGAAATTAAGAGACGAACGTGAAATTTATGTTTACATAATTAATAAGGTGAGTTAATTAATGAATTATTTATTTTTTTTAAGTATGGAAGAGTGGGGCGAAATGAGACGTCATTTTTTAACAAAAAAAAATATTTTTTTTTACAAATTTTTTTCTCGTCACTAGAACAAATATGGGGTAAGTTGGTCACGTACAAATTTCAAAATTTTGAAACAAAAAAAAATTTGTTACTTTATTCGAAATTGGGAAAAAAAGTTGACGGGTAAAATGAACTAAAAAAATTTTTTTTTGTAATTGTTTATCTGTAGTTTCTGTTAAAAATATGGGGTAAAGTGGTCACACAAAATTTTGAAATTTTGACAAAAAAAAATTTGTTACTTTATTACAAGTTGGCAAAATTTTACTTGAGGGTAAAATGGACTTTTTTATGTAACTCATTATCTGTAGTTACTATAAAAAAGTATGGGGTAAATTGGTCACACAAAATTTCGAAATTTTGATAAACAAAATTTGTTCCTTTATTATGCAAGTTGGGAAAAAAGTTGTGAGGGTAAAATGAACTAAAAAATTTTTTTTTGTAACTGTTCATTTCTAGTTTTTATTAAAAATATGGGGTAAATTGGTCACACAAAATTTTGAAATTTTGATAAAAAAAAATTTGTTACTTTATTACAAGTTGGCAAAATTTGACTTGAGGGTAAAATGAACTTCTTTTTGTAACTCGTTATCTGTAGTTTCTATAAAAAACATGTGGGGTAAGTTGGTCACACCCGAATTTCAAAATTCTGACAAAAAAAAAATTTGTTACTTTATTACAAGTTGGGAAAAAAAAGTTGACTTGAGGGTAAAATGAACTAAAAAAAATTTTTTTTGTAACTGTTTATCTGTAGTTTCTATTAAAAATATGAGGTAAAGTGGTCACGCAAAATTTTGAAATTTTGACAAAAAAAAAAAATTTTTTTACTTACCTACAAGTTTACAAAAAAGTTGACTCAGTGACTAACTTACCCTACATTTTTTTCTAGAAACTAAACAAATTAAAAAAAAAAATTTTCTCTTGTTAAAAAATGGTGTCTCATTCCGTCCCGCTTTTTAATTTAAATTTATTTCTCTCCCAATAGACTCGCGAGCTGGTCGCGAAAGCCCAGCCGCTGGTCCCATCGATATATATCGACGAAATAATAGATAAATTAAAAGAAAACCTAACTTCCGGTCGGCGAAGTGAATTCGGAAAAAATATATCCGACGATAGTGTCGTAGAAATAATAGCGACTCCGGATTACGAGAATGATAATGAGACAGAGTTTTTTTTGGTCGACTATGGAGAGCCAATTACTGATTTGAAAGTGAATCAATCAGTGCCTAGAATCGTTGTGAGAATTGAAAATAACATGAAGCCGTTGCCAAGTAAAAATTTCATTTTATTTTAATTTAAAAATTTTCCATACTCATTCCAATGACAAAAATAATAAAAAATTTTTTTTTTCAGAAATCGGGACAGTAAAATTTAATTTTGCTGGTAATTCACATAAATTATTGAATAATACGGAATTACGCATGAAAAACTATGATTACTATAGTGACGATGGAATTTACGATACATCAAAACGTATTGGAAATAAAACAAATTAAAAATATATGTTAATAATAATAATAATAATCCCGTATGAAAAAACAATATATGGTTAAAATATACAAAATCATATATGTTTGCAACAAAAAAAATGTATGATATATTATATTGTATATTATAAAAAATCATATAGAGATTTTGGCCGATTTAATATAAAATTATATACAGTAGTAAATATATGTACTCCATATATGTAACTTATATGTTTTTTATATTAAGCTATATATACATTTACATTTACCTCATAATATATTGTATTGATATATTTCCTTTTATATTCAAAAAATATAAAATTTTTATATGAAATGAAATATATGGCACCATATATTTTCTTTGTTATATTTAAGCATATATTTTATTCGGTGTATGTATATGTATATGGGTATATATATTCGCATAAAATTAACTAATTTTGAAAATTTGAACTGCAATTTAAAGAGTATATTAAAATTTATATCTAATTTAATTGGAGTTGGTCATACGAATAAGAAACTTTTTTTTTCCATACACAATATAAATATATGTTTTTATATATCATCAGAATATATTTTTCGTATATGATAGAAATATATATTTTTATGTATGATAAAAATATAGTTTTCGTATATGACAAGAATATATATTTTCATATATGATAAAAATATATTTTTTGTATATGATTGACATATATATTTTATATATGCTAAACATGTACGGACTCGTATATGATGAATATTATATTTTTTAACATAAAAAAAAATATATCAGAAAATCTAGTTAAATTGGCCACATATATTTTCTGATATTTATCATATATTTTGTCCATATATCCTATTTTCATATAGGTTTACCTTATAATATATTGTATTGATATATTTCCTATTATATTCAAAAAATATACAATTTTTATATGAAATGAAATATATATTAGCATATAATTTATATTATATATGGCACCATATATTTTCTTTGCTATATTTCCGCATATATTTTATTCGGTGTATGTATATGTATATGGATATATATATTCGCATCAAAATAACTAATGTTTCGTATATGACAAGAATATATATTTTCATATATGATAAAAATATATTTTTTGTATATGATTGACATATATATTTTATATATGCTAAACATATACGGACTCGTATATGATGAATATTATATTTTTTAATATAAAAAAAATATATCAGAAAATCTAGTTAAATTCGCCACATATATTTTCTGATATTCATCATATATTTTTACATATATTTTTTCCATATATCCTATTTTCATATGGGTTTACCTTATAATATATTGTATTGATATATTTCCTTGTATATTCAAAAAATATAAAATTTTCATATGAAATGAAATATATCATAGCATATAATTTATATTATATATGGCACCATATATTTTCTTTGCTATATTTCCGTATATATTTTATTCGGTGTATGTATATGTATATGAATATATATATTCTTATCAAATTAACTAATTTTAAAATATATTAAAATTCACTTCATATATTTTCTGATATTTACCATATATTTTAACATATATTTCATCCATATATATTTTCATACGGGGTAATAACACTAATAAAAAATATGTAAATTTGAATAAATTAATTTTATGAGTTATAAAAATTAATTAGAGCGATGGTAATGTTGAGATAATTATTATATTAGAGAATGAAAGTTTCGGTCTATTGTATAAGTGTGGTAAGTAGTTACAGGTAATGGTAATGGTAATAGTATTTGAGGATGAATATACAGAAGAGGTGGAATTTAGCCGCTGGGATATCCGATGAGGAGAATGTGATCCCTCTGAGGATCTAGTCGCTTTCTGGACGCTCAACAATCAACAACTCTAAATACATCTTATTTATTCTCATAAAAAGGTATTTTATATATTTTTACAAAAAAAAAAAAAAAAAAAAAAAAAAAAAAAAAAAAAAAAAAAAAAAAATTATTCCCGCAATTTTTTTTTTAAATTTTAATTGCACTACGAGCGCATTGCACTCAACCATAATTACATAATATTACAAATATATAAATATATATAATTACAAATAATTACATATATATGTATACAAATATCTCATTAAATATGTAATTAGTTCAAGGGAATTAAAAAAAAAAAATTTCAAATATTTAAATTTAAAAAATAATTTACAGACCGAGAGAAAATAAATTATACGCATTTCCTTTTTCATTTAAATGTTTAAATTTCTTCCGGGTATTCTTTCACTTACAATACAGCTACTGGTTATTAATTACGTATCTAATAGATAAATTATATAAATGATAAAAAAAATAAATAATTTTATTGAGGATTTGAATCGTGAGTAAAAAATAATTTAAATACCAAGAGTTCGCGGTCAGTGAACGTAACGGTTGTATGCAATTGTTAAATGCAGATTAAAGTTAAAAGTCTGCGTTAAATTTCAAGGTCAGTTTGTTAATAAAATAAAATGATATTAAATTAGATGAGTTGTGATTGCCCACTTGGTGCACCGACGGGTCCATCATTAGCGTCAGCATGCGGTGGGCCATCATTTATGCTCTTTATGGGACTGCTCGAAGTATTTTTGCGGAGCCAATGTGACCTCGAGGATCCTTGTAATCGACCAAAGTCACGTGAACAAATAAATTCAAGGTATCATTCATTATTTTGACGTATAATTAATTAAATAATTATTAATTATGTTTGTTATTTAATCGATGGCATTTTAATCCAGACTTTCACTTCGTGACCCTTTGAAAATAATTTCCATTGTCATTTTTTACAGAGATTATAAATAATTATTATTATAATTACAGTGATAATGACTATTATTAATGTCTAATGTGGGTTCTTTTTAACATTTTTTTTATTTTAGTTATGATTTTATCATAATTGGAGGAGGAAGTGCAGGCGCTACGGTGGCTGGTCGGCTTGCAGAGAACGACGATTTTTCAGTTTTGCTCATTGAAGCCGGATTAGATGAGCCTACGACCACACAAATACCTTCATTTTTCTTTAATTTTCTCGGTAGTAATATTGACTGGCAGTATACGACGGAACCAGAGCCTGAAGCTTGTTTAAATAAACAAGGAAAATGTTACTGGCCTCGTGGAAAAGTTATTATTTTTTATTTATTTTATTCATTTGTGTTAGACGGTTGCTATGGTAATAAGGAAGAGTAGGGATCGTTGCTATGGTAACGCAAAGAAGTAGGGATTGTTGCTATGGTAACGCGAAAGAGTAGGGATCGTTGCTATGGTAACGCAAAGAAGGAGGGATTGTTGCTATGGTAACGAATAGTAGTAAAGAGCGTTACTGTGGTAACGGATAATAGTAAGGAACGTTGCTGTGGTAACGAATAGTGGTAAGGAACATTAATGTGGTAACGGATATTAGTAAGGAGCAATGCTGTGGTAACGAATAGTAGTAAGGAACGTTACTGTGGTAACGGATATTAGTAAGGAGCAATGCTGTGGTAACGAATAGTAGTAAGGAACGTTACTGTGGTAACGGATATTAGTAAGGAACATTAATGTGGTAACGGATAATAGTAAGGGACATTGGTGTGGTAACGGATAATAGTAAGAAATATTGGTGTGGTAACGGATAATAGTTAGGAACTTTGCTGTGGTAACGAATAGTAGTAAAGAGCATTTCTGTGGTAACGGATAATAGTAAGGGACATTGGTGTGGTAACGAATAGTAGTAAGAAACATTGCTGTGGTAACTGATAGTAGTAAAGAGCGTTAATGTGGTAACGAATAGTAGTAAGGAATATTAATGTGGTAACGGATAATAGTAAGAGACATTGGTGTGGTAACGGATAATAGTTAGGAACTTTACTGTGGTAGCGAATAGTAGTAAGTAACGTTGCTATGGTGACGAAAAGGAGTAGAGGGCGTTGCTATGGTAATAGATAGTATTAAGGAACGTTGCTATGGTGACTTGAAGGAGTAGGGGGCGTTGCTATGGATATGATAAGTAGTAGGGAGCGTTGCTATGGTGTTACTAAGGAATCTGAAGTATTGCCATAGTAACGAATGGCAGTAGGGAGCATTACCATAGCAACTGGCGAGTAAAAATAAATATTAGCATAGCAACCATAAGAAAAACATTGAAAAAAAAAAAAAAATAAATAATAATAATGAATCATAGGTATTAGGTGGTACAAGTGTGATGAACGGAATGACATATATGCGAGGTTCAAAAAAAGATTACGACAATTGGTCAAGTTTAGGTAACTCAGGATGGAGTTATCAACAAGTCCTTCCGTACTTTATTTACAGTGAAGACAATCAACAAATAAATCAAATGGATTACGGCTATCACGGTACCGGCGGACCATTAACCGTAACCCAGTTTCCGTATCATCCGCCACTGAGTCGTGCTCTGATTGAAGCCGGCAAAGAATTAGGTTTCTATTTTTTCTTTTTACTTTTTTTTTATATTTAAATAAAAATATGAATAAATTTATCCATAAAAAAATAACAGACCAATAATTAAAAATGCCTGTTTATATTCAGGTTACGATAATGTCGACTTGAACGGTAGAACACACACAGGTTTTGCAATAGCGCAAACTACATCACGCAACGGATCCCGACTATCAACAGCACGTGCTTTTATTCGTCCTGTAAAGAGTAGATCTAATTTGCATATTCTACTGAATGCGACAGTGACGCGTATTATTTTTAATAACAATCGTCAGGCTATTGGTGTCGAGTACTCGCAGAATAATCAGCTTAAGCGTGTCAGTGTCAGAAAAGAAGTAGTCGTCAGCGGAGGTAATTTATTTAAATTGACAGCAAAAAGAACTAAAAATCTTTCTTTTTGATGTTAATTTTAATATTTTTCAGGGGCAGTCAACTCGCCGCAGATTCTGCTGAACTCTGGAATCGGTCCTCGGGAGGATTTGTCATCCGTGGGGGTCCCAATAATTCACCATCTGCCAGGTGTAGGAAAAAATCTCCACAATCATGTCGCGTACGCGTTGGTATTTAAAATAAACGACACAGACACGACTCCATTGAATTGGGCAACTGCCATGGAATATTTATTATTCCGCGATGGGCTTATGTCTGGCACAGGTATATATATTTACTTTTATGGATACTCATTACTAAACACAAACAAAGTTTCCAATCCCCTCTTCCTAACGCTGCATGTTCTCCCTGTATGTATTTTTATTTCGACTTAATTTATTTATATACGAGTATGTCTTCTTCTCATTCTATGCCGTGAGAGAACTAGAGAAAGTCTATTGCACAATGCGATCTCATTTCGTGACTACTTTATTTCTGATGCAACTGATCCATTTACCATTTAACCATCAAACGAGATCACTTATACTTTTTGATGACAATTTGAGAAATTTATTTGATACTTACTATTTATCGCGGGTAAAAAATAATTAGAGGACTGTAATGGAAAAATTGGCGGGTTTTTTTAAATTTTATTTGAATATTTAAAAGCTGGGCGGGAAAAAAATCTATGGGGAATTATATGGGAATCCAGAATTCATAAAGGAAAGTTTGGGTTTAGGGGGGGCGAAATGGGCCCCCGAAATTTTTAACATGAAAAGTGGTTGAGGGGGAGGGGGTAAAATGGGCTGCCTAGAATTTGAAAACCTACGAATATTTTTTAGGCAAAAATTTTTTGAATTAATCGAATAGTAACCCGTATGAAAATATATATGGATGAAATATATGTGAAAATATATGATAAATGTCAGAAAATATATGTGGCCAATTTAACTATATTTTCAAAATTAGTTAATTTGATGCGAATATATATATCCATATAGATATATATACACCGAATAAAATATATGCGGAAATATAGCAAAGAAAATATATGGTGCCATATATAATATAAATTATATGCTATCATATATTTCGATTCATATAAAAATTTTATATTTTTTGAATATAAAAGGAAATATATCAATACAATATATTATAAGGTAAACCCATATGAAAATAGGATATATGGACAAAATATATGTAAAAATATATGAAAAATATCAGAAAATATATGTGGCGAATTTAACTAGATTTTCTGATATATTTTTTTATATATTAAAAAATATAATATTCATCATATACGAGTCCGTATATGTTTAGCATATATAACATATATATGTCAATCATATACAAAAAATATATTTTTATCATATATAAAAATATATATTCTTGTCATATACGAAAACTATATTTTTATCATATATAAAAATATATATTTCTATCATATACGAAAAATATATTCTGATGATATATAAAAACATATATTTATATTATGTATGGAAAAAAAAAGTTTCTTATTCGTATGACCAACTCCAATTAAATTAGATATAAATTTTAATATACTCTTTAAATTGCAGTTAAAATTTTCAAAATTAGTTAATTTGATGCGAATATAAATACCCATATACATATACATACACCGAATAAAATATATGCTTAAATATAACAAAGAAAATATATGGTGCCATATATAATATAAATTATATGCTACCATATATTTCATTTCATATAAAAATTTTATATTTTTTGAATATAAAAGGAAATATATCAATACAATATATTATAAGGTAAATGTAAATGTATATATAGCTTAATATAAAAAACATATAAGTTACATATATGTAGTACATATATTTACTACTGTATATAATTTTATATTAAATCGCCCAAAATCTCTATATGATTTTTTATAATATACAATATAACATATCATATATTTTTTTGTTGCAAACATATATGATTTTATATATTTTAACCATATATTCTTTTTTCATACGGGATAATTCAACAGAAAACTTTGAATTAAGTTATTTTAAGCTCCAAATCTTCTCTATCAACTCTTTTTTATACTAAATAAATATCAAAAAGTTCAAAAACAATTGCGAAACATACATTGACTTTTGTTGGCCCATTTTACCCAACTTTTCAGAATTTTTTAATTTTCACAGACACAGCAAATTAACACCAAAACCTCAACAGAAGGAAAAAAAAAGCTGAAAAACTCATATAAAAATTTTTTATGGCGGCCCATTCTGCCCCACATTTTTAAATTTTTATTTTCAATAGACAGAACAAATTTTTTTTTTCAGGAGCCCATTTTGCCCCCCCCCCCCTCTTAACCTATTAAACATTAATATAATTTCGAGTCTCCTTTCTCTACCTCGTCTAAAATAATTGAATTTAAAATTTCTAGGAATATCTGAAGTAACGGCGATGATAAACACGAAATATGCAAATCCTCAAGACGACCATCCAGACATCCAATTAATCTTCGGCGGATACTTGGCAGATTGCGCAGAAACGGGAACCGTGGGGGAAAAAAAGGGAAATCGACGTAGCATTTTAATGATCCCGACACTTTTGCATCCAAAATCACGTGGTCATCTTCAGTTACGTGACAATAATCCGCTGTCAAAACCACTTATCTACCCGCGTTACTTAACCGAACCCGAAGACGTCAAGCGACTAATCGAGGGAATTAAATTCTGTGTAAGACTCGCCGAGACACGAACGCTGTCGCGGTACGGGTTCGAGTTGGATCGCACGCCCGTCAAAGGCTGCGAGCATTTGCGTTTTGGATGCGACGCTTACTGGGAGTGCGCAGTAAAACGCGACACCGCACCTGAAAATCATCAGGCCGGGTCATGCAAAATGGGCCCCGACGAAGACTCTCTCGCGGTTGTCGATAATCAATTACGCGTTCGCGGTGTTCGCGGGGTCCGCGTCGCGGATACTAGTATTATGCCTGTGGTAACTTCCGGTAACACAAATGCGCCTGCGATAATGATTGGGGAGAGAGCTGCTGATTTTATAAAATCAACTTGGATTCGTTAATTTATTTATTTATTAATTAATTAATTAATTAATTAATTAATTTTTTCATTTTAAATTGTAGAAAATAAAATAAACATTTTTTTTTTCTCTGTAATAAAATTATTTATCTGTAATATAACAAGGGGGTCATCAGTCACCTTATCACAATTTACTCATTGACATGAACTATTTACTCACACAATCATAATATTAATAATAATATTGTAACAGCAGAGATGTCAGTTGTATTTCATCCGCCAATCAGTAAACACTTTTTTTTTTTGTACGAAAATGAAAAAGTTTTTTTTATTTTTATTATCAACTACTTGTTTTACGGTTATTTTATCTAGTGTAAGTGTTGTTTTTTGAATTATTGTTACGTATTTTTAATTCCCGTGAAAAAACTTTGAGTTACCGCTACGATAACTTGATATGTTAATTATGGAGACTAAAAGTTCATTTGCATCGTAAATAATGAGTTTGAGTTAATTATTCACAGGAACTTTTTTGTAGAGAATTTAATTATCTACAAATTTGTCTCTGTATATTTTTGTCGTATCTCTAATAACTCAACTGTAATTTTGATTTTCAGTTTTAAAAAATATCGTGTTACAACTTTTTTTACAGAATTTTGATAGCCGGATTTTTATTTCAAAATTCTGAGTAAACTATCAATTTTATGGGAAAATTCACAGAAATCTTTTTTATAGGGAATTAAATTTCCTATGAAAATGTTCATATACATTTTTATCATAACTCTAATAATTGAGCCGCAATTTTTATTCAAACTTCAAAAAATTATTCTGTTACCACTTTTTTTACAGAATTTGGATATCCGGATTTTTATTTTAAAATTCTGAGTAAACTATCAATTTTATGGGAAAATTTCTAAGGACCTTTTTTGTAGAAAATTAAATTTCCTATAAAAATGTTTTTATACATTTTCATCATAACTCTAATAATTGAGCTGCAATTTTTATTCAAACTTCAAAAAATTGTTCTGTTACCACTTTTTTTTACAGAATTTTAATATCCGGATTTTTATTTCAAAATTCTGAGTAAATTATCAATTTTACGGGAAAATTTACTGAGACTTTTTTTATAGGGAATTAAATTTCCTATGAAAATATTTTCATGCACTTTTATCGTATCTCTAATATTTAAGCCGCAATTTTTATTCAAACTTTAAAAAAATATCGTGTTACCACTTTTTTTACATAACTTCGATATCTGGTTCTTAATTTAAAATTTCTGAGTAAACTATCAACTTTACGGAAAAATTTACAGAGACCTTTTTTATAGAGAATTGAATTTCCTACAAAAAAGGTCTTAAGTGTCAAGTCGATAACTTTGAAATTTAAAAAGTTATCTTAGTTTTTTTACTGACGTTTGTTATTTTCTGAAGGTAATAAGACAAGACATGGCAATAGTACGTATTTGTAACACTACAGATCCCGTTGATTTACGAGTATTGAATGATTATTTGATGAATCATAATTTAAATCGCCTGCACATAAAATCACACCACCCACTTGCCGTAAGTTACCTTAATTAATACGTTTTAATTAATAATTAAAACAAATAAAAATGTATAAATAAATTTATAGTGTTTCCTACTCTGTGTGTACAGTGAATTCAATTGGGTAATTATCTATCAATAAATTGTGCAATAAATAACAGTAAGAAAAAAAAATAATAATAAATAAATGTAATGAATAGATGGATCGTCATGGGGGATTCAAAGTTCATAATATCAAGGCCTGGATGCTAAGAGCTGAATTATCGGAAAATGACACGGACATTTTATTGAGAAAGTGCATTAGCTTAGGTAATTTATCACAATAAATATATTTATTTTAATTATAATAACATATTTATTAACTAATTAATTAACTAAAATTAGAGTTAACAGATCCTTGTACACGGGCGCAACATTTCACTGAATGTTTTTGGACAAATCATCAAGTAAATTATTATTTTTACGTAGATACTCTCTAAACATGAATTAGTGAAAATTTCATTAATTACGTTAGTGAAGCAGTATTCACTTCATAATCAGTGTTTTTAAATAACAAATAAGTGAATTCTCACTAATAAATTTAGTACTATAATTTTCACAAGCAAATTAGTGATTTTCACTACTGTACTAGCGATATTTTCATAATTTCTACAAGTGAAAATGTTATTCACTTCTTAATTTATGAATTTCACAATTTCACTAGTAACTTTAACTAGCAAATAATTAAATATTTTACTAGATATAAATATAATTAATAATTATGGTGCTATTTTTAAAAATTTTAATAAAAAACTTTCAAAATAAAAAAAAATACAAGTACAGAACAATAATATATTTATATGAAGAGTACGTCAATCATAGCATCACGGATTTTTTATTTTTTCATCAGTTATTGTTTGGTATCATAACGAATATACTATTTACACTCGCGCGATCAAATGCGTAGGTCAGCGCAGTGGATAGCATCAAAGACTTTGAATCGGAAGGACGCAGGTTCGAGCCCAGCAGTCACCGGGATTTTTTCATCAATCAAAATTATGTATACTTCCTCTAAGTAATGATTCTAATACATTAATCACATTTCGGATCTAATTACAAGTGTCTTATATTTTTTTTCGCAATATAATATTTTTTTTCACCGATGAAATCAGTGGATTCCCATATTCACTTTTCAATTTAGTGGATTCTCATATTCACTTATCAAATCAGTGAATTCTAATATTCACATATTCATTTAGTGAATATTCACTAATTCTGTGCGGTACGATTGTAGCATTGACAATTAGTGAATATTCACTTTAAATTAGTGAAAAATCACTAATTCTGCGTGGTACAAATGTAGCATTGACAATTAGTGAATATTCACTTTAAATTAGTGAAAAATCACTAATTCTGCGTGGTACGATTGTAGCATTGACAATTAGTGAATATTTACTTAAAATTAGTGAATATTCACTAATTCTGCGTGGTACGATTGTAGCATTGACAATTAATAATATTCACTTTAAATTAGTGAAAAATCACTAATTCTGTGTGGTACGAATGTAGCATTGACAATTAGTGAATATTTACTTAAAATTAGTGAATATTCACTAATTCTGCGTGGTACGATTGTAGCATTGACAATTAGTGAATATCCACTTGAAATTAGTGAAAAATCACTAATTCTGCGTGGTATGATTGTAGCATTGACAATTAGTGAATATTTACTTAAAATTAGTGAAAAATCACTAATTCATATTTAGAGAGTAATTATTATTATTATTAATATTATTATGATTAATGACTTTGGTGTAATAATTAATTGATTGATTAATTATTTTAGGACGTAACGGTCGATCATAGACACTCATTACACTCGATAATGCATAAGGATGTGCATTAGGATAAGATATATAATTAACTTAATTAAAAAAAAATTTTACCAGAACAAATCAAATAAATTTATTTGATAAGGGAGAGGATACCGTGAACGTGCGTTCCGAGTTTTTTTACCATCGCACTGATACATATTACGAATTTTTTTAATGTCCTTTTTACTGAAGCCTTCGCGCTGCCCCAAAGATGGTTTTGAGGTGAAAAATATTTCATCTAATCCACTAAATATTCCACTGTTTGTTTCCTGTAAAATAAATATACTTTTTATAAACTAATTATTTTTATTTCCTTGAATTATTACTTAAAATTTTTATAATTATATGCAAGAATTTTAATAATTAATAACTAAGTACTCAAAGTTTTGAATTGTTAATATTTATTTCCGAGTAAACGACGAAAACTTCCGTCAAAGGACGAAAGTTTTGTTTCTAGTACGCCAACGAATTCATTAATAAGGCTGACGTTGAAGTACTTTGCAGACTTTGCTGTAGACTTCCTTACTAATACGACAGTAAGCGAACTGTGGGATTACATGGGAACTTTCTAATAACGAGGAAACGCTCTGATGGGTGGATAGTTCGAGTGTCGCCGCTGTGTGGCGCCGGTCGCCTGGGTTTCTCTTAGTAGGACACTTATACTAAAGTGCTTAATTGCTATTTCTCGACACTGTCCCAGGGTTATGGGTTTTTGTATTTTTATTTTCCCATATTTAACGCAGATCGGTTATTTCTTTTGAAAGCTCTATTGTGTAAAATATAAAAATGTTGGAAAATCCAAAAGTGCACACCTCAATCGCTCATTTTATTTTTAATCACTACTTTTATTATATAATATTAATGTGTTTTTTTTATTATGAACTTTTATTCAACTTACAAATTATCAATTTGATTTTTTTATTTCTTATTTTCAGTTTAATATTTTTTTACTAACATTTTTTTTTAAATATCCCGCCTTTTGTCTTAGATGTCGCCTTTTTTTCAAACATATTAAACGCTAATGCTGCCACCAGTAGTTGATAGAGAGAAAAATGAAAAAATAATAACAACAGTACAAATAGCAGCTAGATTTTTCACGAATAATCAGTTTTACGTCGTTAATTACTTACAATTAAACTAAAAGGATTCAGATAGTAATTTTCATAAGGGTTCTTGTGATAAAAAATACAAAGACAATAAAAAAAATCGGTCTGTCAGTTGACCCTGCGGGCCAGCCCCAAAACTTCCCGCTGTTTTCGAGCTCGCTGAGCTCGAAAACATTATTGTGAATATATTTTCGAGCTCTTCGAGCTCGCAAATACTTTTGTATGCCATTGTTTTGTAAAAAACCATTTTTTAGCATTTCTTTCTTCCACGATATCTCGCGAACGAATCAACCGATTTTGATGGTTGAGGTGGCAATCGACGCGTTTTATCAAGTTCTAAAGCTGGTCGAATTTTGAAATTGATTTACTCAGCCGTTTTTGAGAAATTTCAAAAAAACCAAGGAAAAAATTTTTTTTGAATTCTTTCGTCAACGGTTTCTCTTGAACGAATGAACCGATTTTGATGGTTGAGGTGGCATTCGACGCGGCTTATAGAGTTTTAGAGCTGATTAGATTTTGGAATCAATCCATCGAGCAAATTGGAAGTTATCCAAATAAAACATTTTTGAAAAAATTTTATTTTTGAAATATCTCTGAACGCACCCTACCGATTAAGTTCAAATTTCTACGGCCTCAAGACATTAACAAGCCGCGTCGAATGACACCTCAACGATCAAAATCGGTTCATCCGTTCAAGAGTTATGAATATTTACATACATACATACGTACGTACGTACGTACGTACATACGTACGTACGTACGTACGTACGTACACACATACATACACTCGGACATCATCGTGAAATTAGTCAGGATAGCTTCCTAGGACCTCGAAACGTCGACATCTGATGGAAATTCGATTTTCGTAAATCGGACCGAAACCAATAACTTCCCGAAATTTTGAAAATTTACAATTTTCTTAGCGGGAAGTTAAAAAAGTAAGGCCGATTAACGGTATCCATCGAGAGTTATCGTGTTTACGAAGTTTCATACGTAACAATTGACAGCACTGATTTCTTGAGTTAAACTAATTTATTTTAAACGAATAAAATAATGAATCGACTTAAGGGGTTAGGGGTAGTCAGAATTTTCAAAAAATCGATTTTTTTTTTTTTGCATTTTCTTAAAGTATAATATTTTAAAAATATTGTGTGAAAATTTGAAGTGAATCCGACAAATTCTTTTCGAGTTATTTAACAATGACCAAAGGACGCTCGGGTGCTACGTGGCATTCGAGAGCAGGTAGCTAGAAACAGCTGCAAGCAACCGACCTTTCGGGTTTCATTGTCATGAATATCTCCCCATTTTAATGTATGTATAATTATATATATATATATATATATATATATATATATATATATATATATATATATATTCACAATTTGTAGGTAGTACAAGAACTGAAAAATAATTTTTGGTTGCCAGTATACCTGTAGTCGTTGCACTGATCAGTCGATAGTTTTGTGATAAATTATTTCTCAAGTGAATTAAATTATTAACCATGGGACGTGATTCTAGAAAGGTTTCAAGAGAACTTCAGAGTTCTGAAAAAATTAATAAGTCGCGTTCAGTCAAAAGAAAGAATGTTTTTAATCCGAAAACAGCCGAACGTGATGAAAGTATTCAGAGTACATCTTCTAAAAAATTAAAACAAAACACTGAAGATGATGTACCTGAAGACAGCAGTACTGAATTTCGAATAATAAATTTTATTCAGGTATTCACTGCAATTTCTGCTCTTATAAAATGTAAAAAATGTGATGGAAATGTAGTGTTTCAAACAGCAAGTACACGTGGGCTGGGATTCAAAATTGTAGTTGCATGTAATAACTGTGGAAATGAATATATTCCTTCCTGTTGAAAATATGAAATCTGCTATAATGGCAACCTTTTATCACTACGGCTCGAGTGATGAAAAACCGAATCATGATATGTGTCCAAAAGGCGAAGAATCTTGGTGCTCTTACCAGCGCGCTGAAGCAAGAGGAGAGCTTGATACCTATTCTCACGATTATTCTCCCTTACCTTCTGATGTTTTAAAAGCTATCAAGCCTATATACGAAGATCTTAGTAATGAAAATTTACTTTCAAGATGTGTAGGTGGATTCAATCAGAATAATAATGAAAGCTTTAACCAACTAGTATGGAAAATATGCCCAAAAACGGTAAATACTAGTTTTACTATCGTACAAATAGCTGCATACGTTGCTATGTGTATATTTAATGAGGGTATAAATTCATTATTAGTCTTGATGAATACACTAGGACTTAATTGTGGGCCTAATTCTCATCGGTATGCAGAAAGAATGGATGCTGCACGTATCAAAGTAGCAGATAAGCGCGCTAATGATAACGCCCGAGAAGGTCGATTGCAACGTAGGCACCAGCAAATCGATATTTTGGAAGCTGCTATGACGGCTGAAGAGCTATTATATGGTCCAGGAATAGATGACTCAGTGTAAGTTATTAAATAATTCTTATAATTCGACATAAATCCATAGCAAAACTTTAAATGCGTTTTTCTCAAAACTATGTTTTCTGAACTGGTGATCACTGTAACTTAAAAACTGCTCGGTAGATTTCAATAAAATTTATTGTACTTTTGAAATACATTAAAAACTCGTGCCTGATCGAAGGATTTTTTTTTTTTTCAAAAATTTCGATTTTTTTTTAACAATAAACTGTCGGTTTTTTTCTCGAAAATTTGAAAAAAATTTCCTGAGGCCGCCATTTTGTTAATTTCGAAAAAAAAAAAAAAAGCTTCGATCAGGCACAAGATTATCTATTAATAAAACTAATTTTTCTTGTCCGATTGATTTTAGATGAATCTCCAAGGACTTATGATGATCACCGCTAAGGACTTCGGGAGGAACGGGCTCTACAAAAACAGCGATAACTTTTTGAATTATTAATTTTTTTTTTTGAAATTTTCGTGAAGTCAAATCGAAACGTGTTCTAATAAAGCTATGTTTTTATTTTTGTCAAATAAAGTAATTAACTACAAAAAAAAAATTATTGAAAATCATCATTTTTTCAGGCCTCTGAGTACCCCTAACCCCTTAAAATTGGGTTCAAATTGTTCCTGAATAAATTCTCTATATGCTAGAATACAATTTTACCTATCTTGGTGGAATAAAAATAGTGTAGAAAGATTTTTATGTGAGTAAAATAGTCGAATAAAAAAAACCGTCCATAAAGCACACCTGCGCTTTCGCGCTTGAGGTGTGCAATAAATTTCTACTAGGTAAAAGTTCTTAGAACGGGAATTAGTAAATACTTAAAATTGTATTACATTGTAAAATATAATGTAGAAGTTAAAGAAAATTAATAAACATAATTTGAAACTTAAAACTTGAACTGTCCCAGGGCTGTTAAGTTCGGCTACTTATCGCAAATCGGGCCATGTTCTCTATACATTCTCTATTGAAGTAAATTGGGCTACAAGTCGCAATTCGGGCGAGTTTTGATGTTTTGAGATTGAGAACAATCTTAATCATTATTTTGAATTTCTATTTGCCAAAGACTCGAATCAAACTTACTTTCATTATAACATAAAAAAATTGTTATTTTATTTTTAACAATCAGATAAAGAAATATGTATACATTCAAAGTTAATTGAAACCTGCATAACGATACTCTGCTTTTGGCAGTAAAAAATAATTAGTAATTCGAAAAAAATTTTGACAGGTTATTTTTTCATCAAATTTGTCATAAAAATATCCTATAATTTTTCACTACTAAGTCAATTTTAATTTATGTGGTAAATTAACGTGTATCAGTTAATAGAGAATAAATTATAAGCCAACAGAATTATTTAAAACTTTAAAATGATTGAGCGACTTGATGTCTTTTGCTATTTTCGATCATAGATGGGCTATTCGGATAAAATTTTCTGGCAACCTCGTACTGTTCCGTTTCTTCTATTTTCAGTCTGAGTATCACCTATCTGTTCACGCATGGTTGTCTTTTCTATGTTATTTTGACGTTCTTTCGAGAATAAGTAAAGTTAAACTTATATCGATAAGAATGATGAATATAATTGACCTATATCTTATTAGTCATAGCCGATATTTAAAATATTTTGTTCCCACATAATGTAGAAGTTATTACTACGATATATTGTAACTGTTAAAGTAAAATTATCTTCATATGTAAGTTATACAGTTACCAAAATAAAATGAAATAATTACTTTAGGAATTACTGTAGGTTGTCCATTTAAGGAAAATGCAGCTTTCGAGTAATGCATAATACTACCATAATCATAGCCGACACCAAATGGATTTGTTGTTCCTTTTGATGCTTTTTGAAAATTAATTTGATTCCCTTGAAAGAAATCAGGATAAAAATGAGTTAAATTCAGTTAAAATTAACTCTACCCGTATGAAAAAACTATATATGGTTAAAATATATAAAATCATATATGTTTGCAACAAAAAAATATATGATATATTATATTGTATATTATAAAAAATCATAGAGAGATTTTGGCCGATTTAATATAAAATTATATACAGTAGTAAATATATGTACTCCATATATGTAACTTATATGTTTTTTATATTAAGCTATATATACATTTACATTTACCTTATAATATATTGTATTGATATATTTCCTTTTATATTCAAAAAATATAAAATTTTTATATGAAATGAAATATATGGTAGCATATAATTTATATTATATATGGCACCATATATTTTCTTTGTTATATTTAAGCATATATTTTATTCGGTGTATGTATATGTATATGGGTATATATATTCGCATCAAATTAACTAATTTTGAAAATTTAAACTGCAATTTAAAGAGTATATTAAAATTTATATCTAATTTAATTGGAGTTGGTCATACGAATAAGAAACTTTTTTTTTCCATACACAATATAAATATATGATTTTATATATCATCAGAATATATTTTTCGTATATGAAAGAAATATATATTTTTATGTATGATAAAAATATATTTTTCGTATACGACAAGAATATATATTTTCATATATGACAAAACTATATTTTTTGTATATGATTGACATATATATTTTATATACACTAAACATATACGGACTCGTATATGATGAATATTATATTTTTTAATATAAAAAAAAATATATCAGAAAATCTAGTTAAATTCGCCACATATATTTTCTGATATTTATCATATATTTTGACCATATATATTATTTTCCCACGGGATAATAAAAGAAACAAAATAAGAAATGATATACCTGGTTTGATATTATGCCACTGAATATCAACAAAATCATCACGATCATATCGACTTTGCTCGTGAATAAAACCCACAGCGTGCATCAATTCATGAATAACTGTTCCCTTTTTTATAACACAACCCGGTACTTGTAAGTTAACATCCTGACGGCCTCCAATTCTACCTACACTTGACCAGCAGCCAGTATTGCCCGCGGTTATTCGTATATAGTCATCCCTATTCCCATTGTGGGGTACAAACCTCACGCACGTATACCTGTGGAAATCTTCCATAGCTTCCATGATAAGTTGTTTTTGGTTCGGCTCTACAATAATCCTTCATTAACAGTTCTGTCATCCCACAAGAAATGTAACTCAATACTTATCGTTAAATTTCTGTATCAACTTACTGAACCAGGGACTCATCATATAAGGAATAGTAGCATCAGGCCAACGTGATGCGCTGCTAGCAAGTCCACTTCTCCCAGAAACAGACATAGGAAAAAGTATATCACCTTCGGCATACTCACCAAGTTCTTCTGGATTGACTCCAGCTTCTTCCTGCCACTCGGCGACTTTGCTACCGGTCAGATTGCTCGGGATTCCGTACATGGTTTGCTCGAGATGAGACAGATTTATTAATGACTCGTCAGAATCCAAAGTATTGAATGCATCCCGTCGCCAAACAAATGCCCAACTTGTGGGATAAATTATTCCGACAGAGAATCCGGCAAATAAATAACAAACGAACCAAGCAAACATTTTGCAATGTGGATACTAAGATAAATAGCTACGAGTCTAACGTCCTAACTGAATATATTCTAGGATTTATGCTGGCTTTTATATTGGACGTTTAGTAGAAAAGAAGAGTCTATGTGGGCCATGGTTGATAATTTTTTGACTGCTATTATGTCCGCAGGAAGTATGAGAATTTATTAGCTAAAGGCGTTGAATATAATGAAATAAAAAACATATTAAAGTAACATATCTGTCACAAACACTTGACATTGAAGTTTAGATTAGCGTATTTTAATGTTAGCTTCTCAAAAGATTGCGTGGGCTTTGTATATAAATGTTCCTTTTCATTCTCCTTTTACTTTTTTGTATTATCGAGACAGAGGTCTTTGACATCATCGATCAATTAAAGACCTTGAAAATATTATTCTTAGCAATTGTAGTTATTTATACATAGAAAAATTTTTACTTAGGCAATAATTACTTTTTTTTTTTAAATTCAATTATTGTTTCAAATCATTCTGTTTTATTAATTCGAGAAAATGTTTACTTGCATCAAAAATCATAGCAGATCCGAACTACGGTAAATTACGGTAATTACCGTAATTTACGGTATCCGGCAGAATTGCCGTACCTTATGGTAAAAATACAGTAATATACCGTGATTTACCGTAAATTACGGTATTTTACCGAAATTTGCCGTAAATTACTGTAAACCGCCACAAACTACGGTAAAATACCGTAAATTTACTGTATCCGTCAGAATTGCCGTAACTTGCGGTAATATACCGTAATTTGCCGTAAATTACGGTGAACTCCCACAAACTACGGTAAAATACCGTAAATTTACGGTATCCGACAGAATTGCCGTAAATTACGGTAAACTCTCACAAACTACAGTAAAATACCGTAAATTTACGGTATCCAGCAGAATTGCCGTAACTTACAGTAAAATACAGCAATATACCGTAATTTACCTAAATTACGGTATTTTACCGTAATTTGCCGTAAATTACGGTAAACCCCCACAAACTACGGTAAAATACCTGAATTTACGGTATCCGTCAGAATTGCCGTAAATTACGGTAAACTCCCACAAACTACGGTAAAATATCGTAAATTTGCGGTAAAATACGGTAATACATCGTATATTGCCGTATTTTACCGTAAATTACGGCAATTCTGCTGCATACCGTAAATTACGGTAATTTACCGTAATTCGGACCTGCTAGGGCACAAGGAAATGATTAATTTACGTATTTTAATTTTGGGTAAATAAAATTTATTTTTGAATCAGGAATTATAACATTTCAAAAAGTGGTTCCGTTAGCACTCAGAATTAGTGAATATTCACTTATTTAACTTATTCATGTTTAGAGAGTAGTAAAATAAATATTTTAGAATTGTTATATTTAAAACTTGACTACTCGAAATTTAAAAAAACCGAAAATTAAAGTGAAACAATACGAGAAAATTAACTTAATCAACAAGACTGTTTCCAGATTCCAGCAGAGCTCAAGAACTCCAATGTCATTAAGTTAAAAGAAGAACTGGTAGAGGCTCGTCGTGAGATTCAACGGCTTCAAACCAGGAAACTTACATTAAAAAAATGTTTTGTGTTATCCGTGAAAGAGACGAACTCAATGATCGGGCATCTGAACAAGAGAATCAAAGATTCTGAATAACAAACCCGTTTGCGAGTCTAGAAGCGAATCTAAATCTACGAGCGAGATTTCCAAGCTCTAGAACTGAGCAGCAAGCAATATTGAGTGTGTTCAGTGAGTTTTATTCAGTCTTCAATTGAATAGACATTCAAACGTTTAGAGTAATAATTACAATTAATTATAATTATATAATGTTCGTCTGGACGCTAATTGCCATCTTTGTTATCACTTTATCGTTAGCCATCGATAATTTAGGAACTTTAAAATAAAATAATTAATAACAGGCAATAATTTCTAAAAATTGATGCCATAGATACAAACCATAGGGACATTGAACATGAAAGTGCTAGCATATAGTGCTTTACATAAAAGTAATTTGATTTGCCTTTTTTGTGAATTTGTTTAAGCTTTCAATCAAAACATAGACGAACGATATAAATTGTCAATAATACCAGCGGGGATTTCATACAACTGACAATCTACACCGATAAAGTGACTAGACCGATTCAACACCAGATCCTTTGTCGCATTCCAAAAGTGTCTACTCGAGGAATTGTATTCTTGCAAGTGGTTAGAAAATTTTTCTAACTAGGAAACTCGGAAATTATCATTTTTAGTCCGTTTTTCAATCAACTTTAAGAACAAAATGTGCCATGTCGTTCCAAGATTAGTCGAGGAATATCTGGAAACAGCCGGTTTTAGCAAAATCGACGTTGTCTTACGAACAAGCAGCAACTCCAAATTATTAAGTTTAATTTCTAAGTTTTATTTTGATTTTTAGTATTTTACTTTGATTTCAAAGTTTTATATTAATTTTTATTATTTCAAATATTTTCTTGATAAACAAGAATTTATATATATAATTTTGGACTATCACTTGAACTTTATCTAAATTTATTTTATTATTGATTTCATTTAATGTTATGGGATAGAAGTTATTATTGAGTGATAATATTTGAGGATAAAAATAAACTGCTACGATGTGAGTAAAAATGAGGACTATAAAAGTTCTGAAATAGGTATGCTATCAAGGACACGCCAGTGGCTGGGCGCGATCTAGTGGCGGGAACCGAACTACTCCCGCTTTTGCTACCTAACACCGGTGACTTTCCCCTTCTCCATAGGTATCTTTCCTCCCAAGAAATTTATTCTCTCGGTTTAAACGACTTTTGATTTCTTAGCTGGAGCATAGGAAAATACTTTTGTGAAAAGAATAGTTTTTATCCCGATAAATTTTATTTTTTCAAACGAATAAATGCACCATTGCTACACGGAAAGAAAATTCCACTAAAATTTACATCGTAATCGTAGTCTATACTTTCATTAGCGTCAATTTTCAAATGTCTCATTTTAAAATTTACTATGCAGGTTACATTTTTTACTATTCAACATCGTAATTTTGACAAAGTCTTTTTTTTTTTTTAATTGAATCGTTGAAAGAAAAATTTGAAAATTTTTAATTGTCGGCTAACTTAAAGATTATAAAATTTTAATTTAATTTAAATACACTTGTATGAAAAAACAATGTATGGTTAAAATATATAAAATCATATATGTTTGCAACAAAAAAATATATGATATATTATATTGTATATAATAAAAAATTATATAGAGATTTTGGCCGATTTAATATAAAATTATATACAGTAGTAAATATATGTACTCCATACATGTAACTTATATGTTTTTTATATTAAGCTATATATACATTTACATTTACCTTATAATATATTGTATTGATATATTTCCTTTTATATTCAAAAAATATAAAATTTTTATATGAAATGAAATATATGGTAGCATATAATTTATATCATATATGGCACCATATATTTTCTTTGTTATATTTAAGCATATATTATATTCGGTGTATGTATATGTATATGGGTATATATATTCGCATCAAATTAACTAATTTTGAAAATTTTAACTGCAATTTAAAAAGTATATTAAAATTTATATCTATTTTAATTGGAGTTGGTCATACGAATAAGAAACTTTTTTTTCCATACACAATATAAATATATGTTTTTATATATCATCAGAATATATTTTTCGTACATGATAGAAATATATATTTTTATGTATGATAAAAATATAGTTTTCGTACATGACAAGAATATATATTTTCATATATGATAAAAATATATTTTTTGTATATGATTGACATATATATTTTATATATGCTAAACATATACGAACTCGTATATGATGAATATTATATTTTTTAATATAAAAAAAAATATATCAGAAAATATAGTTAAATTCGCCACATATATTTTCTGATATTTATCATATATTTTTACATATATTTTGACCATACATGTTATTTTCATACGGGACAATACACAGTTGAGTCATTGAAAATTCAAAAAAGTATTTATTTATCATTTTACACATCAATGAAATACTTAGTCATCTTACAGATTTTTTTTTACACGTTCATGTGTCGGTGATTTTATTTGACAACAAAAAATTTATTGCGCCTGAGGTACATAACCTAGATAAGTAATTTCTCTGTTTCTGACTTCTTCAGTCATAAGTTTCGTTCCAGGACAATTGATTGGCCGCAGCATTAAATTGTAACATACTTTTATTTCTTTCAAGTAGGCTTCGTCTCTTGTCTGTAAAAATATAATTAATTAATTACTTTTACTCTTTTTTCTGCAAGCCGCCATCTCAGCGACCGTAGCAGCCGCCATCTTAGAGATCGACCGTAGCAGCCGTAACTTATAACAGGCTGCCTATTGTGGTCTCAGTTAAAAAAAAAAAAAAGTACCTTATCCTGAACAAAATCGACTTTAGTTCTTGATCCGACCGCATTATTAATCATCTCAACAATATCGCCATAGTTTTTCTTATCCCCAAGTTTGAAATCTCCCGCCGAAAGTATACCGGCGACATTAACTCGGTCAAATAAACTGACCGCCATTTTGAAGTAACCAACATCTGAAGCAATAAAAGGCGAGCGAGTGGCACACATTCCATGTTTTGAGAACTCTCGGTCCCAAAAACTGACCAATGATGACCCGCGAGCCTTATAAGGGCATAAATTGAACCACTTATTTTCCAAACTGGCCCTCAATCCCTTCTCACTGTTGAATCTGTGCTGACTAAAGCTAACAGAGCTCCGTTTTTTGCAATTTTCTGGTGTGGTCCCGCCGTAAGTTGCCGGCCACAGGCCATGGATTGACCATGTAAGCAAATTAATGTTGTCATTAACTGGTTTACTTTTAGAAATATATTCGAACCCTAGAGCCGGTGGCCAAAAAATACTGAGGACAAAATAATTGAAGCATTGGTCAGCTGGGGAATTGTCATCTTTGCAAGTCTTATCACTGACAGCAACCGGTTCTTCTCTATGGGTCTGTTTGCTGAATATTCCGGGTCGGTTTCTGGTACCTGGACTACTTGCTCCAGTATTTAGTGACGTTGATGAACCACTGGATGTACTCAGACCTCTTCCGTAAACTGAAGGGCTGTTTAGTGATGATGATGAACTACCAGGAGTCTGAGGCAAATTTTTGAGGACTAGGCTATTGGGTCGATGACTTTTATGTGAATCTACGCTGCCACCACGTGCCCAAGTTGGATGATTTGCTACTGATGTTGGTTTTAGGGTCAGAC
The DNA here is from genome assembly GCF_029852145.1 of Microplitis mediator. Classification (NCBI taxonomy): domain Eukaryota; kingdom Metazoa; phylum Arthropoda; class Insecta; order Hymenoptera; family Braconidae; genus Microplitis; species Microplitis mediator. The sequence continues at coordinate 3,000,829 of NC_079969.1, read as the reverse complement.
TACTGGAGCGTTCTACTGGATAATGGTTGGAACTTTGTTGAGGATTCAATGCTGGAAATTCTTTATCATGAGATATTTTGGGTGATGAACTTGGCGATGGAAATGGGAAATTTTTGAGACTGTTGCTGGTGCGCAGGGCGGGAAAGTCATCATGAGAGGGGCTATGATGAGATTCTACGGGGCGATTGGGTGATGGATGTTGGCTACGTAATTTTGGAAAAGGGTCGGTTGGTGAAACAGGTGACGGTTGAGGGGTTTGCTGGTGGGGTGGTTGGGGGATTGGAGATCTTGGTCGCGGATTTATAGATAAGGGATTTAAATTTACAGATTGCGGGTCGGGGGATGGCAGCTGGGTGTAAGTTGATGTTGATGGTGAATTGGGGGGAGAATTGTTTGAGGTTGAGCTTTGAGATCCAGTTAATGATCTGTTGAAAAAAATTTTATTGGTTCATTGTCTGATTGATGGTCGGCAAGTTGATTTGAATATATTGATGTGGGTACTCAAATTAAAGAGAAAGTCATGAGGAACAAGAATATGGACAAAAAAAAAATTTTTGAAAATTTTTTTGACTTTGTTCTTTTTTGACCTGGAGATAGTGGTGCGGGTACTTGAACTAGAGGAAATTTAGTGACTGATGATGAAATTTCATTTCATATGAGTACCCATGCCTACATTTAATCTAATTCGAAATTTCTATACCCGAGTTTTGAAAAAATTTGTAAAATTACCGGTAACTTTTTTTTTTGATAAAACAAATTTTGTTCTCGTAAAGTAGACAAAATTTCCTGTAAAATGAGTACCCACAACAATATATTTCAATAAAGTCGTTAATTAGTCGCGGTCCACGGATTAACCGCAAGTTGATGGTTGACTAAAATTTTATTTAAATATATTGATGTGGGTACTCAAATTAACGAGAAATTTATGAGGAACAAGAATATGGACAAAAAAAAATTTTTGAAAATTTTTTTGACTTCTTTTTTTTGAACTGGAGATAGTGGTGCGGGTACTTGAACTAGAGAAAATTTAGTGAATGATAAGGATGAAATTTCATCTTATACGAGTACCTATGCCTACAATTAATCTAATTCGAAATTTCTCTACCCGAGTTTTAAAAAAATTTGTAAAATTACCAGTAACTTTATGTTATTTTTCTAATTATTTTTTTTTGATAAAACAAATTTTGTTACCTTAAAGTAGACGAAATTTCCTGTAAAATGAGTACCCACAACAATATATTTAAATAAAGTCGTTACTTACTCGCGGTCCGCGGATTGACCGCGAGTTGATGGTTGACTACAACTTTATTTAAATATATTGATGTGGGTACTCAAATAACAGGAAATTTTATCACTAATTCAACTGTGATAATTAAATTCAAAAAAAAAAATATTGATCTTATTAAAATCTTGTAACTAAAAATTTTGATTATAAATAAAAATATCATTTTAAATTTAAAAAATACTTACAGTTTTCTGAAGTTAATTTTTTTGCGTACAGCATTCAATGGTGCTGGTAATAATATTGTAATAATACAAGTAATTAAAAATAATTTCATGCAATAGAATTCCATTATTTCAGTTTTAAAAAAATTATAAATCAATTAGAACTGCCGTCACTTCAATATAAAATTAAATAAATAACTGAGTATTATTGAGCTTTTATATTAATTTTATAATTAAAAACGTGGCATAAGCAATTAAATATTTTTTTTTAATCAGTTCTATTATTAAAAATCGAACGACGCACTCTTATTTTTCAACCGATTGATCAACGGGTTCTCTTTAAAGTTAAAATAATTATCGAATAAAAAATAAAGTCGTTAAACTTTTTATCTTGCGACGTGAAATTAAAGACAATGTAATTTTAAAATTGGGTTTTTTATTAATCAGTCTTCGAATTATCGTCGTCGTCATCATCATTATCATCACTACTATTTTTATTATCATCATTATTATTATCTACTTTACTATTTTTATCTTCGATATTTATTTTCTTCGATTTTGTTTCCTTCATTTTTAATTTTCTTTTCAATCTTTTCTCTCTTTTTTTAGCTGTCGCTTGCTCGGCTTTCAATTTATTTTCTTCTAGTTTACTTTGATATTCCAAATTTAAAAGTTCCTGTAAATTAAATTTAATTAGTTAATAAAATTAATAACAAAATTAAAATTTTTTTTTTTTAATTTACGGAGGATTTTAATTTATGACCATCAATTTTTATGGAAAAAAAATCCAAAATTGGGACAAAATTTCAAATTTAAATATCAGAATTTTGTTTTACGTAATTTTTTTAAATTTTGAGTTTAATTCAAATACGAGAATTTTTTTAATTAAAAATAAATAAAAAAATATGAAGTTTTAAATAAAAAATTTGAAGTTTTAAAAGAAAAATTTTAAAGAAAAATCTGAAATTTTAAATGAAAAATTTTAAATAGAAATCTGAAATTTTAAAAGAAAAATTTTAAATAAAAATCTGAAATTTTAAATTAAAAATTTTAAATAGAAATCTGAAATTTTAAATAAAAAATTTTAAATTAAAAATCTGAAGTTTTAAAAGAAAAATTTTAAAGAAAAATCTGAAATTTTAAATTAAAAATCTGAAACTTTAAATTAAAAATCGGAAATTTTAAATAAAAAATTTAAAATACAAATCTGAAATTTTGAAAGAAAAATTTTAAATAAAAATCTAGAATTTTAAATGAAAAATTTAAAATACAAATCTGATATTTTAAACGAAAAATTTTAAATAAAAATCTAAAATTTTAAATTAAAAATCTGAAACTTTAAATTAAAAATCGGAAATTTTAAATAAAAATCTAGAATTTTAAATGAAAAATTTAAAATACAAATCTGAAATTTTAAACGAAAAATTTTAAACAAAAATCTGAAATTTTAAATTGAAAATCTGAAACTTTAAATTAAAAATCGGAAATTTTAAAATACAAATCTGCAATTTTAAAAGAAAAATTTTAAATAAACATCTAAAATTTTAAATTAAAAATCTGAAACTTTAAATTAAAAATCGGAAATTTTAAAAGGAAAATTTTAAGTAAAAGTCTAGAATTTTTAAATGAAAAATTTAAAATACCAATCTGAAATTTAAAACGAAAAATTTTAAACAAAAATCTGAAATTTTAAATTGATAATCTAAAATTTTAAATAAAATCTGATTTTTTTTTTTATATTTTCTTTACTTACGATGTTACTTTTTTCTTGAATAAATTTCTGTCTCGCATATTCTTTTCGCCTGAGGTGTCTGTAAACATGAAATTCACCACTTCCAGCTCCAGCACTACTTCCCATGACATTTCGTACAAACTCCGGTACCCCTGGTACATTTTTTGTTTTTGGTCTCTCGGGTAATTGAATTTCTTTGTCCTAAATTTCCAATTATTTATTAATTGTACCCAAGTTATTTAAAATATTTTAGTAGGTTAAGTAAAATTAGTAACTCATTAAATATATATATAAGAAACTTACGGGATTGTTCATTAATTTATTGAGTTTCAATCTTTGAAGATCCAAAGCACTTTTGACAATTATCGGAGGATCATTTTTTTTATCCTCTTTTTTCGTATCTTTTTTATTTTTCTCTGACATGTTTACTCCAACTGTTTATTTATGAATATATATACACATAAATATAAAAAATTTAAGGTTAGAATTTATAATTTTTTTGCAGTCGGTAACATAGAAATTTTTCAAAAAATTTTAGCTTGAAATTGACAGTAATTTGACATCGAAATGACCCGCAATTTGCTACCCGAATTTCCCATCAATTTGACAGCAAAAATTTCCTCAAATGTTTTGTCAACTTCAGAATTTTTCATTTTGACGTCAATTCCTATACAACTTGCCACAATGTGACGTTAATTTAACACCCTAATTTAACATCGAAATGACCCAAAATCTGCCATCAATTTGACAGCAAAAATTCCTCGAATGTTTCGTCAGTTTCGGGCTTTTCCGTTTTGACGTCAATTTCTATATAACTAGTCACAATTTGACGTTACTTTACTACCCGAATTAGGATGCAAATTTACTTTAAAAGTTGTATACAAATTGACGTCAAAAACGGAAAATCCCGAAGTTGAAACATTCGAGGAACTTTTTGCTGTCAAATTGTCACGAAATTGCGGGTCATTTATTTTATAAATTTATCAGTAATAACTAATCAGGTTCAATAAAAAATACACCTGTTATAAAATTTAATTAGTTTATTAATTAATAATATAATTAAATTTTTTTATAAATAATCAACATTAATTAAAATAATTTAAATAATAATAATAATAATTTTACACAGATTTTTGTCTCATCAATTGATGCATCGCCAACTGTACCCTTAATTCAACACATGCGTCTTTTTCTTCGATAATACTCCTGATTAAAGTCATCATTTTTTTCTGAAAAAAAAACCAGTGAATTAAATTAACTATTTAATTAATTGATAAATTTTTTAAGTAAAAATACCTCAAGAAGTTGATTTTCTTTAGCGAGTTGTATCATCGCGGTGATTTCAGCTTCGTTGGGTGAATGAATTCGCTCCTTTTCTTTTACTTTGAGTCTCTCGGGTTTGTCAATAATCATTTCGTTCAATTTTTTAATTTCATTCCTCTCTTGTTGGATTCTCATTCTTAAAACAGTTTCCATATTTAGTAATTCTTCGTGGATTAAAATTTCACGTATTCGTTCTAGTGAATTTTCTTCACTTTCTTCTTCTTCTTTTATTTTTTCTTTACAATCAACGACATCCTTTGTTTCATCAGGTTTTATATCTAATCCTGGTATTTCTGTACCTGAACCTGATCCTAATACTCCTGAACCTGAACCTGATATTCCAATACCTGAACCCGGCCCTGAAATTCCCATACCTGAACCTGATACTGAAATTCCTGTACCTACACCTGACATTCCTATTACTGGCCCTGGTAATCCTGTATCTGAACCTGGCCCTGAAATTCCCATACCTGAACCTGATGTTCCTGTACCTGATACTGAAATTCCTGTACCTAAACCAGATATTCCAACACCTGGTCCTGGTAATCCTGTACCTGAACCTGATCCTGAAATTCCTGTACCCGAGCCTGCTCCCGATAATCCCATACCTGAACCTGGGATTCCTATACCTGATCCTGGTAATGCTGCACCTGAACCTGATACTGAAACTCCTGTACCTGAATTTAAAATTTCAGTAGTAGCACCTGATATTTCAATACCTGATCCTGATGTTCCAGGACCTGGAAGTCCAATACCTGATCCTGGAGTCACTGTACCTGAACCTGATATTGGAATTCCTGTACCTGAACCTGAATTAATTCCTAATACAATTGAACTTGGGCCTGATATACCTGAACCTGAATTAGTACCTGATGTTCCTGACCCAGTTGCTAAAATTTTTGACCCTACTCCTGATGTACCTGATCCCCCCTCCCCATGATTTTCATCTGAAGATTTAACTTCGTCATCTAAACTTTTTTGTAGATTACCCTCTAATTTTTGTACCTTTTTAAATTTTCTTTTCAATTGCGTTATAATTCTCTGTACCTCCCACAGCATTTCTTCTCGTGATTTAGTGACGAAACCAGCGTTCATTTGCATGTGAATCTGCTCGAGTAGAGATTCTTGTTTGGCTAATTCTTTAGCTATCGTTTCAGGAGTATCAGGCAGAGATAAACTTCCAGATGATAATGGCGGAATGTATTTATCTAGAGTGACGTCAGGGAAAAGTGCTTTGCAGTGGCAGAGAAGAGCCAAACAGAGCCGGTGGCTCATTTGCAAAACTGGGCTCAGGGTCATGGCGATTGCCTGTGCGTTCATTTTTGTTGTTTTTTCACGGGCTGTGACGTGGTCCAGGTGACAGATAACCCAGCCTAGGAGCACACGGTTACACTCAGGAAGTTGATGGACCAATTGGTACAATTGGGACTCTCGCATTGATACTTCTTTTGTTGACGCCGCTTGTTCGAAACGAGATATTGTTTCACTACTTTCAAGAACTGCTTCTGGTAATTCTCTGGAGTTATATATACATATATAAATATGTGTATTCATACATATATATTTGTACAGAAAATTAAATTCTCTTTCAAACGAGTACCCACAAGCTATACTTATTTTAAAAGAATATATGTTTATAAATATGTAGGTATAATATATGTGTATATTTATATATATTTTCTGAAAAATAAGTATGGCTTGTGGGTACTCATTTGAAAGAGAATTTCATTTTTTATCATTTCACGATTATATTTTTATATATATTTGTATATATATGTATATAAATATATGAGGTGTGCATATAATAAAAATAAAAATTCTTCTTTAAATGAGTGTTTACAATATTAATTTTTTTCAGTTGGAAAATAAATTTTCTAGATATTTTTAATATATTTATATACATATATATGTATGTATATTTTTTGAAAAAAAATATAGCTTGTGGGTACTCATGTAAAAGACAATTAAATTCCCTTTCAAATGAGTACCCACAAGCTATACTTATTTTTCAAAAAAAAAATATATATAAATATATATAATGTGTATATTTATATATATTTTGTGAAAAATAAGTATGGCTTGTGGGTACTCATTTGAAAGAGCATTTTATTCTCTATCATACCACAACCATATATTTATATATATTTATATATATGTGTATATAAATATATGAGTGCGCATACAATAAAAATTAAAATTCTCTTTTACATTAATGCCTACAAGTAATATTTATTTTTTTGAGTTGGAAAATAAATTTTCTACATATTTTTGATATATTTATATGCATATATATGAATATATATTAAAAAAAAAAAGTATAGCTTGTGGGTACTCATTTAAAAGAAAATTAAATTTCCTATCAATCTACATATGTAAACATATACTCACATTTATATTACAATAATTACCAAGTACTCACCTGAAAAATAATATCAATAGACTAGTAGCTACAGTTGGTTCAAATTCCGCGGTATTCACATTATCGCGTTGGTTATAAAGTTTTTTAAAATGTTGTACTTTTGATTTAACACCAGGTACTCGATACAATCCCTCAGTCGTCATTCCAAACTCTTCGATATAATCGATACAATTTCGTACAACCAGAGGCAGTTCTATTCCGTCATGACAACGGCTTCGTTCGACCGCTAGCTGAAGACTTACTCCGAAAATTGGTTGGACTTCTGAAAAAAAATTAATCAAGACAATTAAGTATTCCCAGTCATCAATTAATTAATTAATTAACGAATAAAAAAAAATTACCACCAATATCTTCATCGTGTTTTTTCTTCCGATCCTTTAATTTGTATTTCAATTTATCTTTATCCTTATCCTTGTCCTTACGTTTGTCCTTATCCTCCTTTTCATCTTTATCACGTTTTTTTTTATCTTTATCTTTATCTTTATCGGTTTCCTTTTCTTTGCTTTCTTTCTCACGAGACTTTTCACGTTTTTTAGAGGGAAATTTAAATGTTTTGGTTTTTTTAGATTTCGAAGGACTTCTGGAATTAATAAAATAATTATTTTTATAAATAGGAAGGAAAGGACATTGCGACTCGGGTGATAATGTAACCCGAGCTTGAGGTGATGGCTTACTATCCTCTCGCGGTGCGGATAAAATTTTTAGTCAACGGAATGCAAACTTTGAGTAAAATAAAAATAAAAAAAATTAAATTTTAAATCTCAGGATGGAGGACAAGTAGAATTTTTTTAAATTCTTTACTAACATGGAGGCTTTAATTTAACGTAAATATTTATTGCTCTGTTCGAGTGGTTCTGGAAGCTCCTTGAGACTTAAAAATCACCTGGAGCAATAATTAAATACTGAAATAAAAGTTGTTTCTACTAGTCGAATTATTTTCCACCAACCAGCTCACCCATGCCCATTTTTTTAATTTTTCAACCAGCGGTGACGCTCCAGTTTAATTATTATTTTATAAAATTACATTAAATTCTATGATAATCCACAGAATTTCATGGGGTTTCCTGCTATTTTATCAACTCCCATAAAATTTTATGAATTTAAATAAAATGCCTTCTTTTCCCAGCAAACTTTTATTTTATTTTATTTTTTAAAATTATTTTTTTCCCGCCAACTAAACCACCGGAACAAAAAAAATAAAATATTCCTGTTGTTAAAATCCTCCGGTTGCCTTTAACTTGTAACTAAATATATTTTTTTTTATCATTATCAGACCGCGCAATAATTTAACTCCCGCGAGATCTCAGACCGCCCGACAATCAAATGATATAATAAATAGTAAATAAATATTTTCGTGATTAATAAATTTCCGTCGCGATAACTGACCACCTCAGTCACTTTATTATTTAAATATTTATTTAATTGCCGCGTTAGTTTGTGATCTGGCTTATTGTGATAATTTAAAAAGTTGCCGCCAGCAACTGCGTTGGTGTCACAAAACTTTAAAAATTTGAATGACTTTTAATTCATCTGCTCATAAATTCGTCGTATATTTTTTCAAATCCCGCCTTTTACTCTCTCTCTTTAAAATCACTAATGAATTAAATAAATAAATAAATAAATAAATAAATTTACTTGGTCTCTTGATCCTCATCAGGTGAACTCTCCCCTTCTAGTGTAGCATAACCTCGATCCTTACGATCCTTTTTATCCTTTTTTTTACCCAACAATTCTTTCTTAGAATGTCTGTCATGACTTCCGTCATCGCTGACTGAAAATTCAAATAAATTTTACTGCATTATTATTTTTTATCTCCAATTTTATTTGAAAATTAAAGAGACATTTTTAGGTTAGAAAAATTTATTTAAATAAATGGAATTCTTACAGTCGCTCTCGTTGCTTTTGCGAGCCGACTCCGAGGCATAGAGTCCAGGAAATTCTTTCTCGACGTCTGGGCTCTCGAAATCCATTTTATTATATATATTTTATATATTTATTGGTACTTTGTTTTAATAAAATTAACTGTTAATTGTTTTTCTAAACTACTGTCAACTGGCTCCTGGCTCCATCTTGTTCTCACTCTGACTTTTAAAAAAAAATACTCGATAAATAAAATAAAAAAGTGTCGTATTTATTTTTAAAAAACTTCGATTGATTTTTTTATTGTCCTGGAGCTAATGAGAATTTTAAATAATTTATTATTATTTTCTAGCGAAATTTGAATTTTTAAAATTGGCGGGAAAATAATTTTTTTAAAAATCAGCGCGCGCGGATTTTATCAGGGCGCATGCGGAATTTTGACAGCTGAGGCGCGGGAGTTTTGGGGAGAATTTAAAAGATGGAAATTTTGTTTGTGATTAGGGTACGATAAGGGCATAAGGCCCATTGGGCAAAATTTTTAGCTCAATTTTAAAAGGTGTCGGCAGCCATTTGAAATTTCCCATTTAAATAACATGCAAAAAATTTTTTTGATTAAAAATATTATAACTTTTGAACCGTGTGAGATAAAAATTCGGCTCTAGAATATTCTTGTAGGGCATTAAATTTCTTAAAAGAAAGTCCTGGGAGTCGAATTTGTAAACTTGATATTTCGTATACTAACAGGCTATCAAAGTCTAGAGTAAACAGAATCATACAAATTTAAGGTTTTATTTGGATTTGTCCAAATACTTTTCTTTTATTGTGATCGATAACAAAATATTATTTGTTACAACGTGGATATTGTTGGTGATTTCATTGCACTACATGTAGAACAAATTTTCTCGTAGTATTGATATTTTTAATAAAAAAGCCTTAAATTTGTATGATTCTGTTTACTCTAGACTTTGATGGCCTGTTAGTATACGAAATATCAAGTTTACAAATTCGACTCCCAGGACTTTCTTTTAAGAAATTTAATGCCCTACAAGAATATTCTAGAGCCGAATTTTGATCTCACACGGTTCAAAAGTTATAATATTTTTAATAAAAAAAAATTTATTGCATGTTATTTAAATGGGAAATTTTAAATGGCTACCGACTTCTTTTAAAATTGAGCTAAAAATTTTGCCCAATGGGAGGATTTTTTTCTCGATATATAGGTCCTTTTTAAGACGTAAATTCGATAGGTTGATTTTTTTGGCTCACCCTAATGTAGCCCGTAGTTCCTGGAACCTTAAGGTCATTTAAAAATTTTGAAACTACTTTTTATTTTTAAATATTTAACTTTGGGAATGTGTGCACATGTGTGTGCGTGTGTGTAAGTATGCATGTGTGTGTGCGTGTTTGAGTGCTAAGTGCAACAAACATTTCGAATTTTGTTACCGTAAATTCTTTTATCTTCCGGTTACAAAAATTTTTTTTTCGCGCAATTACTGACCTCCTGAGCTAGAAAATAATAAAATTATTTTTGCATTAAAAAATATTCACAAACAATTTCTTTGTTATTTAAAACAATTTTTTATTCTCGAAGCCGGTTTATTAACTCGAGTTTTTTTTTAATGCCTCGATTGCGAGACGTGATTAATTAAACGGCGGGAAAAAAATAAATAAAATAAATAAAATGAATAAATAAATAAGTAAATAAATGTGATTGCATGGATAAAAAGATGTAGGTGCATAAAGAGGAGACCTTGTCACCAGCGACCTTGCGGAGATTTTTCTCATATCGGGGTGTGAGTTAATAAATATATGAGTAAGTGTGTTAATGGCTATATTATGTAGGCTCGATGATCTCGATTACGAGTTAACAGATTTAACCTGTTAGTATCTTGTAATCGATGTTATGGGACTGATCGGTCTTAAATTATAACAGTAATTTAAAAAATAAATTTTATTTTGGAATTTTTTTTTTTTTGAGTTAAAAATTTTTGTTCTTTTTTATTTTGATTTTGTAAATATGAAAATTTTTGAAATTTTCGCGGGAAAATTTGTTTTTTTTTCAAATTTTTGAAATTTTTGCAGGACAAATTGTTTATTTAAAATTTTTGCGGGAAAATTTGTTAATTTAAAATTTTTGAAATTTTTGCGAGAAAATTTGTTTATTTTAAATTTTTGAAATTTTTGCGGGAAAAATTGTGTATTTAAAATTTTTTTAATTTTTCTTTTTGAATTCTGGTAAAAATAAAATTTCGTAAAAAAATTTTTTTTCAAAATTTGATGAAGTTTTTATTTAAAAAAAATGTATGTGTAACTTTTGTGAAAATGAAAAGTGAACAATTTTTTTCTAAATTCAAATTTTGATAAATCTTAAAAACAAAATTTTTGTAAAATAAAATTATAAAATAATTTTTAATGAAATTAAATAAAAATTTTTTATTATTCATTTTAAAATTAAAACTCATATACATTTTGATAAAATACAAAAAATTTAAAAAAATTGTATTTTTATATTTATTAATAAAATTTGAAAAATCAAAAAAAAAATTCAAATTTTAATAACACAATTTTAAAATTTTTTTAAAAAATTTTTTAAGTGAAATAAAAATTCTTAAGGTCATTGCTTACATGATTGATCGAAATAATTTGATTCAAGAGAAAGGGCATTGAAATTAAAAAGGGATTGATGTAACAACTCCATAATAAATTCTATGTCAAGTTCATCAGTCCAAAGATTACAAAATAAAAAAAAAATATTTGAATCCCAGCAAAAAAAAAAGTAATAAAATTAAAAATTTATTCAGAAATGCCGAGACTTTTAAAGCCTTTGTATAAAAGTATCAAAGACTTAACTGTCAGTATCTCAGTCTGATTTAATGCGTGACATTGTTTGTATCGGCGTTCTGTTGAATTTAATTTAATATATATAAATGCAATTAACAATAAAGTGTAAACAGAGTGACGTCAGTTGACGACGATAATTAATAAAACGTGTAAGTATGTATAAATAATTTACTATATACTAATTAATTTATAAAATTCAATTTTTATTCGAAATTTTACTTTTGTTCGGAGGTTTCAGAAGTAAGTTGTACTGGCTAGTGATAAGTGAATGCTGCGTGATAGTAGTCATTAGTATTCTTGGATCGTTCTAATGGTTGTAGAATTTTTTTAATTATTGGACGTCATTGTTTATATTTACGTATATGTATATATATTAGAGGAAGTGTTGTTTTGAATTTTGAACAGTAGGAGAGTGTTTGTTAGAAAATTTACGGTGGAAAGAGTACCCACAACACGATAGTTGGAGGTGATGATTTTTAATTGAATAATTGACTTTTTGAAATGTGAGAATTTTGGGAATTTAATAGTTAGAGTGGATTGGGTACTTGATTTTGAGTAGAAAGAGTACCTGCGAGCTAATAGTGGGAATGATTTTTAATTGAAAAGAAACATTGAATAATTGAATTTTTGAAAATTAAAAATTTTTGGGAATTGAATAGCGAGAATGAATTGAGTCTTTGATTTTGAGTGGAAAGAGAACCCGCGAGCTAATAGTAGGAATGATTTTTAATTGAAAAGAAAAATTGAATAATTGAATTTTTGAAAATTAAAAATTTTTGGGAATTGAATAGCGAGAATGAATTGAGTCTTTGATTTTGAGTGGAAAGAGAACCCGCGAGCTAATAGTAGGAATGATTTTTAATTGAAAAGAAACATTGAATAATTGAATTTTTGAAAATTAAAAATTTTTGGGAATTGAATAGCGAGAATGAATTGAGTCTTTGATTTTGAGTAGAAAGAGTACCTGCGAGCTAATAGTGGGAATGATTTTTAATTGAAAAGAAACATTGAATAATTGAATTTTTGAAAATTAAAAATTTTTGGGAATTGAATAGCGAGTATGAATTGAGTCTTTGATTTTGAGTGGAAAGAGTACCCGCGAACTAATAGTAGGAATGATTTTTAATTGAAAAGAAAAATTGAATAATTGAATTTTTGAAAATTAAAAATTTTTGGGAATTGAATAGCGAGTATGAATTGAGTCTTTGATTTTGAGTGGAAAGAGTACCCGCGAACTAATAGTAGGAATGATTTTTAATTGAAAAGAAACATTGAATAATTGAATTTTTGAAAATAAAAAATTTTTGGGAATTGAATAGCGAGTATGAATTGAGTCTTTGATTTTGAGTGGAAAGAGTACCCACAAGCTAATAGTTGGAATGATTTTTAATTGAAAATAAAAATTGAATAATTGAATTTTTGAAAATTAAAAATTTTTGGGAATTGAATAGCGAGTATGAATTGAGTCTTTGATTTTGAGTGGAAAGAGTACCCGCGAACTAATAGTAGGAATGATTTTTAATTGAAAAGAAAAATTGAATAATTGAATTTTTGAAAATTAAAAATTTTTGGGAATTGAATAGCGAGTATGAATTGAGTCTTTGATTTTGAGTGGAAAGAGTACCCGCGAACTAATAGTAGGAATGATTTTTAATTGAAAAGAAACATTGAATAATTGAATTTTTGAAAATAAAAAATTTTTGGGAATTGAATAGCGAGTATGAATTGAGTCTTTGATTTTGAGTGGAAAGAGTACCCACAAGCTAATAGTAGGAATGATTTTTAATTGAAAAGAAAAATTGAATAATTGAATTTTTGAAAATTAAAAATTTTTGGGAATTGAATAGCGAGTATGAATTGAGTCTTTGATTTTGAGTGGAAAGAGTACCCGCGAACTAATAGTAGGAATGATTTTTAATTGAAAAGAAACATTGAATAATTGAATTTTTGAAAATAAAAAATTTTTGGGAATTGAATAGCGAGTATGAATTGAGTCTTTGATTTTGAGTGGAAAGAGTACCCACAAGCTAATAGTTGGAATGATTTTTAATTGAAAATAAAAATTGAATAATTGAATTTTTTAAAATTAAAAATTTTTGGGAATTGAATAGTGAGTATGAATTGAGTCTTTGATTTTGAGTGGAAAGAGTACCCGCGAGCTAATAGTAGGAATGATTTTTAATTGAATAGAAAAATTGAATAATTAAATTTTTGAAAATTAAAAATTTTTGGGAATTGAATAGCGAGAATGAATTGAGTACTCGATTTTGAGTGGAAAGAGTACCCGCAAGCTAATAGTGGGAATGATTTTTAATTGAAAATAAAAATTGAATAATTGAATTTTTGAAAATCCAAACTTTTTCGGGAATTTGATAGTGAATGCAGGTTTAGTATTCAATTTCCGGTGGAAAGAGTACCCACAATGTAATAATTGAAAATGTTTTTCAATTAAAAATTTTTTTTTTTAATTTATCCCCAATTCCCATAAAAAATAAAATTCTCTCTCCAAAGAGTACCCGCACCCTAAAAAAAAAATAATTTCAGGTAAAAGATGGTCATCACAATCCTGTTGGTCCTCATCAGCACAGCAGCAGCCAGTCCCCTCTCTTACGTCACCAACATCCTGAATTACTACAAACTCTACCCGCCATTTCCCGGTCTCCTAAACAAAGAGCCCGACCTCCTGCCGTCTTACGATTTCATAATAATCGGGGCCGGTTCCGGGGGTTCAGTTTTGGCGAATCGTCTCAGCGAAATTTCCCACTGGAAGATTTTACTCCTAGAGGCGGGTAAGGACGAGATGTTCTTGACCGACATTCCCCTACTAGCCGCCGCCATGCACCTGACGTCTTACAACTGGGGTTATCGTACCGAAAAAAGCCATAAAAATAGTAAAACTAACGGTTACTGTCTTTCAATGATCCAAGGTCGCTGTAATTGGCCGCGAGGTAAAGCCGTAGGCGGGACATCTGTAATAAATTTTATGATCCACTCTCGCGGCTCGGCTCACGATTACGACCAATGGTCATCACTGGGCAATAAAAAATGGCGATACTCCGACGTGTTTCCGTATTTTATTAAATCTGAGCGTTTTGTCGATGAAAATTTGGGCGATGACCCAAAAATAAACTCGACAATTTATGGCCGTAACGGATATTTAGACGTAACGGCAGTGCCGTGGAAGTCTAAACTACGTGATAAATTTATTCAAGCTGGCCAAGAACTAGGTTATAAATCACAAGATTGTAACAGTAAAAATCCCACGGGTTTTTGTCCGGTTGCCGTCAATTTACGTCATGGAAGACGACTCAGTGCCGCGAAAGCGTACCTGCGTCCTATAAGGCGACGTCCTAACCTTCATATCTCGAGGAATTCGTTGGTAACCCGGGTTATTATTGATAAGGACAAGGTCGCTAGAGGCGTTGAGTTGATAAAAAATGGCCGACGGTTTAAAGTCATGGCTGGTAAAGAAGTTTTGGTGAGTGGGGGAAGTCTGAACTCACCGCAGATCCTGATGCTCTCTGGAATTGGCCCGAGAAAACATTTGGAAGAAATGGGAATTGAGGTTATGGCTGATTTGCCGGTTGGTCACAACCTTCAGGACCATGTCAGCATGGCGGCGTTGACCTTTTTGGTCAATGACACGGTCAGTATTGTCGAGTCGAGGATCGCGACTAATTTAAAAGACACTTTTGATTATTTGGCTTATGGTCAAGGCCCTTTTACTGCGCCATCGGGGGCTGAGGCTCTGGCTTTTGTTGATACTAAGAAGGGAGAGGACGAGGGAAAGGGAAGAAAGAGAGTGGGGGTGAGCGAGAGAGGGGAGAGACATCGTACGGCTAATTTGAGTGGGAGAAATGAAAGAGAAGGGGTAAGATTTTTTTTAATTATTTTGTAGCGGGTTAACTATTAGAGATACGGGAAAAATGGACAGGAATGATTTTGTAGGGAATTAAATTCTCTTCAAAAAAGGTCTCTTTACATTTTTACCCACGGACGATTTTTACGGTGTAATTGTAACTTGAAATAAAAAATTAAAATTTGTTTTAATTAAGACTGATTTTAATTTGTCTGTAACTTTTTAAGTTTCAGAGATACGTTAGTAGGTCACAGGACCTTTTTTGTAGTAAATTCAATTTCCTACAACTTTTATTAACGACCTTTTTCTGTAAAGTCAATAGTTTCGTTGCAATTTTTATTTTTTTTTCCTTCCCGCCATTTTATTGATAGTTTTGTTTATTTATTTTCAGAACTTCTCGAATAGTATCGATGACGAAAAAAATATCGAAAATGAACCAGATATCGAATTAGTATTCGGCATTGGCTCAATGGCTGGTGATTTATCAGGAACATTACGAAGTATATTTTCATTACCCGACAGTTGGTACAATCAAGTCTTTAAAAATTATGTCGGCCATGATGGATTTAGTATCGTCCCAGTATTACTGCACCCGAAAAGCCGAGGTCGGGTTATGTTGCGAAGTAAAAATCCTACAGACGCTCCAATGTTGATAGCAAATTATTTTGATAATGAAGAAGATTTAAAAACGCTTGTTAGAGGAATTAAAAAAGCTCTTGAAGTAGCAGACACTCAAGCATTTAAAAAATATAATGCGACTTTACTACCAGTTCAATTCCCAGGATGTACGGAAATAACTTTTGGGACGGACGAGTACTGGGAATGCGTTTGCCATCAGGTTTCAACGACACTCGGCCATTTTGTCGGCACTTGCAAGATGGCGCCGAGGGAACAAGATGGCGTGGTGAGTGATGAACTTAAAGTTTATGGGATACAGAGACTGAGAGTCGTCGATGCTAGTATTATGCCAAATTTAATATCAGGGCACACTAATGCGCCCACTTACATGATTGGGGAGAAAGCTAGTGATATGATTAAGGAAGAATGGCTGAAATAATTATTTATTTTATAGGTTTTTTAAATTATCAATTTCATATCTTCAAAGTTTATAAAATTACGCGTAAAATGAGTACCAACATCGATATATTCTGATCAAGTGGTCATTGGCTCATTTAATTAATAATTCATTAATTACCAGACGGTTTTTTTTTATTATTAGAAACTAAAAATTTTTTATCGAAATTTCGACGTGATATCTTTGAAGCTGAGGTGATTCCCAGTAAAATGAATACCAACATTAGTATATTTGGACGGGGGTCAAATTTAATTAATTAATTAATCGATTAATTAATTAAATTTGACCGGCATCAAAATATATGATGTGGGTACTCAAATCAGAGGAAATTTACTCACGAATTTTGAGAATCTAATAATTTTTCAATTAAATTAAATTTATAAAATATATCACTAGATATTCCTGGAAAAATAAATTTAATTTTGTATGAATCGCAAGATCTACGTAAAAAAAAATGGAAATGAAAAAACGGAAATACAATAGGCCTATAGTATTACGTGATGACTCACAATATATATAGAGTTACCATAGAGTACAACTCATCCTCAAACAAACGGGATCGACATCCGACAAAAAAATACGAGGCCTAAATTAGACTTAGTCACGCAACCTTTTACCCAACAACAATCGATAGGTCAATAGTTCATGTGAACTTTTAAGAGGTTTAAATATTTAAATAAACAAATCAATCGTCTGGTTAAAAAAAATAATCGTGTAATTGTTTGTAAATATCTACAATTTTTTTTATTAATTAATTTAATAAATCAAAAATTAATTATAATTTTTCTTAAAAATACTTTGGTATTTTTTTTATAAATTTTTATTATCGCGTTACTGATAATAATTTTGTTTTGTATAGAAAAATTTTTTTAAATTTTCCCCCTCGTCTCTTAATAAAAAAAAAATTTACGTCACTGAATTTTTTTTTAAATTCTCAAAAAAATTTTCAAATCATCAAAATTTTGTAACGCGATGAATAATTAATTAAAACAGGTACTTAAGTGTCTAATTAAATTTAAATAAATAAATAGAGCCTCTAAATTAATTAATTAATTAATTATGTAAATTATTTTTTTAAATTATTTGTAGTATTTTAATAATAATTAATGATAATAATAAATGAGTACTGATTATTTTTCCAGCTCCTAAAAAAAATTAGCCAATTAATTATTTTTTAAAATTAATTAATAATTAAATAAATTAATTACCATTCTCACTAAATCTTATACAGTCGGTCTTGTCTTCTGTGAGTGTGTAATCTTGTGCGCATGAACAAATACCTAAAAATATATTTTTTTATATTTTATTTTTTTCATTAATTAATTAATTAATTTTATGAAAATTAATTAACCTGATAAACAGTCGACATTTGCGACTTCACTGTCTTTTAATTCAGTATCTGCAGGTGGGTGAACACATTGTGAACGAGACAGACAGGCTTTGCCAATCATATCTGGGTCTACAAAAAAAGAAAAAAAATTAAACAAAAAATGTCCCCTATGATAAAAATATAAAAAACTTACTAATTTTTCTCAAACAAACAGACTCGCGTGGCTTAAAATCTAGTACGCATGTACAAATATTGTCCTCGTTACATTTAGTATTTTTTAAAAATGTCGAACACTGCAGATCTTCTTCACAAGGATCGCCAATAATATTTGCGGCCTTCAAACATCTCTTATTATCTTTAGATAATACGTAATCTAATTTGCAACTGCAGGTACCAAAACAACGAGAATTTTCTGCTATACATTCTTCGTCGATTGAACATTTGTCTTTTAAAACTTTAATGTAAAAGAAAATTTGGTTATTTTATTAGTAAAAAAAAAAAAAAAAAAAATTGATTTGTTTTTTGAAAGGGTAAAAATAATTTACATGCACTCTTGAGACATCTGGTGCCGTCACTATTTGGGTGGTGTAAGAGAGGACAGCTACAGTACCCATCTACGCAAAATGTTTTTGAACCTTCTACATAACAATTATAATTTGTTTTACACATTTTTCCAATACCTGCAAAAAAAAAATTTTTTTATTTTTTTTTTATTATGAGAAAAAAAAAGTTTTATTTTTTTTGAATGTGAGAAAAAAAAAATTTTTTCTTTAGTTAGAAGTCATTTTTTTGGTTATACGGTTGCTATGGTTACCGTAGAGTAGTGGGGAGCGTTGCTAAGGCAACGTAGTGGAGTGGGGAGCGTTGTCATAGTAACGCGGTGTAGTGGGAAGCGTTGCTATAGCTACGAGTCCTTGGAGGGGAGCGTTGCTATGGTAGTTCCTCCACTACGTTGCGTTGCTATGGTAACAATGAAAAGAACTAATAATTACCATAGCAACCATAATATTTTTTTTTTAATACAAGGAAAAATTTTATTTTTAGTTACTATAGTAATTTTTTAATGTAAGGTTACTAAAGTGACTGTAATGTAGTGGGGGAATATTGCCATAGTAACGGATAGTAGTGAGAATTTTTACCATAGCAACTGATAGTAGTGGAAATTTTTAACATAGCAACGGATAGTTGTGGGAATTTTCACCATGGAAACGGATAGTAGTGGGAATTTTTACCATAGAAACGGATAGTAGTGGGAATTTTGCCATAGCAACGGATAGTAGTGGGAATTTTTACCATAGTAACGGATAGTAGTGCGAATTTGTACAATAGCAACTGATAGTAGTGGGAATTTTTACCATAGCAACTGTTAGTAGTGGGATTTTTATCATAGCAACGGATAGTTGTGGGAATTTTTTCCATAGCAATCGATAGTAGTGGAAATTTTACCATAGCAACGGATAGTAGGGAATTTTTACCATAGCAACGGATAGTAGTGAGAATTTTTACCATACCAACTGATAGTAGTGGGAATTTTTGAAATAGTAACGGATAGTAGTGGGAATTTTTATCATAGCAACTGATAGTAGTAGGAATTTTTGTCATAGCAACGGATAGTAGTGGCGAGAATTACCATAGCGACGAGTACACAGAGGGGATATTTACCACAGTAATGTGCATATAGAAGGAATCGTTGCTATGTTACCGTGTAAAAAAATTACTAGACTAATTATTTACCAAAAACTCAAAATTTTATTAACTAAAAAAAGTAAAATAAAAATAAATTACCAATAGATTCATAACAACGGCCTTGACTTTCTTCATAATGTGAGCCATCAATACAAGTACAAATATTATTACGACATTCAGCTTGACTTGTAAAGGTCATTTCACATTGGATATTTTCATCACAAGGATCTCCTAAATTTGTTGCAACTATAATAATAATATTAAATAAATAAATCAATGGATTATATTCTATTGATTGATATATTTTTTTCCCGAGTCATCACTGACAGAGTCAATAGCCTTATTCATCAGTAAAAAAAGAAAAAGGTAAAAAGGAAGGAGACAGTTTTGTTTGACGGCTCGACGAGCACGTTTTAGTTGTAAATATATTTATATATATATATATGTATTTTATTATATAGTGGACTTGAGATAGTCTGGATACGCTTCAAGTACTGAAGAAAACGTAGGGGAGACAGTAGAAAACCGTGAGATACTGAAAACCCCCGTAGCATAAAATATAAATGTTATTTTAATTTTAAATGTTACTCATTCATTCTTAACTATTGTACTTATTTTTCTCAGATAATAAATGTTATAATGCATTGTCGTTACCGGAAATTATAATCAAAATTTTTTATTTTATTTTTTTTAATGAGAAATAATTGCTGATGGTAATTAAATAGGCACTTACTTTTTAGGCATTGCATGTGCGTGTGGTTACGATTTATTACGTGACCATTTTTACAGTGACATGTTTCGCGATTGAAACAATATGCGTTTCCAATGCAATCTGTGTCGTATATACATGATTTCATTGTTTCTGAAAATTTTAAAAAGTATAAATGTAGATAATTATTTATGAGTAATTTACATTCCAGAGAATCAAGAGTTCGTGTTATGAAATACAATTTTTTTTACTTTCGAAATGGCAGAGATTTATTTTTTTTTAATTTCAAATTTTTGAATTTAGATCTGAGGGAAATTTTAAGGAAATTAAAAATAAATGGGAGAGTTTGATTTGAAAAAAAAAATTATTAAAATTATTGAAAGTTTAAAAATGAGTAAATACAATTTTTTTTTAGGAGCGAATTCAGAGTTGATTTAAAAACCGAATTAACTCCACCCACTTCCGGAATTAAAAAAAAAAATTTACTCCGAGACCGGAGTCTAATTTACTCCGAAAAAAATAAATTAATAAAAAATTATAAGCTCCGCATTTAATCTGAAATTTTTACAAAATAATCACCGTCATATATATAAATATATATATACATATATATATATATATATATATATATATATATATATATATATATATATATATATATATATATATATGTATATATGATACAAAAATAAATATGGCTTGTAGGTACTCATTTTAAAGGGCATTCGATTCTATATCTTTCTATGCACAAATATATATATATACATATATATCTATATATATAAATATA
This sequence comes from Microplitis mediator, assembly GCF_029852145.1. Lineage (NCBI taxonomy): Eukaryota > Metazoa > Arthropoda > Insecta > Hymenoptera > Braconidae > Microplitis > Microplitis mediator. Next base: position 2,979,759 of record NC_079969.1, on the reverse strand, counting down.
TACATATATTTATTACAAAAATAAATATGGCTTGTAGGTATTCATTTTAAAGGGAATTCAATTCTATATCTTTCTGTGCACTAATAAATATATATATCTATATATCTGTATATATAAATATATACATATATTTATTACAAAAATAAATATGGCTTGTAGGTATTCATTTTAAAGGGCATTCAATTCTATATCTTTCTGTGCACTAATAAATATATATATCTATATATGTATATATATACATATATTTATTACAAAAATAAATATGGCTTGTAGGTACTCATTTTAAAGGGCATTCAATTCTATATCTTTCTATGCACAAATATATATGTATGTATATATGGATGTATATAAAGTAAAATTATAAAAAAAATCAAGACATACGTGTATGTGATCTACGATCATCACAAGGTAATACATGATGTCTAAATGCAACGGAAACCGTCGAGCATAAAACCGTGACGGTGTACAAAAGAATAAGAAACGCGATAACACTTATATTCTTCATGAGAAGATCTTGCTGTTATTTTTCTTCTTCATGACACCTTTATACTCACAACTATCACCGATCATCTCTTTCTCTTTCTCTATCTATATCTATATCTCTATCTTTGATATCTCAAACTTCCCAACTAAAATCCCCAATCCTCAATGACAAATCTCCTCAGTCCCCAGTCCAATTAAATTTAAATAAATATCAATTACCGCTCCCACTTATTTAATTAACAAATCACGTTATTTGTCTAATTATTAGGGAGCTGTTAATTCAATTATTTTATATTTTTAATTCAAGGCCCAGTTCTCAATTCAAACTCAAACTATTGACTAGTAACTTTTTTTTCCGTTCCACCTCCGTCTAATTTTTTTTTTTTTTTTTTTTTCTTATTCAATTTAATTATTTTTATTACAATGAACGTTACGTAATTCTATCTATTGTTAAATTTGCAATTGCACACGTGTTTCCTCGATACTTTTTTTTTATTACAAAAAAAAAAAAAAATATGAAATTTTTTTTAAATTTGAATATTAAAAATAAAATTTTGTGTCGAAATATTAATTCAAGTGTTCAAATAAAAATTTAAAAAAAAATTTTAAATTGAGTATAAGAATAATTAAAATAAATGATTAGTTAATTTACTGATTAATGAATAAATTAATAAATTTTTTTATAAGTGAGTAAGAAAAAAAAAATTACGAGCGTAAGCGCGACTTGCCCGAAATAAAGTTTGTTTTATACTGATCCCTTTCTGCTCGTCTGTAATTCTGTTCACTCTTCCTTAACACTACGGAGTGGGTGTATAGGTGTGTTACATTTTACATTGTTCAGAATTCACGGTAAATAAAGTTCATACCATCTACAAAAGGTATTCATAACTAAAGCTAATGTTAAAGGGTTCAATTATAAATATTTTTTTTTTTTTTTCAAATTTTTAGGCCCGACCCAGAGAGGAATCATGAGTGTAAATGCAGTAGACATACGACAATATTCAATTACTAGGGCCAGGATTTTTGCTTTAATTTAAAAACGATAGTCAGTAATTAATAGTGTATTTTTGATATTACGGCAAAAATATTGGTCGTATAAAAAAATTTTTTGAATGAAAGTTGTAGGAAATTTAATTTTATAAAAGAAACGTCTTTTATAATTTTTTCTTAGGACTAATAAAAAAGCGGTAATTTCAAAATTAAGATTTTTGGAATTATCAAAAATTTAAATCACTCATTATGAACCTTAATATCGGAATTACGGTGAAAATATTGGTCGTGTCAAAAAATTTTTCAAATAAAAGTTGTTCCAAATTTAATTTTGTAAAAAAAATGTCTCTTATAATGTTTTCTTAGGACCAATATTTTCACTGTAATTTCAAAATTAAGATTTTCATAATTATCAAAAATTTGAATCATTCATTATGGATCTTAATTTTGTAATTACGGCAAAAATATTGGTCGTATAAAAAAATTTTTCAAATAAAAGTTGTTCAAAATTTAATTTTGTAAAAAAAATGTCTCTTATAATTTTTTCTTAGGACTAATATTTTCACCGTAATTTCAAAATTAAGATTTTCATAATTATCAAAAATTTGAATCGTTCATTATGGATCTTAATTTCGGAATTACGGTGAAACTATTGGTCGTATCAAAAAATGTTTTAAATAAAAGTTGTAGGAAATTTAATTTTATAAAAAAAATGACTTCTATAATTTTTTCCTAGGACTAATAAAAAGGCCGTAATTTCAAAATTAAGATTTTTGTAATTATCGAAAATTTGAATCAATCATTATGAACCTTAGTTTCGGAATTACGATGAAAATATTGGTCGTAGCAAAAAATCGTAAGAGTAATTTTTTCTAGAAAATTAAATTTCCTACAACTTTTGTTTAAAAACTTTTATGGTAAAACAAATATTTTCGCGGCAATATCAAACATTTGAATAATTCATTTAAAAATTAAGGCAAAAATCTTGTTCCTTATAATTACATATAAAAAAATTAAATAATTAAAATAATAAAATTTAAAAAAAGTGCATATACTGAATTTTGAATTCTCTAAACATGGATTTTTTTATTTTTACTTTACAAGCGTTTTATTCATTATTTCAAAATTTCAAAAATTGTCAATGTCCGCTAACTTTACTATCATAGAGGAATCTCATCTCGTTGTATAAAAAAATAATAATAATAAATATTTATTACCAAATTTATAGTACAGATAAAAAAATATCCTAATTAATGCCGGGGATTAATTAAAAAAAAAATATTTATCAAACTGAAGTTTCTATGGGATTTAATTTAATTAAAGAAAGCGTTAAAATTATTAATTTTAAAGTAAGAGATCCAGTACCCGATTACTCATATATTTGTATATATATATATTTACTAAATACATGAAATGATCGAGTACTAGTTCCCTGATCGGTACTACTAGTATAGGTCTTTTACTGTATTGTTAAATTAAATTGTATTTTTATCGTTAAGAGAATAATTAAAATTTGATTCCCGCCATATCTATGATAGAACTACACAGAAAAGAAGGATTTTTTGGGACAAGAAAAAATTTGCATTATGAAATGAAAACGAAAATTATCTTGCCCCAAAAATTTTTTTCTTGACTCAAGAAAATTTTTCTCTCCCCAAGAAAATTTTCGGTTTCAATTCACAATGCGAAAAATTTCTTAGGACAAGTAAAAAATTTTCTTGGCGGGAGTAAAAGTTTTTTGCGCCAAGAAATCCTTTTTTTCTGTGTATAGTTGATTTTTTTTTTCGAATCCCATGATTATAAAATTATCGAAATCAATAAGTTTGGGAATTAATCAGATTTTTATAATTAAACTTTGATGATAATTTAAATAAATAAAATATATGAGTTTCTTATCAAGAATTTGATAAACAATTTAATTTAAATTGTAATTTATAAATTTTTTACCGATACTCGGGCAGTCACCTGCAGTTTGCTCGCGATTATTTCGGTATGAAAATAAATACCCAGGAATATTTTACATCTAAATAAATTTTCTATTAAAAAAAAATTTCAAAATCCATTGACTGAAAAAATAGAATTTTTCAAATTTTCGAAATAATTTTGATAACTTTTTTTTTGTAAATTAAAAAAAAATTTACTTACGTCTTAGCCGTAAAAGAATTCTCGGCTCATCAAAAAATTTTTCAGCTTCACTAGATCCAGATTGAGATGAAAAAAATAATTTTCTATCTGCAGTAACAGAAGTCAATAACAACAACACAGTATTAAAAATTAAAAACTTTTTTTTAAACATTATGACTTTTTTTTTTCATTTAATTATTTAAATATCTGTATATATATTTTGTTGCAGAGTAGACATTTATATGAAAAATAAAAAAACTGTTAACTGTTGAGTGTAAAAAGTTATTTTTCTAGAGCATTTTAACCATCGCGAGTGTACACGAAAATAATATATATAAGATATATATCCACGGCTATACCACCTACTCCTTTAGGTCTTCGCTTAAATATATATGCTGAGGTTCCCTTTCTCTTTAGTAATCTCTAGTCTGATCCTGTGTTATCCTCTCACACAGACACAATCGACACAAGTATTTAATTTTTCGTATAAAGAAGAATAAAACCAGACTCCGACTGCTCCTTTAAAGTTTAACTCTTTTTCTTTTTATTCTTCGTCTTCTACTTCTTCTGCTTTTTTTTGTTCCCTTTCTTCTGGACCTTTCACTTGTACCCTTTTATATTTTTTGGTATTTATTTTGTTAAAAAATATTTTGTTTATTTTTGGCGGGAACGGATTTTTTGAATTTTTGAAAATTGTTTTTATTCAAATTACTGTAACTTTGTAAATATTGAGTTGGGAAAAAAATTGTTGGGGAAGATTTTGTGGGAAATTTTGTGGGGAACAAAAAAGTATTGGGAGTAAATTTTGATATTTTTGATAGTTTATGAGGTAAAGAGCAAATAAGAGTTATAATTATTTTGGGCAAGGGTTTGATTATGAAAATTTTTTTGAGGTTTGAGAAGCTGTAACTTTTTGAATTTTGAGTTTAGAAAAAAAAAGTTCAAATGAATTTTGTAGGAAATTTTGTGGAGAACAAAAAAGTATTGAGAGTAAATTTTGATATTTTTGATAGTTTACGAATTACAGAGCAAATACGAATTGTAATTTTTTTGGGCGAGGACAAATTTTATTTTAAAGTTTAAGAAGCCGTAACTTTTTGAATATTGAATTTACGCAAAAAATCAAAGAGTCAAATTATGTCAGAAATTTAATTTTGAATAAAAAATGTTCCTTCAAAAATTTTCGTATCCTCGATATTTTATGAAATATCCAATATATGGTATTGAGAATTCAAAATCTTTGAATTTGAGCCGCAAAATATTTTTTTCTATTAAATTTTTCCGAAAACCAAAAATATTTTTAAGATATTCAACAATTTTGAATCACCAAAAAAAACGTAACACAGATTTAATTTTTTTCACAAAAAAAAAAATTTCAAAATCTCAAGATTTTTTTTTCTTACCAAAAAAAAAAAATTATTGTTTAGAGTTTAAAGTCTAGTTTCATACTACTTTAAGTAGAATAGGAAGTTAACTTAAATATATATAATATATGTAATGCTTGACTCATGTTTCACGAGTTCAAAAGAGGAAAAAAAATATATATACATATATATAAAAAATATGATATCTAATCTTTCATACAATACAGGTAAAGGTGTATTATATATGGGTGCCGGATGTCTCGTGTGTTTTAACAAAAAATAAAATACGCAATTCATATATATGGGAATATATACATATATATATTAACGGGCGGGGCTTCGTTACAAAAGAAAGTAATTATTATGATTATATTTTTTAAATATGATATTAAGGTAATTAAAAATTAATATTATAATTGTCTGTTGGAAAATTATGTAAGTGACCTAATTATTATTTATTTAATTCATTAGTGATTTTAAAGAGGGAAAGTAAAAGGCGGGATTTGAAAAAATATACGACGAATTTATGAGCAGATGAATTAAAAGTCATTCAAATTTTTAAAGTTTTGTGACACCAACGCAGTTGCTGGCGGCAACTTTTTAAAATATCACGATAAGCCAGATCACAAACTAACGCGGCAATTAAATAAATATTTAAATAATAAAGTGACTGAGGTGGTCAGTTATCGCGACGGAAATTTATTAATCACGAAAATATTTATTTACTATTTATTATATCATTTAATTGTCGGGCGGTCGGAGATCTCGCGGGAGTTAAATTTTTGCGCGGTCTGATAATGATAAAAAAAAATTTATTTAGTTACAAGTTAAAGGCAACCGGAGGATTTAAACAACAGGAATATTTTATTTTTTTTGTTCCGGTGGTTTAGTTGGCGGGAAAAAAATAATTTTATAAAATAAAAGTTTGCTGGGAAAAAAAAGGCATTTTATTTAAATTCATAAAATTTTATGGGAGTTGATAAAATAGCAGGAAACCCCATGGAATTCTGGGGATTATCATAGACTTTAATGTAATTTTATAAAATAATAATTAAACTGGAGCGTCACCGCTGGTTGAAAAATTAAAAAAATGGGCATGGGTGAGCTGGTTGGTGGAAAATAATTCGACTAGTAGAAACAACTTTTATTTCAGTATTTAATTATTGCTCCAGGTGATTTTAAAGTCTCAAGGAGCTTCCAGAACCACTCGAACAGAGCAATAAATATTTACGTTAAATTAAAGCCTCCATGTTAGTAAAGAATTAAAAAAAATTCTACTTGTCCTCCATCCTGAGATTTAAAATTTAATTTTTTTTATTTTTATTTTACTCAAAGTTTGCATTCCGTTGACTAAAAATTTAATCCGCACCGCGAGAGGATAGTAAGCCATCACCTCAAGCTCGAGTTACATTATCACCCGAGTCGCAATGTCCTTTCCTCCCTAAACTTATTTTTTTCTCTTATTAATTTTCAAACCAGAACCGATCATTCAAAAAAATTACAAAATTTCTCATTGTTTAGGAAATTTAAAGGACTACAATATCTATATATTATTTTAAATTTAAAATGAATTATTTTATTGACACATCGAATTACAATAATTATTAAAAAAACGAGTATTACAACATTGATACAAACATTACAAAAAATTAATTTTAAAATTAAATACAAAAAAATAAATTGAAAAAAATATTAAATAATTCGATTATTCTAACGAATTTTTTTTCTCCATATTTGTTCATTAGAAAAAAAAAATTAAATTACAATAATGAGAAATAAAATTCGATGGCAATTTAGTCTTTGTATTGACTCGATATATAATAAATAAATAAATAAATTACATTATTTATATATTATATATTAATATTATTAATTAATTTACAAATTAAAATTATATGTAAAAATACTTGAATCTCATGTAGCAGAACCTAACAACTATCATTATTATTATCAGCATAAATAAATCATTTTTTAAATAATTTATTATATTACGTGCTGATAAATATAGATATGCTCAATAAAATAATTGCAATTACTGATAAGGAGTTCAATATATAAGCACCTGAAATAATAAAATTAATTATTAATATTTTATAAACTCCATTTAATTATCAAAATTAATAATTCATTTTATTTTCATGAATTAAAATTTTTGAAAAATAGTTTTTTTTTACAAAGTGAATTTTATTTTCGTAAAGTAGACAAAATTTCCTGTAAAATGAGTACCCACAACAATGTATTTAAATACAATAATTTATTCGTTACCGATCCGCGAATTAACCGCGAGTTGATCGTTAACACCAACTTTATTTAAATATATCGATGTGGGTACTCAAATTACAGGAAATTCTGTCACCAATTCAACCGTGATGATTATTTTTTTTTCAAATTATTATTAAAAAAATGAGTTGTTCTATTTTGACTTTATAAATGGAATTTTTTTTGAAAAATTTTTTTTCCGACAAAACGACTTATATTTTCTCAAAGTAGACAAAATTTCCTGTGAAATGAGTACCCACAACGATATCTTTAAATACAGTAATACATTAATTACCAATCCGCGAATTAACCGCGAGTTGATCGTTAACACCAACTTTATTTAAATATATCGATGTGGGTACTCAAATAAAAGGAAAATTGCTCACGAACATAAATATCGTATCGAAAATATTTTCAAAATAAATTTTAAAAAAATAACTTACCAGAACATGTATTTTCATGGTAGATATAATTAACCGTGCAATTGCACACATTATTTATACATTTGGCACCTTTGGGGTCAGATTTAACTCCAAAATAACACTCATTATCTTCAGAACACGGCTCCAAGTATCCTAGTAATTAATTAATTAATTGATGATTAAACAAAAATTAATGGACAAAAATTTTTTAGAACAAAATGAACAAAAATGACGAATAACAAAAAAAAACAAAATACCTGTACTATCACGCGACATGTGTTAGTGGCAATTGAAAATGTGTTGTTAATATTACACTGACAATAATTATCAACACAAGTGGAATTATCAAAAGCATGAATACATTGTGAGTCTTCAATGCAATTGTCATTATAATAATTATCAATCATTTTAATACAATCATTACCCATTGAATTAATCATATAATTATTTGGACAATCACATATTTTAGTGTTATTACATATTGCATTTTTAATATTATTATTGCAATTAATTGTGTCATTACATGACTCCCCAAGGGCTGTTGTTAATTAATTTGTAATAAAGAGTAAATAATAACAATTAACTATGTACTAAACGTATATTAATATTAAAACTAATTAGTCATGCAGTTTAGTAAATAATCTATTGACTTTTTAAATTGCTAGGGACTAAACTATTGGAGTTATGATAAAATTGATGAGGACTTTATTTGTAGAAAATTTAATCCTCTACAAAATTGGTCTTATGTATTTTTGTCATATCTTTGATAATTTAGCTGGAATTTGAATTTTAAAATTTATGAAAAAAAAATTGCTACATTATTTAATTAAAATTAATATCATTTATTTAAAAAATTAATTGTGATAAAAGTATCGAGTCTAGAGAAAAATTGATAAGGACTTTTTTTATAAAAAATTTAATTTCCTACAAAGTTGGTCTGATTTATTTTTCTCATATCTTTGATAGTTTACCGAGAATTTTAAATTTTAAATTTATGAACTGAACATTACTAGAATTTTTCAATAAAATTATTATCATTTAGTTGACAAAATTAATTTTGACTAAACTATCGAGTTTAGAGAAAAATTAATAGAGACCTTTTTTGTAGAGAATTTAATTTCCTACAGAATTGGTTTCGTATACTTTTATTATATCTTTGATAGTTTAGCTAGAATTTTGAATCTAAAATTTATGAACTGAACATTACTAGAATTTTCTAATAAAATTATTATCATTTACTTTACAAAATTAATTGTGACTAAACTATTGAGTTTAGAGAAAAATTGATATAGACCTTTTTTGTAGAGAATTCAATTTCCTACAAAATTGGTCTCATATATTTTTATCTTATCTTTGATAGTTTAGCTAGAATTTCGAATTTGAAATTTATGAAAAAAAAATTGCTACACTATTTGATTAAAATTAATATAATTTATTTAAAAAATTTATTATGATGAAACTATCGAGTCTAGAGAAAAATTGACAGAGACCTTTTTGTAGAAAATTTAATTTCCTACAAAATTGGTCTCATATATTTTTATCATATCTTTGATAGTTAAGCTAGAATTTTGAATTAAAAATTTATGGACTGAACATTACTAGAATTTTCTAATAAAATTATTATCATTTACTTTACAAAATTAATTGTGACTAAACTATTGAGTTTAGAGAAAAATTGATATAGACCTTTTTTGTAGAGAATTCAATTTCCTACAAAATTGGTCTCATATATTTTTATCTTATCTTTGATAGTTTAGCTAGAATTTCGAATTTGAAATTTATGAAAAAAAAATTGCTACACTATTTGATTAAAATTAATATAATTTATTTAAAAAATTTATTATGATGAAACTATCGAGTCTAGAGAAAAATTGACAGAGACCTTTTTGTAGAAAATTTAATTTCCTACAAAATTGGTCTCATATATTTTTATCATATCTTTGATAGTTAAGCTAGAATTTTGAATTTAAAATTTATGGACTGAACATTACTAGAATTTTTCAATAAAATTATTATCATTTAGTTGACAAAATTAATTGCGACTAAACTATCGAGTTTAGAGAAAAATTGATGTAGACCTTTTTTGTAGAGAATTTAATTTTCTACAAAATTGATCTCATATATTTTTATCATATCTTTGATAGTTTAGCTAGAATTTCGAATTTAAAATTTATGAAAAAAAAATTGCTACACTATTTGATTAAAATTCGTATCATTCATTTAAAAAATTTATTGCCATGAAACTATCGAGTCTAAAGAAAAATCTCTAAGGACCTTTTTTGCAGAGAATTAAATTCCCTACAAATTTGGTCCTAATCATTTTTACTGTATCTCTGATAGTTTAGTCACAATTTAAATTTCAAAATTCCATTTTTATCCCCATTTATTTTATTAAGTAATTCTTTAATTAATTAATTAACTAATAAGTTAATTAGTAACAAAAATATTCAACATGCAAATTTTCTGTCCAACATAAAGAATAATTTAATTAATAGACAACTAAACATACACTTAAAATAAAAATAAAAATTTAAAAAAAGTACCTGCAGTTTTCCAACATTTATTACCAACAAGATGATAACCGTCTGAACATACACATGTTTTATTATAACAAATTGAATTTGGAATACCAACAACACATTGTTCATTATCCTCACACGCTCCAGTTATATTCTTAACGACTGCAATTAATTAATTAGTTTCGATTAATTATAAATTACAGATCAAGTCAAATATTTAAAATTTTTTTCTACTAATTATTGTTAATAAAAAAAATTACTTGGTAAGCAATTGTGACGTCCAGTATCGGCAGTATGTCCCGGAATACAAAAACACTGATGTCTTGTTGTGTTACAAAAGATGGTGTCAGAAACACAATCTTCATCATGTTTACAAATACGACCTACTACACCTGTAATTAATAATTATAAATAAAATTAATTACTTTAGTGATCAGTAATTTCGTAAGTGAGTTTAAAAAATTAAAAACTCTGGCAAAATTTTAGTGATGATAAAAAAAAATAGTTACTAAATTTTTTTGGAGTTAAATCGACCGTGTCTAACCCACAGTAATAAGGCTTTGATTGTTTATTTGGTGCAGCGCGACATAAACAAAAGTGATTGTGACAAATTGAATCATTAAACACTTCTATACACCGCGTATCGTTGTAACATGGGAATTTTATATTCTCTGTAAAAAAAAATTCCAGTTACTCAATAAATTTTTTTTTTCAATTTGAAAAATTTATGGAAGAGTATCAGTTGCCAATCCATAGAATTTTATACAGAATTATTTGCTTAGAAATTTATAGAATAATAATTACTGATTTTTTTAATTTTCATAAATAAAAAAATACTTTTTTTTTTTTTTTTTGAGCAAGTTAAGAAAAATGAGTACGACAGTTGAATTAGTGAGGAAATTTCCTGTAATTTGAGTACCCACATCGATATATTTGGATAAAGTTACTGTTAACCTTCAACTCGCGGTTAATTCGCGGGCGACCGCGGTTAGTTGACAGATAAATGACTTTATTTAAATATATTGTTGTGGGTACTCATTTTACTGGAAATTTTGTCAACTTTACGAAAATGAAATTCTTTTTGTAAAAAAAAAAAATTTTTTCGAAAAAATTTTTAATTAATCAAAAAAATTGTTCTTTTCAATTAAACAAAAAACTGCCCAAATAATTTAAATATTTAGTAATAAATTTCAGATTGAATCAAAAAATTAAAGCAACTGATCCCGATCCATAAAAAATTATGATTCTCAAATTAGCCGTCTAATGATTTTTGATTTTTTTTAAAAACGATAAATTAAAAAAAAAAAATTCTAAAAAATTGCACCTACAGGTTTTTTAATTTTTTACATGTGCATGTTGTTAGTTTTTTTTTTTTAATTAAGCTGCTAAAAAAAATTCGAAAATTGTTAATTTAGTGAATAAATGTTAAAATTGTTAACAACAAATAAAATTTTTTTTAAAATCTTAAAAATAATGAAAAAAAAAAATTACCTGCTGTCTTATTTTAAAATCACACATCAAAAAATAAAATTATTTTCAAATTAAAATTAAATTTTAAAATTTATTTAAAATATGGAAATATATGATAAGCATCGTAACGAATGTTATCATTGATTTATGTATATATATGTGATATACAGGTATGTATATAGGTATATATATAATATACATTGAATGTAAACAATGACTGCTTTTGAAATCTATTTAACATGAATTCTATAAAACGTCGATACGTTTGACAGCTTAACGTTACTACCTATTTATTTAAATGATTATAAGATAAATAATTTATGATTTATATAATTTATAGTATTGCTGTTATTAATACAATTACATAAAAATATTTATATTTATTAATGAGCTTTCATATTTTAATTTATCACTTTGTTTACTCTTTTAATTCAAAGTAATTAATAAACTACTAAAGATAAAAAAAATCTATGAAATAAATTATCAGATAAATGAATTTGTAAATATGTATGAGACAATGATTAGTCATTACGACTTGTAATTAACGTAGTAATTATTTTGAAGTACTCGAATTTTCATTAAATTTATTGCTCCAATTTATTTACTTTCTTTAAAATTCAAATTACGGCGGAACTATGCGAGATAGAAGAAAAATGCATGAGGGCAAATTTGTAGGAAATTAAATTTACTACAAAAAAGGTCTGAGTGAAATTTTCTGTAACTTTGATATTTAAGCGGGAATTAAGAGTTCAAGTATTTGAGAAATTAATCCGTAAATATTGTTAATCTTTTAAATCAATATTTACTAAAGAAATATCAAAAATATATGAAAATATATGAGAAATGAATTTGTAGGAAATTTAATCCTCTACAAAAATGATCCTTATCAATTTTTATATAAAACTAATATTTTCGAAGATAAATCGATATTTTGAATTAAAATTTAATTATTTTTGCAAATATATATAAATATATGTGTATATATACTCATATATTTTTTTTCATAATTTTGTAATTAAAAATTTTCAAAAACTCAATAAAAAAAAAAAATTTACACAAAAAAAAAATTACGTGTTAAAATAAATGTAAATACTCCCTCATATTTATATATATTTATATATATACATATATATTATGAAAACATAAACAAGAAGAGAAAGGATGAAAAATATAAAACCTAAGACCGGAGATTTCAACGCCATTCAATAATAATATACCTCATATATATATACATATATATTTTTTGCACCATTATATAACACAAATTCCACATTTATATATTTATATATAAATTTTAATAACTAAATAATTACAACAATTAAAATAAAAAAATCATTTTTTATCTAAAATTCCATAATTTCAAATTAAATATTTTCCCGCCCATTCGTAATTCAAATTTAAAAATAAAAAAATGAAAATTTTATGTTAACTTGATTAATAAATAATTAAAAATTTGAACTCACTAAGAGATATTGGCTCGATGTGGACAGTCTTGAGGTAATCATATTTTCCAGTCGTACTTTCTACACAATTAACGTAAATAAATGAAACCATTAATAAATATGTAATTACTGTTACTAAAATCTTCATTGTTGATAATTATAATTATTTAAATAGTATTAAAACACTGGTAATAAATAGTAAATAAAAAAAATACAAATAAGACGCGACTGGCAGATGCAAGAGATGAGGAAAGAATGAATAGAAGAATGAAATCCAGTTTAACAATTCTTAACTTTTCTCCTACTCTTATATTTTCTCCTACTCTAGTCGTCTATTGATTTGTCCTTCTTGCACTTTTGTAAAATATATATGTATATATATAGAGGGGAGCTGTTGGGCTCTCAAACTTTTGTTACCTACGCAGGTGTACGAAATTTTCGTTTGTCAGGAAAGAATTTTAAAATTCTGACCTGAGGATTCATGCCGGTTATGAATAGAATTTTTTTTTAACCCGCTGAGAAAATGGATAATTTTCCAGGAGAAAGGAAATTATGGGTTTCGGAGAAACTTTTTTAAAATTGAATTTTTAAGAAATTTAGACGGAAATTCTATCGGCTCTGGAGGATTTTTTAATCGTTACATTAGAAACAGTAGTCATTTCCGGTTATGGTTTAAAAATGTTAGGTTTTCAATATCACTAGTAAATTTGTTAGCAAATTTCCTCTTGTTTGAGTACCCACATCACTAGGGTCAAAAAAAAAAATTTTCAAATTTTTGGAATTGAAAAAAAATTTTTTTTTGTAAAAATAAAAGTTTTTGTCGTGTAGAGAATTCAATTTCCAGTAGAATGAGTACCCACATGCTGATATTTTAATCACTGCACCCTAATATACAAAATTAATATTTATATTTAATTAATTAATAATAATAATTAGTTAATAATGACTTCATTGTAATATCGCTTTGTGGGTACTCATTTTACGCGGAATTTCATGGACTTTTCAAATACCGATATGAAAATTAAAAATTTTCTAAAAAGGAAATTTTTAGTTTGATCAGATTTTTGAAAATTGAGAATTTATCAGAATTTGACGATTTTAAGTCCTAGGAGGAGATATTTCGAGTATTTTTGACTGCCTCGATACTCATAAGCTCAAAGCAGGGGGAAGATGAAGTTGACCTTTGAGGTCATCCGTTTTTTGTAAAAAATATATAATTGATATACTATTGATTTTATAAATAAAAATTATTTTTGTCATCTAGGTCCATCTATTTTTGTTCCCAGACAATATTGATTCTAAATGATAAAAAATTAAAAAAAAGAAATTACTAAAAATAAATATTTTTTTTCTAAATAAATATAAAATACAATGAATGAGATATTCAACAAGATTAAAATATAGATAAGACTAGTAATATTTTTAAAAAAATAAATAAATATAAGATAAGAATTATCTGATGGAATAAAAAATTAAAGAGGTAGAGCAGTTTAGTATTTCATAAAATTTTACAAAGTTAACATACAAAAAAAAAATTAATGATAATTCTAATTATGTCTCCTTATTATTATTTTTTTTCAATAATTTTTTTACTACAAAAAAAATGTTCGACTCAGGATTTAGAGGAAATGAGTAATTATTAAAAATAAATTTTTTTTATTAATAATAATTTAATTTGCGGGCCAGTTAATTAATTAGTGAATTAATGATTAATAAAAAAAATTTTTTAAGATTTAGGGCCAGAACATGTTTTGAAAATTGGGGAAAATTGTCAACGTGACTATCAGTGTATGAAAAATGCGTACTGTCGATCGCAATCTACTTGCATGTGTGATCCTCCATATACCGCGAGCATTGATGGTACTGTTTGTCATGCAGGTAATTAATTAATTAATTAATTAAAATTTGTGTTTGAATGATTTATTAATAAAATTGATATTATGGCTTAAATATTGGAGTTATGGAAAAAATCATAAGGACCTTTTTTGTAGAGAATTTAATTTTGTAAAAGATTGATCTTATGCATTTTTGTCATATCTTTAATATTTTAGCTAGAATTTTAAATTTGAATTTTAAAACTCAGGATTTTTATAATTTTTTATTTAAATTATAATGGATTATTTTTTTAAAATTTGTGGCGAAACTATTGGGTCTGGAGAAAAATTGATAAGGGTCTTTTTTGTAAAAAATTTAATTTCCTATCAGATTGGTCTCATACATTTTTGTCATATCTTTGATAGTTGAACTAGAATTTTAAATTTGAATTTTAAAAACTCAAGATTTTTATAATTTTTTATTCAAATTATAATGGATTACTTTTAAAAAATTTATTGTGACTAAACTATTGGGTCTAGAAAAAAATTGATGAGGACCTTTTTTGTAGAGAATTTAATTTGTTATAAAATTGTTTCAGTGTATTTTTATCGTATCTTTGATAATTAACCCAGAAATCGAATTTCCCAATTTGAAATTTACTTTTTTATTTTTTATTTACGTACTATGTACTAAAATTCAAAATTACGAGGAAAATATTCAAGTTACATAAAAAATGTATCACACCTTTTTTGTAGTAAATTCAATTCTGTACAAAAAAGGTCTCATATATTTTTTTTGTATCTCTGATAGTTTACGCAAAATTTGAATGCAAAAATAAAAAAAAGAAAAATTTATGTCTAGTAGGATTTAAAATTGAAAATTTGAAATTTAAACAGAAAAAAAATTGCTACTTACGTGTGCACACTAATGATATTATTAGTAATATATCATAAGGACGTGAGTCATATTATTCCTGATTCACAATCACAATCTCAATTCTTATCTCTGAATTATGAGAAAATTCTCATCATTCATTTAACAAAAAGTTAAATAAGATAAAAATTAAAAATATATATGCATTAGAAACATTATCTAAAATCAGTCCAATGACTACCAAATAATCTGACTAATGATAGAATTAAAAAGAAAAAATTTTTCTAGCATCGGGAACAATTTGCGGACCTCAAATTGAGGATTGTTCGACAATGTCCAATTCTGCATGCATACAAGGTGTCTGTACATGCAAAGACAATTATTTTTTAGACATTAATAATTCATCAAATTGTATTAACAGTAAGTAAGAAAAATTATCTACTTTTTAAATCGCTGTGAAAAAAAAAATTTTCATTTCCGGTTATGGTTAAAAAATTATACATTGTCATTATCATCATTAAATTTGTTATCGAATTCCCTCTTATTTGAGTACCCACATCACTATGTTTAAAAAAAAAAATTTTTCAAATTTTCAAAATTGCCACATTTATTTTTTTTTGTAAAAATAAAAATTTTTGTCGTGTAGAGAATTTGATTTCCAGTTGAATGAGTACCCACATGTCGATATTTTGGTCGCTGTATTCCCATATAGAAAATTAATATTTATATTTAATTAATAAATAATTATAATTAGCAAATAATGACTTTATCGTAATATAGCCTTATGGGTACTCATTTTACGCAGAATTTCATGAACTACACAAATATCGAAGTTATTTTATTTTAAAAAATTTTTTGACTCAAAAAAAATGAAAAAAACTCGTCTCGTTTCTAATCAGCAGTAAAATAAAATTTGAAATTAATTTAAAAAAATTTTTAGTACGTAGATTTTGTTACCAAGATCTTTTTTAACCATGAGAATTTTTCATTAAGTTAGTAAATAAATTTTAGGACCATCACGAGTTGGTGATATTTGTCAACGTACTGACGAATGTGCTGACGCACTAGACGGTGCACTTTGTGTTAATAATAAATGTAAATGTTATGGTAATTTTATATTCGTCAATCAAACTGGAAAATGTATCCAAGCCTTAGGTAATTTTTTTTTTCTTATTATTATTAAATTATAAAAATAATTAAATGACATTAATAATAATTATGAGTAAGTGTCAGTAATTATTATCCTAATTATTCTGTAGGAATTTATATGCCATGTAAACATGACTATCAATGTTATGAGGAAGGAAAATCTGATGGACTTATTTGTCGTGATGGTGAATGTGCTTACAAAACTAATGGAGGTTAATTATTTATTTTTAATTATTAATTATTGAATGTTTTTATTTCTGTTAATTATCAATTTTTATTTTTTTTCAGGGTCGTCAATTTTTTCTACTCATCTGCTGACTTTGGCAATTGGATGTTTTTTAATTATTTTTTAATTAGAAAATAAAAGGGATTCTTAAAATTTTTTTACTAATTTTTATATATTCTTATATATTTATTAGAATACTTTTTTGTAAAATAAATTTAAAATTATTAAATATGGGAACTGTTTTATTTTGCCGCATTTTTTTTTTATTTTTAAAAATTGTTTTGTAGTAAATTATGAGGATTTTTAAGTTAAATTAATTTATGAGCGAATGATAATTAAAAATTGTGTCTTAAGAAAAATTAATTTTTTAAATTCAAATCTCTGGTATTTTATCAAAAAAATGAAAAAATAAAAATTTCAATTCCAAGTATTTACAGTAAAAATTAATTTTTTAATTTTAATCCAAAAAATCTCAATAAAAAATTAATTAAAAATTTTTAAATCAAAGTATTCTTTTAAAAATTAATTTTTCAATTTTTAATCCCGAGTATTCCAATCAAAATTTGATTTTCCACTTTAATTCCCAAAAATCTTAAAAAAACTTAAAAATTGAAATCTCAGGCCTTCCTTGAAAATTAATTTTCCTTTTTTATTCCCAAAAATCTCAATAAAAAATTAATTTTAAATTCCAAGTATTAAATTTAATTAAAAAATTAATTTTAAAACTTTAATTTAAAAATTAATTTTGAAATTTTTAATCCCGAGTATTTCAATGAAAAATTAATTTTCCACTTTCATTCCCAAAAATCTGAATAAAAAATTCAAAATTGAAATCTCAGTCTTCCCCTGAAAATTAATTTTCCTTTTTTATTCCCAAAAATCTCAATAAAAAATTAATTTTCCACTTTAATTCCCAAAAATCTAAATAAAAAATTAATTTAAAATTTAAAAATCCAAGTATTCTTTAAAAAATTAATTTGTAAATTTTTAATCCCTAGTATTCGAATTAAAAATTAATTTTCCACTTTCATTCCCAAAAATCTGAATAAAAAATTCAAAATTGAAATCTCAGTCTTCCCTTGAAAATCAATTTTCCCTTTTTATTCCCAAAAATCTCAATAAAAAATTAATTTTCCACTTTAATTCCCGAAATCTCAATAAAAAATTAATTTTAAAATTATATCAAAGTATTCTTTAAAAAATTTATTTTCCAATTTTTAATCCCTAGTTTTCCAATGAAAAATTAATTTTCCACTTTAATTCCCCCAAATTAAAAAAAAAAATTCAAAATTAAAATCTCAGTTCTCTTAAAAAATTAATTTCTAAATTTTTAATCCCAAATATTCCAATCAAAAATTAATTTTCTTTTCCCAAAGATCTTAAAAAAATTCAAAATTAAAACCTCAGTTCTAAAAATTCAATTTTCAATCCCAACTAAAAATAATTAAATAAATCAACTCACAAAAATTATTTAAAATTTCAAATTTTCCCGCGTTTTTACCCTGCTTTCCTCCCAGCCCCAAATTACCAAAACCCAAGAACAAAAACTAAAAAAAACTCACCCAAAATCTCTCCTCAAATTTCCCTCCTATTTTTCAAATCCTAAAAAAAAAAAATTCTCAATAAATAAAACCTCAACTAAAAACATAAATAAAAAACTAAAATACTTACTACCCACATAAAATATATCAGGTCCCCGACTGAAACTATAGTAAGTACAGTCACCGTAGAAAGAATTTCCTGTAACAATTAAAAAAATGAGTAAACGACAATGATAAATCTTTAAAAAATGATATGGGGCATATAAAATAAATTTTAGCTCATAAAAAGTTATCACAATTTTGTTAACACAGTTTTGACATTTAGTAAACATTAACCCAAGTAATTTAATAATTTACCTCTCGTAAAATAATTTTATTTCCGCCATTTTTTACTTCCGACTGTACAAACTGACGCTACGGTACAACTGATGGGTAATAATGCTGAGGAAGTGAGACAGAGATAAACCAAAGGAAGCTAACCCAGTAGAAAATAGTCGCTCGACAATTCAGAATCAGTTGCCAGCAGAACGTACATCGAGTAACAACCAATTCCACGTACAATTAAAATGGCGGACATAACTAAAGACGAATTGCGCAAAGAAATCACCGGTAACTATTTTATTAAATATATATTTATAATTATTTTAAAAATATATAACAAACTAATTAATTCCTACATATTTTTGTCATATATTTATACTATTAAATACCTGGTATATATTATATTTATCTTGATAAATATATATTTTTAAAAGATATCGCGTTTACGTTGGCGTACCCCACGCCGGCCATTGTGTCGAGTTAAATATATTTATATATATATATTTATATATTATATCGCTTATTAAATATATTATTAATTATACAAGTCGATTATTTAAATATATTTATGTTTTAATTGTTAATTAAACGTTTAAATAAATTTATTACATTTATTTTTTCCATGGCGTGTTTTGGCCATTTTAAAAATTGCCGCCATATTGAATTTTTATTTTTTAAATTATTTACTTTTATTTTAATTATTTACTTAACGTTTTTTCAACTCGATTAATTTTATTTAATGACTTTTTTTTTTATTTATTTAAAAGTGATAAATTTTTTTTTAAAGAATTTGAAATATTAAAAATTCCCGCGTTATCGGAGATGGTTTAAATTAGTGGGGATAAAATACGAGAGAGAAAGAAAATAGATGGCGTTATTATATTTAATTATTTGTTATATTTATATTTATATTTTTTTTATATATATTTATGTGATAAGTTTTTTTTACTTCGTATTCAGGGAAAATTTTAATTATTTATATTTTGGTGGGAAATTTAAAAAGCAAAAATTATTTTGAATTTAAAATAGCAGATGGTCGATGACGCTGGGATTTGCAAGGTTCGTTTATTGATGGAGGTGGATAAAGGGTATGGGTATTATATGTATATATATATATATATATATATATATATATATATATATATGTATGTATGTATGTATATATGAATGAGGTAGTGAGCGTCGTATTATGTCTGGTGGTAGAGGTTGGCTCGTTGGTTGGAGTCTACGTTCGATATTCCTACGACGTATTTTCAACGACGCGGGAAACTGAGTAGTTGATGCGCTTACTGGTTGCTATGTTAAATCCTTTGTTTTAAATTCACTATTCATTTTTTTTATTTTTGGAGTTGGAAATTTAATTTTTTTTAAAATTTAAACTGAGAAAATTATAAAGACTATTTTTTAAATTTAATTTTAGTATGGGCGGGAAAATTTAAATAATGAAAAATTTTTTTTAATGGATTTTTTAAATTTTTGAGTGGGCGGGAAAATTTAAAAAAAGAGTTATGAGAAAAATTTGATAATTTTTTTGATTGTTTTGTTGGAGAAAAATTAGTGGGGGGATAAGGGTTTAAAATTTGGCGGGTAAATTATAAGATGGCGCTGAGTTAAGAAATGGCGGAATTGATTACATTATATTAGAAAATCGATTGTAATTAGAGATTATTTTAGTTGGAAATAATCGATATCGAAGTGGAAAATTTATACTTTGATTATTGATATTTTTATCGATTAAACTTTTAGTCGATATTTAAAAAATGTTTATGAAAGTAATTATCGATAGGAAAGTTGTAATTTTATTCAATCGATAGTTTGTAATTCGATCAATTGATCGATTGTTGATTAAAATTTTTAATTTACAAACTACAATTTATATCATAGAAAATTATAAATTTTATGTTCTCTCGATTAATCGAACTTGGGAATCGATAAATCGAACTAGACAAGTCGATATATCGATTAATAAAAATAAAACTCAGGTCTTAATATTTTATTTTTATCCTGGTAAAAAAAATGTATGAATTTTTTAATCGATCGATTAATCGAATTTCCAAATCAGCAAGTCGATGAATCGAGAGTAAAAAATCAATTTATCGATTAATAATAAATTTTACAATCTATTTTTTATCATAACTTAACATTTTTTTTAATAAATCGATTAATCGATTTAGTAAAATAATCGACTAATCGATTCCTAAATATTGAAATTTTTTGTAGTTCAAAAAAAAAAATTCTCTACAAAATATTTTTTACTGCAAAATATTTTCGTTAATTAAAAAAAAAAATATGCAAAATTTGAAACTCAAAAATTTTTTTTTTTCTAGCTATTCTTAAAGATGCTGATTTGACGGCCATGTCTGCTAAAAAAGTGAGGCAACAAATCGAAGAAAAATTAGACATCGATTTATCAGAAAGGTAATTAATTCAAATTAACATTTAATCCATTAATTAATTAATAACTTTACGGACATTTGTACTTTTTTTTTCTTTGAAAAAAAAATTTAATTCGATCTTTAAAAAACCTAAAATTTGAAGATTAATTAGCAATGTCCAAAATTAATTACCTAGGGTCTCTACGTGTTATTTAGAAAAAAAATAATTACGTCGTTCCCCCTCTTACATTTTCAAATAATCAATAAATTAATTGACGATATTCAAAATTTGAAATGAACTAAAAAAATAAATTTGAATCAACAGGAAAAAGGAAGTCGACGACTTAGTAATGGAGCATCTCCAAGAGAAACAAGACGGCGGCAAGAAAAAGAAGAAGGCCGCCAGTGAAGAATCTGAGGAGGGTGAAGAAGAAGAGGACGAGGAAGAAGCGTCCGAAGAGGAGGAAGAAGAGAAAGAAAAAAAACCAGCTAAACGTGGTCCTCCCAAGAAGACAGCCACCAAACGCAAAGGATCCTCAGATGATGAAGAAAGTGGGAGCGATGATGATGCCAGTGATGAAGAATACAGTCCTAAGAAAGTTGCTGCCAAAACAGCAAAGAAAGGTTGTTATTAATTCTAAACATAGAAAATTAATTAAATAATTAATTGATTGATTTTTAAAATTTAATGATTTGTATTTTTGTTAATTTTTGAAGCAGGAAAACCAGCAGCTAAGAAAGGAAAGAAGAAGGGCAGCGACAGTGACAGTGACGAAGACTGGGGTAAATCAAAAAAACCATCAGGTGGTGCCAAAAAAGGTGGAGTTGGTAAAGGAAAAGGTTACACGAGAGCTATTACACTATCACCGGAATTAGCAACTGTGGTCAATGCTGAAAAAATGGCGCGTCATGAAGTTGTTAAGAAAATTTGGAGTATCATCAAAGAAAGAAATCTTTATGTAAGTTCATATTTTTTTTTTTAATTTTTATTTTGTAACAAAAAAAAATTTCGCGGTCTAATTTAGATAAATTAATCGATTTTTTTATTCGGTCGATTGATATCGATTTTTTATCCAATCGTTCAGTATAAATTTCTTGACATCAATTCATTGCAAGTTTTTTTAAAAATCGAATTTTTTCCGATACTGGTAAATCAATCGATATATCGATTTTTTTTTTTTTTTTTAAGACTGATCTAATAAATTTATTGAATTAGAATATAAATATATAGAAATTCATCGATTATTTTCTAAATCGATGTTGCAACGTTGATTAAGTATTGATTAAGTGAAAAAATAGAATAAATCGATGTGTCAATAGTCGATTTATAAAAATATTTGTACATTTGAATTTTACAAAATTAGATTTTTGAATCGATCAATAATTCATTTAAAAATGAAATTGAAAATTATTTGATACTGAAAACAATCGATTAAAAAATCGATTTATATATTTATTTGTACAATCGACTTGGAAATATTGCAATCTATCCATATATAAATATAATAACTATAAACATTTAAAATGTTTATCGATTCAGAGTCAATTATTAATTTAATGAAACTAGTATTCGATCATCGATTTAAATAATCAATAATCGATTTATCAAATTATTTATACCTAAAAATTTTTCTTATTATTCAATTCATGATAAAATGACCTTTGAAAATTCAACTAATCGATCGATTTATTGATTCAAACAATCAATTTAAATATATCAGAATATATATCTATTGATTGAACAAGACTACTAATCGATGATCGATTTAAGTAATCGATCCTCGATTTAACTAATCGACGATCGATTAAAATAATCGATGATTGATTTAAATAGCCGATGATTGATTTAAATAATCAATAATTGATTAATATTATCGATGATTGATTTAAATAATCGATGATTGCTTTAAGTACTTTGTGATCGATTTAAGTAATCAATGATCGATTTCAATAATCGATGATTGATTTAAATAATCAATAATTGATTAATATTATCAATGATTGATTTAAATAATCGATGATTGATTTAAATAATCGATGATTGCTTTAAGTACTTTGTGATCGATTTAAGTAATCCATGATCGATTTCAATTATCGATAATTGATTTAAATAATCGATGATTGATCAATATTATTGATGATTGATTTAAATAATCGATGATTGCTTTAAGTACTTTGTGATCGATTTAAGTAATCCATGATCGATTTAATTATCAATGATTGATGTAATTAATCGAGAATAGACGTAATAAATCGATAATCGATTTAAATAATCGATGATCGATTTATAGGAATGTTTTTTTAAATTTTTTTGTTTTTTGAATTTTACAGGACCAGAAAAATAAGCAGTTTGCTATTTGTGATGACGAACTATTCAAAGTATTTGGAGTAAAACGTTTCAGGACCTTCGGTATGATGAAATACCTCAAAAATCATTTCCTAGATTAAGCTATAATAACAATTACAATTACAATGAATCGATAATTATTAAAACAATTAATAATTACCTTATAAAAATCAACAACAACAACAACAACAAATCAACAACAAACGAAAAAAAATAAACCATTTTTTAAAAAATTAAGTTTTTCCGCAAAAAACTCGTCGCATGATCTCCGACAAACATTTCCTTAATTTAATCGATATATCTCTGCCACCAATTTTATTTTTTAGTCCGAGACTGTTAAATAATTGAATTTTGTTTATAGTGATAACAATGTCAGCCCAACTTTTAAAATACAATTGTTTTTAAATAACGTTTATTTATTTCGGGCATTTTATTATTTTTTTTTATTGTTTATAAAAATAATTAAAAACACTCCCAACTTTTTTTTGTATATTTTTTACGATACAAAATTATTTAAATAAAATAAATAAATAAAAAATAAAAAGAATTTTTTTTTTCTTCATTCCAACTTTTTTAGTCGGGCTGATAATTCGACGAGTGAATGTAAGAGTGTTTTAAAAGTGTGAATGTATTGATTAATTAATTAATCAATTAATTGATGGAATAAAATAAAAAAAAAAATTAAAATAATTAAAGCGCGAGTATGAATGAATGCAATTTAAAATCATGTGTAATTTTTTTAATAAATTGTATAAAAGTAAAAACAATTATACAAATATTACAGACACATGTATGCATAAGTGTGAAGATTAATAAACTAACATTAACTGCATTAATTAATTCATTGATTAATTAATAAATAATTATTGAAATGAAAAGAAAAATTCAAATTTTAAACTTCCGAGTGAATGAATTTAATTAAAAAATTCAAATAAAATGTAATTGTACTACTTAACAAAAAAAATAATTATGATAATGATAAATGTGTAATTAATTATAATAATTATTCATATTGAACGTAGCAACTTTTTTTTTGGTGTAAAAATTTCACGATTTAATAATTATTAAGAAATAAATAAAAAAAAATTATGAGCATTTTATTATTTTTATATTTAAGCGAATTTTAGTCTGGGGGTTTTGAATTTTTAACGTTGGGGTGGAAATTCGGGCTGCTGTGGGAGGGAATTATATGAGTGGATCTTGAAAAATTTGTGAACAAGTTGGGGCAGGAGGCTGCGATTAGTGGGGGCGATGGGAAATTAATTGAGTCCATGGTGACTATAATTGTTTTGAAAATGAATTTTTAAAGAACGCGCCTGTTTTTGAGAATTGTTTCGGTTTTGACTACTCAGGGACATCGTGGGGAACAAAAAATGTTTATATTATATGGGGTATTTCCCAACAGGAGCAAAGTTACAGGCCACTTTCCATAGAAAGACATGGACAGTAATCCTTATTTATCCTTGTGTGGGTCATAAATCGGAAATAAAATTTTTCTCAGGACTTTTCGGGGTTTCTTCAACTAGAGGACATTGTAATGAACAAAAAATGTCTATATTGTATGAAGTTATTCCCAACAGGAGCGAAGTTACGAGCCACTTTCCTTAGAAAGACACGGGCAGTCTCATCCTTATTTATTCTTATATGGGTCATAAGTCAGAAATAAAATTTTTCTTCGGACTTTTTGGGGTTTCTTTAACTAGAGGACATCGTGGAGAACAAAAAATGTTTATATTATATGGAGTATTTCCCAACAGGAGCAAAGTTACGGGCTACTCTCCATAGAAAGACATGGACAGTAATCCTTATTTATCCGTGTGTGGGTCATAAATCGGAAATAAAATTTTTCTCAGGACTTTTCGGGGTTTCTTCAACTAGAGGACATTGCAATGAACAAAAAATGTTTATATTGTATGAAGTTATTCCCAACAGGAGCGAAGTTACAGGCCACTTTCCATAGAAAGACACGGGCAGTGTCATCCTTATTTATTCTTATATGGGTCATAAGTCAGAAATAAAATTTTTCTTCGGACTTTTTGGGGTTTCTTTAACTAGAGGACATCGTGGAGAACAAAAAATGTTTATATTATATGGAGTATTTCCCAACAGGAGCAAAGTTACGGGCTACTCTCCATAGAAAGACATGGACAGTAATCCTTATTTATCCGTGTGTGGGTCATAAATCGGAAATAAAATTTTTCTCAGGACTTTTCGGGGTTTCTTCAACTAGAGGACATTGCAATGAACAAAAAATGTTTATATTGTATGAAGTTATTCCCAACAGGAGCGAAGTTACAGGCCACTTTCCATAGAAAGACACGGGCAGTGTCATCCTTATTTATTCTTATATGGGTCAAAAGTCAGAAATAAAATTTTTCTCAGGACTTACTGGGGTTTCTTTAACTAGAGGACATTGTAATGAACAAAAAATGTTTATATTATGATGGGTTATTCCCAACAGAAGCAAAGTTACGGGCCTCTCTTCCCAAAAATGTACAGACAGTGAAATCCTCATTTATCTTCATTTATCCTTCTATAAGCCTGGACTCAAAAAATAAATTTTTCTCCAGACTTATTCAAGTTTCTTCTACTACAGGACATCATAATGAACAAAAAACGTTTATATTATCTGGAGATATTCCCTACAGAAGCAAAGTTACGGGCCACTTTCCATAGAAACACATCAACATCTTTCCTAATTCTCCCTGTCCCTGACCTTACACTCGTCATAGCTCTGATACAAAATTTTTCTAAGGACTTTTTGGGGTCTCTCCTACTACAGGACATCATAATGAACAAAAAACGTTTATATTGTGTGTAGTTATTCCCTACAGAAGCAATGGATTCTTACATAAATCCATACTTCCCTCCATGAATTTCCAAGGATTCTATTGAATTTTCTCCAAACTTGACCATTTTCTAGCTCACACTCCCCGGGACCAACTGGTCCGGGGTCAGAGCTTCCGGTTCAGGGAGCAAGGCACCTGGCAAATTTTTTTTCCAACATCAACCGCCATTTTTTCGGAGTTGCCACTCACTGCCATCTATTATTCGAAATAAAAACTCGACTATTTTCTAATGATGGTAAAAAATTTCCCAAGTGGTCTTCGGGAAAATAAATCGACCAATGAAAAATAATAATTAAGGTTATGTATATTAATAGAAAGTTAAATGACCTAAAAATAACTAAAAAATTAACATAAACAAATAAATAATATAAATTATTTGTCCAACGTTTTTTTTTAATTACAAGTAAGTCGACAATTTTTTTTTCCATTTGATCTCAATAAATAAAAATAAAATTTATATAATTTGAATTTTTCTTTCTTTTATAGATTTTTTTTTTATATTTTTTTTTGTAGTAAAAAAATATAAAAAAATGGGACAAACATTAAGTGAGCCTGTGACAACAAAACAATCGGCGTGTTGTCGAGACAAAAATTATCTAGTCGGCAGTTCATGTATGCAAGGATGGAGGGTCAAAATGGAAGATTGTCATGTTCATATTTTGTCACTACCTGATGATCCGGGTAGTGCTTTTTTCGCTGTATATGACGGACATGGAGGTAATTTTTTAAAAATTTCTTTTAAATTCTGAGTTTTTTTTAGATTTCTGTTAGGAAAATATTTTTGAAGAAAAACGACACTGGGTTTTAAATTACTGATGTAATTACGCGTCGAATGAGTACCAACAAGGCTATGGTGCGAGCAAATGTCCGATAGGTTGTCTGGCGAAGAATTCAAATTTTGAAAAATTAATTATTTGATTTTTTGGAAACAGAAATTAATTTGGAATAAAACGAGTACCAGGGCTGGGTAGCTGATAAAATTGCGCGTAAAATGAGTACACACATGACTATGTTCTGACGAAGAAGGTCGTGTGCGTTGTGTGTGCGCTAAGGAGCACACATGCACTTTAGTCTAAATATATTGATGTGGGTATTCATTGAACGTAGAATTTTGTCGACACTATGAATAAGATAGTGATTATTTTTTTGGAATAAATTTTTGAAAAAAATTTTCAAAAATTCGATTTTCAAAATTTTTTTTTGTAAAAATTATTTATATAAGTGGGTAGAGGAAGTGAAGACGAGTAAAATGAGTACCCACATCGATATATTTCCAGTAGACCATTGATATTAAATATATGGCATTATGCATATATGATAAATATGACTTTATCGTACTATAGGCTTGTGGGTACTCATTCCACGTGGAATTACGTCAGCTTTTACAAAAACAAACTCATTTTCAATATTAATTAATGTGATACAATTTATTTAAATTTTATTCATTTTTACAAAAAATTTTACGAGATACAAAGTCACGCCTTAAATTACTTGCTGTCTCCTGATGATATTTTTGCTTGTAAAGTTTTCAGGGCATTCTCAATAAATTCCTTGAGGAAGCCTTCTGTCTATTGAAAATAAAAAATAAATAAAATAAAAAAATTAGAGCGATCATAAAACACCCTCAGCGCTTTCGCGCTCGAGGTGTGCAATAGAAATAAATAAAAATAATACGTACAGCTTCTGGTGTGTGTTGAATAATGTCCGAGATGGCATCAATTATTTTTTTTATTAATTCAAGTAATCCGGCATATGCATCCGTAAATGCATCTCTTTTCATAATTGAATGTTTTATTGTTTCATTTTTACAAAATTCTAAACAATTTTCAGTCTCATTCATTGAGTTTTGTGCCTAAAAAAAAATAATTTTCTTTATTTAAAAAATGCTTTAACTAAAAATTTTTTATTTACATTGAGAAATAAAAATTTTAAATTTTACTTACGTGTACAATTACACAAAAAAACAAGACACTGATTATTATCACAAAATTATTCATTATTTTTAATTAATAAAAGAAATTTTTAAATATTAAAATTTTCCACGTGGCAAATTCCAAGTTTAACAAAAAATGATTTTGGCGACAAGGTCTAGACTAGTCCAGACAGCTGATTGCTATATAACGACCGTAAAAAATCTACATAGATCGCATTAGGACATTATCCCCTCTCTAAATAAATTAAGGGCCTACAGGAGTCGATATTTTCCTATTTTTGAAATGTGTTTACAATTACTTCCGGTTATTTCGAGTCCGAGGTATGCTGCAGTCAAATTTACATATATTTTAGTACAGAGGAAGTGGAGACGAGTAAAACGAGTACCCACATCAATACATTCTGATATGACCAAAAATATTGGATATATGTCAGTGCACATATATGATAAATATGACTTTATCGTACTATAGGCTTGTGGGTACTCATTCCACGTGGAATTACGTCAGCTTTTACAAAAAAAAAAAGTAATTTTGAATATCAATTAATGTGACACAATTTATTTAAATTTTATTCATTTTTACAAAAAATTTTACGATACAAAGTCACGCCTTAAATTACTTGCGTTCTTCGGGTGATATTTTTTCTTGTAAAGATTTCAAGGCATTCTCGATAAATTCCTTGAGGAAGTTCTCTGTCTGTTAAAAATAAAAAAAATTAAAATAAAAAAAAAAAGAAATAAATAACAATAATACGTACAGCTTCTGGTGTGTATTTAATAATGTCCGAGATTGCATCGATTACTTTTTGTATTAATTCAAGTAATCCGGCATATGCATCTGAAAATCTGTCTCTTTTCATAATTGAATGTTTTATTGTTTCATTTTTACAAATTTCTAAACAATTTTCAGTCTCATTCATT
Source organism: Microplitis mediator (assembly GCF_029852145.1). Classification (NCBI taxonomy): domain Eukaryota; kingdom Metazoa; phylum Arthropoda; class Insecta; order Hymenoptera; family Braconidae; genus Microplitis; species Microplitis mediator. The sequence goes on along the minus strand of NC_079969.1, from coordinate 2,950,336 downwards.
GAGTTTTGTGCCTAAAAAAAAATAATTTTTTGATTTAAAAAATACTTTAACTAAAAATTTTTTTTTTGAATTGAAAAATAAAAATTTTTAATTTTACTTACGTGTACAATTGCACAAAAAAATAAGACACTTATTATTATCACAAAATTATTCATTATTTTTAATTAATAAAAGAAATTTTTAAATATTAAAATTTTCCACGTGGCAAATTCCAAGTTGACAAAAGAGTTTGACGTCAAGGTCTAGTCCAGACAGCTAATTACTAGATAATGAACGTACAAAATCTACATAGATCGCATTAGGACATTGTCCCCCTCTCTAAATAAATTAAGGGCCTATACTTTCCTACTTTCGAAATTTGTTTACAACAATACCTGATTATTTCGAGTCCAATGTATGCTATAGTCAAATTTACATATATTTTAGTACAGTGGAAGTGGAGACGAGTACAATGAGTACCCGCATCAATACATTCTGACATGACCAAAAATATTAGATATATGTCAGTGCACATATATGATAAATATGACTTTGTCGTACTATAAGCTTGTGGGTACTCATTTGACGTGGAATTTTATCAGCTACTCGCTTATCATACTCATTTTTTTTTTTTTAATTTTCTTTAACCGGAAATCCAAAAAATTAAAATTCGAACATTTTAAGTTTACTTGCACTTGCTCGGAATATAGTCTTGTTGGTACTCATTTTACGCAGAATCACGCTAGTAATCCGGGTATCAAACTCTTTTTTGTTAAAAAAATTTTTACATAAAAAAATATATAAATATACATAACTTTTTTTACTCTGTTTTACTTAAATTTAAAATTACTCGGGAACTATCAGATTTACAAAAAAATGTAAAGAATACTTTTTCGTAGAGAATTTAATTTACTATCAAATTGGTCCTCATGATTTTCATCGTAACTTTAATAGTTCCGTCATAATTTTGATTTAAAGTTATAAATTTGAATTATGAGTTTTCTGGATTATTAATTAATTAATTAATTTTTGTATTGAAGGTGCAACGATGTCACAGCATGCAGGCAAGCATTTACATGACTATATTATTAAGACACGAGAGTACAAAGAGGGTAAAATAGTTGAAGCTATGGAGCAGGGGTTTTTGCAATTAGACGAGGCCATGCAAGCCGACGCCGCTCTCAGGGCTGAGCGCGCAGGGACTACAGTAATTGCAATACTAATTAAAGATAATATACTCTACAGTGTAAGTCTAATTTATTTTTTAAATATTTAATTAAAAAAAAAAAAATTTGAATTTTTTGAATGAATTTTTTTTTTTTTAATTTACGCGGGAAAAATTCAAAAAAAATTTTGTGATCCCAGAGCTTAAATACTTCTCGTATATTTACTGAAAATAATTTTTTTTCGCGATTAATTTCTAAGATAAAGAGACCGCGGGAAATTTAAATTTCGCGGGTTTTATTTAAAAAAATAAAATTTTAAATTTTGCACAGGCGAATGCTGGTGATAGCAGAGCAGTTGCATCAGTGAATGGACGTCTAGTGGAATTGAGTCGCGACCACAAGCCGACGCTCGAGGACGAGCGTCGCAGAATTGAAGCCGCGGGCGGTTGGGTTGAATTTAACCGCGTGAATGGTCATCTCGCGTTATCCCGCGCACTGGGAGATTTTAAATTCAAGTGGAACAATACTAAGACTGCTGAAGAACAAATTGTTACAGGTAATTAAAATTATCACACTAATTAATTAAAATTTCTCAAAAAAAAATAATTGAGAAATTTTCCATCATTTTGGCTGCCATTAAAATCACTATATCTTCGGAAGTTATCAACGAAATTTAATCGATAGCCTGTCAAAATTGTAGCCCGCAATCTCATCTTTCTAATGAGCCCAATTACGGCCCTTAATTTTAATTACTTTAGGAGTAATTAATTTTTAAAGATTTGAACTCCAAAAAATTCGACGATTTTTTCTATAAAAATTTACTTTTCATTCAAATTGCGATATCTCAAAAACTATTGGTCGTAATTGAATTCTTTGTTGATAAAAATTGTAGTCAGAAGATTCATCTTTAATTTAAGCCCAACAACGAGTCTTAATCTCATTAACTTTCCAAGTTATGAATTTTTAAAGTTCATGATGATAAAATTTGAAAAAAAATTTCAGCATTTCCTGAAGTACAAAAATTTGAAATGAATCAAGACTGGGAATTCATCGTACTGGCATGCGATGGAATATGGGATGTGATGACTAGTCACGAAGTAGTTGATTTCGTACGCAATTACATCGCGACTCAGTATAATTTAGACGAAGAATCGTCAGGTCGTCCGGACGCGAGTATCCAAGAGTTGAATGATTACACAAATGAGTCTTCTAAATCCTCAGTACGAGGCCCTTCCAGTTCAAAACCTCCATTAGATCGGGCGACAATTGACCCCGAGTCTATTTGCGAGGAATTATTGAACCACTGTCTCGCCCCCGACGCACTTATGGGAACTGGGTGCGACAATATGACGGCAATTGTTGTTTGTTTACTACACGGCAAGCCTGTCAAGGACTTGATACTTCGCTGTCAACGCAAGACTCATAATCTTGAAGATAATTTACATATCAAGAGGTAATTATTTTTTTTAGTTAAAAAAAAATGTTTTAATTCAATTTTACTTTGAAATTTTTTTTTTTAATAATAAGCCAATCAGTTATACGGATTTGTCTGACAATTTCCGTTAGTTTGAGTACCCACATCGATATATTTGAACGACATGAAAATTGTGCTCCTGAATGGACGCACATAATTATTTATAATTAAAATATTTTCTTTAGTTAAAATTACTCATACTACAAGTTACCGGAAGTGGAGACGAGTAAAATGAGTACCCACATCACTATATTTTAACCCGGCCCACAAACTATAAAATGTGCGTCAGCGCACATGTGTGATAAATATGACTTTTTCGGAATGTAGGCTTGTGGGTATTCATTTTACGCGTAATTTCGTCAGCTGTTCAACGCTCACATTCATAATTTTTTTCAAAAATTTTTGTAGCAAAAAAACTAAAAAAAACATTTTTTGAAAATTAATTACTAATAATTATTTATTTATTTTTTTCAGCGAACAAGAGGCAATAAATAACAAAGATGAAGATTAATTATGTATTATAAGAATCATGTTGACTAGTATTTATTTATTTATTCGTGTTCATGTATACTCCTTTTTTTTCGTTGATGCGCGAAAAAAATGAATTTTATTTATTTACTTTATAAAATCAAAAATTAACCACTGTATTAATATTGTTGATTTTTTTTTTGTAAATAAAAGTATTTTCTTTTGAAAATTATACACCACCAACATGTACAGTACAAAATTTTTTCCGATGACCCCAATATTCTTGTAGCTGAGATTATTTCCTGTAAAATGAGTACCCACAAGCCTATATTTAAAAAAAAAAATTCACACCCTCATATTTTCACACATCACCTATATATTTTTAAACCTGACAAAATATGTCGATGTGGGTACTCAAACTTTACCAAATCATCCCATGAACTTGAATCATGCTTCCAAAATTCCCAAAAATCTACTGACTAATCCCCTGACCAAGTTTTCATTCCCAGCCCATCTTACCCACCATAAAAAATCTCACTCAAACCTATCGATGTGGGTACTCAAACTTCACAAAACCTTCCCCCGAATCCAAATCCAACCTTCAAAATTCCAAATAATCTACTTTCGAATCCCCATACTAATTTTTCATTCCCACCCCATATAACCCCCTCTAAAAACTACCCCACCCAAACCTATTGATGTGGGTACTCAAACTTCACCGAATCATCCCCTGAATTTGAATCAAGCTTCCAAAATTTTTAAAAATCTACTGACTAATCCCCAGTTCAATTTTTCATTCCCACCCCATATAATCCTCCCCAAAAATTACTTCACCCAAACCTATCGATGTGGGTACTCAAACTTCACCAAATCATCCCTTTAATCCAAATCCAACCTTCGAAGTTCCAAAAAATCTACTTCCGAATCCCCAGCTCAATTTTTTATTCCCACCCCATATAACCTCCTCTAAAAATTACCTCACCCAAACCTATCGATGTGGGTACTCAAACTCTACCAAATCATCCCCCGAATCCGAGTCCTACCTTCAAAATTCCAAAAAATCTAGTTCTGAATCCCCTGACCAAGTTCTCATTCCCACCCCATATAACCCCTCTAAAAAATTACCTCCCCCAAACCTATCGATGTGGGTACTCAAACTTCACGAAATCGCCTCCTGAACTCAATGCCCCAGACCAAAATTCTTCAATCATTCAAATTTTCCCGCCATCCCATTAAACTCCTACGCCACCTGTCTCTCCGCGACCAAACCAACCATAATAAGCTTACAATAACAAATTTATAATTGACATCCACAATAAAATACTCAATAACAAATGTGTTGTATAAGTGATGATGTGTCACAAGTGCACACTCACATAAATAAAAAATATAAATATATATGTTTTTATAAAACCTGATATGATTTACGATATAGTATCGATAATACCCGACAGCTGTTATTGTACAGACGGTACTGACTCATAATATATATATATATATTTATAAAAAACAGGTTATGTTGTGATAGTGTCACGATGGATAATGAACAAGTTGGAAATAATAATAATAATAATAATCATAATTGCATAAATATATCAAATAATAATAGTGACAATAGTAAAAATTATGATGAGCAAATAAATATAATGGATAAAAAACATATAAGATTTCGTAAATCATTTAATTGTGATGGTAATCAGCGCATTGAGGGATTGAAAGTTGATAATTATTCAGATAATCATAATTTTAATCATAATCATAATAATCAGGAACAAAATCAGGATCACGAGGACGATAATGACGGCGAGGGCAGTGGGGAAGGGGGAGAGGGAGAGGGAGAAAGTGAGAAAGAGAAAAAATTTAAAAAAGGTAATTTTTTATAGTGGATTATTATTTATTGTGAGACGGTAATTTATGTGAGGAGATAAATAATTAATGGATAATTAACAGGTGTGTCGTTCTTTGGGTTCATCAAGACCGAGCTGACGAGAGGCTACGAGCTGGAAAATGACGAGGAAAGATTTTCAGCGAGAAGGGAGAAAATTTATTCGTTTATTAAAATACCGAGGGAGGTGGAAAAGTTCATGACCTATGGATTCCTGCAGGTAATGGGCTGGGGAAAGTGGGACAGTAGAATAGGAGATAGTTTGGGAGGGGGGGCAGGTGGTCCATTTTTGAAGGACTGTTCTGGAGGACAAGTATTTTTTCATTTTTTTTAAGTTTAAGAATTTTTTGTGTATGGGGAATTTTTGGGACACTGGGTAATTTTAGACGGCTGGCCCATTTTTTAGTTTCAGTCCCAATTGAAAGAGTTGTAGATATTTTATTAAAAAATATAAGAAATTATTTGGGATGGGGAATTTTTGGGACACTAGGTATTTTGGGACAGATGTCCCATTGGTGAGTTTCTATCCCAATGGAGATATAGATATTCTGTTGGAGAAAAATAAGAACTTATTTGAAATATGGGGAATTTTTGGGACACTTATTTAGGGACCGGTGTCCCTTTTTTTAGTTTCTGTCCCAATGGGAAAAGCTGTGGATATTTCATTGAAAAAATATAAGAAATTATTTGGAATGTGGGGAATTTTAGGGACACTACATATTTTGGGACGGATGTCCCATTTTTGAGTTTCTATCCCAATGGAAGGAGTTGTAAATATTCTATTGAAAAATATAATAAATTATTTAGGATGTGGGGAATTTTTGGGACACTAAGTATTTTGAGACGGCTGGCGCATTTTGTATTTTCTGTCCCAATGGAAAGAAGTGTAGATATTTCATTGAAAAAATATAATAAATTATTTGGGATGTGGGGAATTTTTGGGACATTGGGTATTTTTGGACGGCTGGCCCATTTTGTATTTTCTGTCCCAATGGAAAGAGTTGTAGATATTTCATTGAAAAAATATAATAAATTATTTGGGATGTGGGGAATTTTAGGGACACTACATATTTTGAGACGGATGTCCCATTTTTGAGTTTCTGTCTCAATGGAAAGAGATATGAAAATTCTGTTGGAGAAATATAAGAACTTATTTGGGATATGGGGAATTTTTGGGACACTGGGTATTTTGGGACGGCTGGCCCATTTTTAGTTTCTGTCCCAATTGAAAGAGTTGTAGATATTTCATTGGAAAATTATAATAAATTATTTGAGATGGGGAATTTTTGAGCCACTAAGAATTTGGGACAAATGCCCTATTTATAAGTTTCCGTCCTAATGGAAAAGAGTTAATATTTTTTATTAGGGAGGTTTGTAGATAATTTTCGGGACACTCAGAATTGGGACAAATGTCCCATTTTTAAATTATTATTAGTTCGAACTTTGTTGTTTATTTTGTTTTAAAAATAAATATTTTACTACTTTCAGTGCGCGGATTCATTTCTATTTGTCTACACATTTTTACCTCTACGGTTTATAATGGCACTGTGGGCCATAATATCTCGATCTCTAGGATATTGTTTCAGGTACAAAATGAAAAAAATTAAATGTAATAAACACATAAAGTAATTAATTAATCAATTAAATTTCAGAGCAACGAATCCAAAAAAATCCGAACGTTTTTTACGACCTGCAGAAATGTGTGACTTATTAAAAGGACTGGTAGTAATAAGTTGTTGCGTAGCGACAACCAAAGTCGATACTTCGATAATGTATCACTTGGTAAAGAGTCAGAGTGTTATAAAACTGTACATTTTTTACAACATGTTGGAAGTGGGAGACCGATTATTTAGCGCATTCGGTCAGGACACAATCGACGCACTTCTCTGGACCGCCACCGAACCACAATCACGATCTCGCTCCCGTCGTCGTCAACACTTAGGCACACTACCTCATTTACTATTCGCCATCACTTATGTCAGTATCCTTTTTGAATTAAAATTCGAGTTTTCTACTTCCGATCACTCGGGTCCGAAAAATGCCCACTGCCATTCAATTTCTGAGATAATTTCCGTTAATTTGAGTACCCACATCGATATATTTGAATATCTCACCCTAAAACCAATATGGCGGCTTAATTAACTAATTAAGCCGTTAATCAACGACCTGAACGCTATCTAGACTTGCCGCTACTTATTCTACGCAGAATTTCGTGTACAATAAAATGAACCCACTCATTTTTCAAAGAAAAATTGTCTGTTGATCTAGCGGACGTTTAATTGTCGAATTAATAAATCAATTAATCGATTCTATGATGAAATGAATTTAGTGGAAAAATATTGTTGTGGGTACTCATTTTACTCAGAAAACCGAGTACTACAAAGTAATGATGTCACTTTTTAATAAAAAATTATTAATTAATTTTCCTTAATTATATTAATTAGTACTGCATAGTATTTTAGTTTTATTACAAGCGACGACATTAAATGTCGCTATTAACAGTAGTAACAAAGCATTGCTGACGATAATTTTGTCAAATAACGTAAGTATTTATTAATTAACTAATTAATTAATTGATTAATCAATAACTGATTAATAAAATGTTTTTAGTTTGTCGAGTTAAAAGGCTCCGTTTTCAAAAAATTCGACAAAAGTAATTTATTCCAACTGTCATGTGCGGACGTACGTGAAAGATTCCATCTTCTGATGCTGCTACTGGCCGTTAGTTTGCAAACGATGAAAGAGTACGCGTGGAAAATGGATCGTCTTTATATTCTATTGCCTGACTGCATTGTTTTGCTGGCTGCTGAACTAATAGTCGATTGGGTGAGTAAAAAATTACTACGCACGCGTCCCTGCCATTTTTTAGGCAGCGGGCCCAACTAATTCAATATTGAAGAGAATTTCTCGAAAGTTGATGCAATGCTGCGTAAAATGAGTACCCACATGCCTAGGTTTGAGTTTGACAATAATTAGCGATTTTAATGATTAACGGTAATTAATCATTAAGAGTTTGGGAACAAGTTCTTTAAATATACTGATGTGGGTACTCATTTTACTCGCGATCGCGAGCTCTATATGAAAACATCACTGATTTCTACAAAATTTGAATTTCCAAAAAAATATTTTGATAATTTACGACATAGAGAATTCCAAGTTTTGATTTTATAACCTAAATACTATGATGTGGGTACTCAAACTTCGAGAAATGATCTCAGGAGCTCAGAAAATTCATAAATAAATTTTTATCTCCTTTCAGATAAAGCACGCGTTCATAACCCGCTTCAACGAGTTGCTGTCAACAGTCTACAGAGACTACACACTGAGCCTGGCCTACGATATGGCCCAGACCCGTCAAGAAACGGCATTTTCCGACCCCTCGGATCTAGTGGCGCGACGAATGGGCTTCATCCCCCTCCCCCTTAGTGTCGCTATGGGCCGCGTACTGTTCTCGACCCTTTCTGCAACCTCCCGACCCTCAAACTTCATTCTCTTCTTCATAGGTTACCTTATCCTCTTCGCGCTTCGTATCCTCAACAGCCTAATAATTCTAGGAAAAGCCTGTGATCTCATCGCTTCCCACTCCGCGAGCACGAACCAAAAATTCACGGATAAAACCCGAAAGAACAACGTATTCAATCGAACTCTCAGTGTCGACCACACAAATATCTACACACACAAACACGGTGCCAATAACAGCGACTTTGGACCCGTAGCACCCCTGATTGTATTGAATGACAAAGAAACTAAATCAGGAGTCGCCATTTTGTCAAACAGCGCCACTAGTTTGACAAACGTATGCTTCGATGACGGTCTCAATGCCGATAAAAAAAATTGTGAGGCTTCACAGTCATGTAATGACGTTAATCTAGAGGTTAAAACGGTCATGCGCGCCGAAAGCGAACCTCTGTTGCCTTAATTTTGTCTTTCAGAGACTCTAGAGCCATCTACGTGCTTTTTTAGTCATTTTTTTTCAACTCTACTCTACAGAATCATCAATCGTGTCCTTCTCTACCCATTGCCCCTAATTTTTAATCATTCTGATTCCTAAACAAAATGGCCGCCATTCGATGCCACGAAATGGCCGCCCCGGACTCCAAAGCTTCTAAAGCCGATAATTCCGTCAATTATCAATCGATTTGAATCGATTTTTTTTTAAATTGAAGCTCGAATGTTCCTCTAGACACCTCAGCGTCAAAATTCATCCAATCTTTTATTTTAGTAATTTTTTTTTTACTTTTAACCAAAAAAAGTAGAAAAAAATCGTCTAACTTTCTTTTGAGGACCGAAATAATTTTCAAATAAAATTTTTTTATCGGAAATTCATGATCCGGGATCTCGAGAAAACGTTTTCTAAATAAATTGTAAAAAAAAAAATTTTTAAATCCGTCAACTAGATTTTAAATGCCGCCATTTTAAAACTCGCGCCATTTTGTGTTGCTGAGGTGAAGAACTCGGGAGGAATTCCGATGATTTTCTTTTGAATTTCCCGGGTAATTTTATTTATTTTTGAGGTACGCAGAGCTCTGGAGACTTTTGATTGATTAAAACAATAGAATATTAGCTAATTTTTGTTGTAAAGTGTACATATATATATATATGGGAATTTTTATATTTATAAGATCGTGTTGTTTGATTATTTAATTTTTTTTTGATTGCGATGCTTTTTTTTTATACGGAAAGTTTATTTGAGTTGAATGTAAATTTCTAATAAATATTTTATTATTATTAATACGAAAAAAAAAAATTTTTTTTACTCCCGCCATTTTGTTTTCACTGATTAGGGCCCGACATTTTTTGTTTTTAAATTTACGTAGAATATTTTTAGTAAATGATGATTATAAACTTAATTAATTAATAAGTAATTAATTGGACTCACCGTAGCTGACTTGGGGTAAAATTTTTTTTCTTTTTTCCAAATTCAAAATTCACTCGGACACTGACGCGACTTCACTGAACACTCAGATAATTTTTCACTTTTAACACTTTTGGGATTTTAATTAATTAAATTTATTAATTTTACACATTTACTGGGAAGTACAGAAGGTAATTAAGGGATAATTGTAATTAATTTACTGGTAATTAATTTTTTTAAGAAGACAAAAGTAATTTGGGTGCACGGAGCCGTAGAGCAGACGTGCGACAGTTGAGAGTGCGTTCGAGAAACTGGAGGCAATTTGAATTCCAACGCACGCGCAGAAGAAATATTTGGCGGGAAATTCAAAATTTTAATTTTTTCAAATATTTGAATTGCAAAGAAGTTTGTGGTGAGAAAATTTTCTAAAAAATTCTGGAAAATTTTGGAACTTTATTTGAAAGAAAAAATTATTTTTTAGCGGGATTTTTAAATTTTTTTGAAAAATTGCAGGGGATTTCAAAAAATAACATAAAATTTTGAAATTGACGCGATTTATTGAATCCAGATTTCGATATCTCGAACCCATAAATTAATTAATTTAAAAAAATCGAAATTCGAATGATCGATTTCGAAATTTTTGAATTTTATTTGAAAAAAACAATTCTTTTTTCGTGGGATTTTAAAATTTTTTCTGAAAAGTTAACAGGGAATTTTAAAAAATAAATTAAATTTTGAAATTGACGCGATTTAATACAAATTTCGATAGCTCGAACCCATAAATTAATTAATTTAAAAAAATCGAAATTCGAATGATCGATTTCGAAATTTTTGAATTTTATTTGAAAAAAAAAATTCTTTTTTTGCGGGATTTTAAAATTTTTTTGAAAAGTTTGCAGATGAGATTGAAAAATAATTTAAATTTTGAAATTGACGCGATTCAATTCAAATATCGATATCTCGAACCCATAAATTAATTAATTAAAAAAAAATTGAAATTCGAATCATCGATTTCGAAATTTCGATTTTTATTTGACTTAAAAAATCAATATATCGATACTCAAATTCGAAATATCGATATCTCGAGTATATTTCGATATCTCGAGTGCCTCAATACCTCGATTCGCTAAAACCACTCACTTAATTTAAAAAGAAACAAAAAAATAATTTTCCCGCCAAAATTTAAATGAAATAAAAAAAGAAACTCGACAATAACTTCCGTGTACGTCAACAAAAAATAAAATAAACACTCACGTCATGCAACAAACGTTATAAAAATACTCTATATATTGATATATATCTATATATATACAGGTCATAAAAAAATTCAAAATGACTTGAGTAATTTCTCGCCGCAAGGAGACGCTGAAGGACAAGATGGCGGCAGTCTAACAATCAGATTAGATGCGAGAATTTAAAACAAAACAAATTAATGACTGGACTGTGTTGGTAATCACACAAAGTAAGTGACATTTACTCTTAATCATCAGTCTTATCAATTATTAACTAATAGTATTACATTTATCAGCTTCTTTGTTAAGTAACTTAATTAATATCCCAGCGATAAGTTCTCGAACCAGCTGTCACTTTCACTGAAAATTTCGTCATATTGTAATTTTTTTATTTTTAATTTATTATTTTGGTCTTATAATTTTTTAAAAATTCTACATCATCTCTGTTATACTTTTTAACTTTGTCTTGACCTTCATAAGTTCTGCGCCAGTAGTTTCGGATGTCAAGTGTCGGATATCGACTGTGTTTGTGTGATTGTTGACTCTTTGTGTTTGTATACAACGATTGTCAAAAATATATCACGTGACATGAAATATAAAGATTTTATGATGCAATCATACGATTATTATTACAAAATAATTTGATTTTTAATTCTGTCACTTTAGTTTATTTATTTTTTTTAAATCGCGCGGAGGTAAATTTCATTTTTTTTTTTTACGAAATCAAAAATTTGTATTTTTTAGTATTGATATTTAAAAGTACTCGGAATTCTGCGTTCTATGAGTACCCAGATCGATATCTTTCGAAAAATTATTTTTTGTTTGATTTATTTCGATAATTAATTAATAAATCGACTGCCATTTTGTAAAAACATTTTTTTGATAATTTTGGTTACTCTATTCAAAAAGAGCGGGAAACTTCCAGTAAAATGAGTACCCACATCGCCATATTCCGATAAGTTGATAAATTCACATATTTATTAATATATCACGATATAAATTACATATTTTGCACTTCCGGTCTAAATATAGTCATGTGGGTACTCATTCTACTCGAAATCACTTTCTGATCATTTTCCTACTGTTCATTTTTTCAAAAAAAATTTTTTCAATTTCCGGTATAAATAAATTTCGAAAAAATTTTAATTTTTTAAACTTATTGATGTGGGTACTCAAACTTCATGAAATTTCCTCCTGAATACATTCCCTAAGTCAAAAATTTTCCAAAACGTTTCTGCACGCGGCAACACTCATGATTTCTAATTTTTGTTTCAGAACCATGGAGTCATTTCTCGCGCTCTTCGACACCGAGGACACAAAACCCAAGTGGGACAAGTATAATAACAATAACAATGACATAGACTGCTCTAGTATGACAAAAGATGATGAAATCGAGTGCCTGCCCCCGGAGCCAGAGCAAGGAAACATCGAGTACAAACTAAAATTAGTGAATCCCTCATGCCAGCGTTTCGAGCATCTAGTCACGCAGATGAAATGGCGGCTCAAAGAAGGCCACGGCGAAGCGATCTACCAAATCGGTATGTCACCGGTCTAAATAGAAATGATATCAGCCGCTAATCTGATGCGTCTTTGCAGGTGTAGAAGACAACGGTAAATTAACCGGCCTATCACGAGAAGAAATGAAAGCTTCTCTTAAAACCCTACGGGAAATGGCGTCGCGACTTGGCGCCACCACGCGAGTACTCCGCGAACGTCAGGCGACAAAATCCCCCAGCTCAATATCAAAATCTCCCTCCCACCTGAGCCCTAACCCGAACCCGAACCCGAACCCGAACCCGAACATGGAGCGACGCGTAGCGGAAGTTATCGTAAAGAAACTCCGGAAGGGCGACCGAGAGGGCCAGGACGTGACTGATCTCCGACTCGCGGTCTTGGGCTGCCAGGACGCGGGCAAATCCACGCTGCTGGGAGTCCTGACCCAGGGGGAGCTGGACAATGGACGTGGTCGCGCTCGTCTGAATATGCTGCGACATCTGCACGAGATAAGAACCGGAAGGACGTCGTCGATCTCCCATGAGATCATCGGGTTCGACAGCGACGGGCACGTGCTGAATTACGCGGAGATGACGACGGCGGAGGAAATTTGCGAGCATGCGTCGAAAGTTGTGACTTTTATTGACCTCGCGGGTCACCGGAAGTACTTGAGGACAACGCTCTTGGGTCTTATGGGTTACAGCCCCCACCATGTGATGCTGGTGGTGGCGCCACCTCTCAATGAAGCTGCGCAGGAGCACATGGCCCTTTGTTTGGCGCTGAGGCTCCCGTTTTTCATCGTCGTCACTAAAATTGACCTGGGATTCTGCGAGAGGAAGACCCTGGAGCAGCTGGAGAGCGCGGTGAGGTCGCAGGGTTGTGACGACACTCTGGTGCTGATGAATGGAATGGAGACGAGGACTTTGGACTATGGGTCCCAAATTCCGGTTTTTACTGTCAGCAGCGTGACGGGGGCGGGACTGGAAGACCTGACCCAGTTCATTCGCGAGCTGCCCTCGGAGTCATCGTCGCTAGAGATGGAGACTGGGGAGTGTCTGTTTCAAATTGATGAGACCTTCAAGGTCGCGGGGCTCCCGGACCCGGTGCTTGGGGGTCTGCTGGTCAAGGGAACGATCGCACCTGGGGCTAGACTGCTGGTCGGTCCGCTGCCGGACGGAGAGTTCTCTCATGTTAAGGTGGTGAGTCTCCATAGGAATAAGGCGCCGTGCTGTCTAGTGAGGGCGTCACAGAGCGCGAGTTTGACACTTGAGGGAATGGATGATCAACTGCCGCATCTTAGACCTGGAATGGTTTTGGTTTCACATGCAGATCATCCTCATGCGACGGTTTTTTTTCAGGTAAATATTTTTTTTTTATTTTTGGATATTTTTAAGTTTTGAATCGATATATCGAGAATGATTTCGATATGTCGATATATTGGAGTAAGAAGTTAATATATCGAATTAATAAATCGATATATCGAAGTTATAAATCGATATATCAAAGTATTGTATCGATATATTAATTCGATATATCGAAGTATAATTTCGATTTATCGATGTATTGAAGAAAGAATTCAATATATCAAAATAATAAATCGATATATCAAAGTCATAAATCGATATATCGAAGCATTATATCGATATATTGATTCGATATATCGAAGTATGAGTTCAATATATAAAAATATAAATTTTATATATCGATATATTGACTTAATACATTTAAGTATTTCATCGATATATGGAAGTTATAAATAAATATATCGATAAATTGACTCTATATATCGATACACTGCTTCGATATATCGATGTATTTAATCGATGTATCGATGTATTTAATCTATGTATCGATGTATTTAATCGATGTATTGACATATTTAGTCAATATATTGAAATAATAAATCTATAGATCCTCGGAATAACAATACATTGACTCGATATATCGAAATATTCAGTCGATATATCGAAACATCAACTTGAAGTAGCGACGTATGCAATCAATATATTAACTCGATATCTCGAAGTATTCATGAGATTTATTGATTCGATATATCGATATATTACCTCGATATATCGATATATTAATTCGACATATCGATATATTGATTCAATATATCGATATATTACCTCGACATATCGATATATTACCTCGACATATCGATATATTGATTTGACATATCGATATATTGATTCGATATATCGATATATTAATTCGATATATCGATTTCAAATTTCGATATATCGAAATTTGTAATTTTTTAATTAAAAAAAATTTTTTATTTTTCCAGGCAACTGTTTTTGTAGTTTATCATGCGAAAGGAATTTATCCAGGATTCCAAGCGACTGTACATGTCGGCAATGTAAGACAGACATGTGTAATTGAAGGAATAATGGACGTTAAAGAGGATGGTCTACAAACTCACGACACTGCTTCCGTTCTCTTCCGATTTGTCAGTCATCCCGAATACCTCCATGTCGGTATGAGACTTCTCTTCCGCGAGGGCAAGACCAAGGGGATCGGAAAAATAACTCAGGTATTTCCGCTCATCGGTTCACAGAATCGACCTTGAAGATAAACTGATACTTTATAATTTAAATATATAAATTAAAATATTTGAAGCTCTATTATATTATAATATAAATTGATATTACTATTACTGGATAATTATAATTAATATTAATATTAATATTAAAATTAATAAAAATCGATAAAAAGAATATGTAGTATTTATTTGTGAAAAAATATTTATCGTAATTATTTTATAATTATGACGAATATTTTTATATATCATTAATAATTAAATTATATTATATTATTAACTTTTACGTGTTGCGGCCATTGTAAATAGACTAGATCTAAGATGACTAAAATAATAAAAAAAATACTAAGTACTATATTCGAATATATTTACTTTATTTTTTTTTTATTTTCATCCGATATTCCATATAAAATTTTGAAAAAATTTCCTGGGCATGTGGGTACTCATTCGAAAGGAAATTCCGCGTAGAATGCTAGCCTACTGTTAATTTTTAAAAAATAATTTTTTTTAAATTTTTTTAAAAACTTGAAAATTTTTGAAAAAATTTTCTGGGCATGTGGGTACTCATTCGAAAGGAAATTCCACGTAGAACACTAGCCCACTGTCAACTTTTTGAAAATAATTTTTTTTAAATTTTTTTAAAAACTTGAAAATTTTTGAAAAAATTTCCTGGGCATGTGGGTACTCATTCAAGAGGAAATCACTCATAGAACACTAGTCCACTAATACTTTTCCCAAAATTGAATTTGTTTCGTAAAAAAATTTTTTTAAAACCTCAAAATTTTTTGAGAAATTTTCCTGGGCATGTGGGTACTCATTCAAGAGGAAATCGCACGCAGAACAAGAATTTCATATCAAAATTGAAAAAAATTACAGCAGGTAAATAAAAATCAAAATTTTAAAAATAAACTCAGTATTTTTATTTACTAACACGTTCGGGCCATACATGTTCCTCAATCCAGTCAATAAATGAGTAAACTGAAGTGTATACCGCAGCGTTGGGACCACCGCAGCTCTGCCCGAAGGAAGTGACCCCAATGACAGTGTCCCCAGAAGATGAGAGCAGCAGAAGCGGACCTCCACTGTCGCCTTGGCATGCGTCTGCCCTCCGAGTGCTATTGGGATCTTTTGCGCAGATCATTTTGTCATCGAGACCGTAAGGAAGCTGTCGGAACCCCTGGTAAGCAACCGAACAATTTTCTTTGGATTCAAACCTGAAAATAAATTTATGCAGATAATTTTTTATGTTCGATGAGTTCACGATTGTGATGGAAAAAATTTTACTGGAGACTTGGAGTTTTTAGGAGCTTCGACGATTGGTCTTGATCAATGTCAGTGGCGCCCCAGCCCACTACTACTAGATAAGTCCCTGGGATATCGGTCTTTAGAGTCGATGCGGGTTTCGTTTGTAGACAAATTGGCTTTACGGTTTTTGACCAATTTATGGGCTCGATTAATTTCAGTAGCGCGATATCGTAGTACATTGTGCTGCGTTTGTACTTGGAATGAGGAATCACTTCTTTTATGGCAATGGTTTGGGCATTGAGGTCCTTAGACTCCAAATCGACTGATCCCACTCGTACCTGAAAAATTACATCATAAATTTAAAATCGAAATATGGGCTTGTGGGTACTCGTTTAACGTGGAATTTTATGCTCTATTAAATAATCGAGGTCAAATTTTGAAAAAAAATTTTTTTGGGCGGAATATCGGAAAATTCGGGATTTCGGGTTTTTGTCGATTAGGATTTTCATGGAAATATATCGATGTAGGTACTCATTTTACTCGGGATCTCAAGCTCTACATTAAAAAAAAAAATTTTTTTTGAATTTCAAAAATTTCAAATTATTTTTTTTATTTTTGAAAAAAATATCATGATATTGGTACTCATTTTACTCGGCATTAAATATTTTATACATCTACCAGGTTCATAATTGAAATAAAAAAAAATTCTGTTAAATTTTGAAAATTACAAAATTTGAATTTTTTGAAATTTTTCTTTGAAAAAAAAAAAGTGGAAGCCTATTGATGTGGGTACTTATTTTACTCGGAATCTCAAGCTCTACAAAATCGCAAAAAAATTTTTTTCAATTTTCAAAAATTCAAAAATTTGTTTTTTTAATTTTGAAAAAATATATTGATGTTGGTACTCATTTTACTCGGCATTAAAAATTTTATACATCTACCAGGATCACAATGAAAAAAAAATTTCTGTCAAATTTTTTGTTGGAAAAAAAAAATTGAAACCTATTGATGTGGGTACTCATTTTACTCGGCACTAAGTTCTCTACACAACTGTCAGTGCAAAATGACAAAAAAAAATTCCTGCGAGGAAAAAAATAAAAAAATTCTATTATTGTAAATATTTACCATGATCGGCACATTTTCATTAAAATTACTGACGCAATGAGCCGCTGTGAGAATAAATCTCGGCGCAATAATTGTTCCTCCGCACAAGTAAGCAATTTTCCTATTACTGCTCCCGTTTTCCGCGTTCTCGTTTACGTCGGCCTCACTCTTATCTAAATACCCCAGAGCCGCCATATAAGGAAACTCCTCAGCTTCAGCCTCTATTCCAGACAATATGTGCCATGATAATCTCTCCACACTCAATATTTCATTTTCATAATCGTGGCAGGCTGAAATTTTTTTATATTTTTATTATTAATTATTTCAATGATGCAAATAAATCACGAGTAATTAGGTCAGATAGTATATCAATATCATACAATACGTCATATCAATTTTTATTAATATGTGGGTGTATCAAAATAAATATATTATTATATACTTTGTATATATTTTTCATTTTTCACAAAAAATTAACTCTTTTTTTAATAAAAATAGAAATATCTCAGAAACGATCGATTTAAAAAAAAAAATTTATCAATACATTTTTTTAGGAAATTTAATTCTCTATAAATTTGTTTCTATTCATTTTTTACGTATCTTCAAAACTAAAGCGAGAATTTTAAATTTAAATCAGTAGGTAGTAAAAGTAATTTTTACTCCCGTGGCGGTTTTTGAGTTTCAAATTTAAATATCTTCTAAACTATGAGAGATATGAAGAAAATGTATGAGTACAAATTTGTATAAAATTTAATCCTCTATAATTTTATTCCTATACATTTTTACCGTATCTTCAATCCTTGGGCTAAAAAAACCCAATATATAAACGTACATTTAAAATTTGTCAAGGTAAAATTAAAATACATGTATATATATAATCATATATTTTATAATATGTACAGTCGAAAATACTTGACGTGAGCAAGGTCATGACGCAAGAGCTAATGGCATTTTAATTTTTTTCTATATTTTTTTTTACCCATGGGTTATTTCCGTGGGTTTTTTACATACCTACATCAGCGGGACGTATTCCGATTTTTTCTTTAACAGGAATGGGACAACAAACAACTTCAATGAACCCGCTAAAACCACAGCGACTAGATAACGCGGTCCGTCTACCTTTACGCGCGTCTTCTAATTTTGGGGGACATTCTGGTAATTTTTTACAGATTCCAATCTCGCCGTTGTCTAAATTACATTCACTTCCTTCTGAAACAAATCATTTTATTATTATTTTTATTATTTTTTTATCAAATTATTACTATTATTGTAATTTTGTTGTCATCCTTGTTTTCATTATTATTATTGTTGTTGTTGTTGTTGTTGTTGTTGTTGTTGTTGTTGTTGTTGTTGTTGTTGTTGTTGTTGTTGTTGTTGTTGTTGTTGTTGTTGTTGTTGTTGTTGTTGTTGTTGTTGTTGTTGTTGTTGTTGTTGTTGTTGTTGTTGTTGTTGTTGTTGTTGTTGTTGTTGTTGTTGTTGTTGTTGTTGTTGTTGTTGTTGTTGTTGTTGTTGTCATTGTATTTCTTTCATGTCGCTCTTGTTTTAGTTTTTTTTGTTATTGTTATTATTGTTATCATTTATTTGTTGTTGTTGTTGTTGTTGTTGTTGTTGTTGTTGTTGTTGTTGTTGTTGTTGTTGTTGTTGTTGTTGTTGTTGTTGTTGTTGTTGTTGTTGTTGTTGTTGATGATATTTTAAGGGCTGATGTTGTTTCTCTTGTATTGTTGTGATTTTTTCTTTGTTTTTGTTGTTGTTGTTGTTCTTGTTGCTGATGTTGTTGCTCTTGTGTTTGTTCCGGTTTTTTCTTTGCATTTAATGTTGTTGTTGTCTTTTTTGGTTGTTGTTGTTGTTGTATTTGTTGTAGTTTTTTTTGTATTGTAGTTTTTTGTTATGTTTTAATGTTCCTGTTGTTGTTGCTATTGTTGTTGTAGTTTTTCTTTGTGTTTGTTGTTGTTATTGTTGTTGTCTCCTTTTATTGTTGTTGTTGGTGGTGGTGGTGGTGTTGATATTTTAAGGGCTGATATTGTTGCTCTTGTATTTGTTCGGGTTTTTTCTTTGTATTTATTGTTGTTGTTGTCTTTCTTGGTTGTTGCGTTGTTGTTGTATTGGTTGTATTTCTTTCTTTGTATTTATTGTTGCTGTTGTTGTCTTTCTTTGTTGTTGTTGTAGTTTTTCTTTGTGTTTGTTGTTGTTGTTGTTGTCTCTTTTACTGTTGTCGTTGTTGGTGTCGTCGTAATTATAAGTGCTGTTGTTTTTGATGTTCTATTTGTTGTGGTTTTTTCTTTGCTTTTGTTATTGTTGTCTTTTTTTATTGTTGTTGTTGTTGCTGTCGTTATAATTTTTAGTGCTGTTGTTTCTTATATTATATTTGTCCGGTTTTTTCTTTGTGTTGTTGTCCTTGTTGTGGTTTTTTCTCTGTGTTGTTGTTGTTTTTTAAAAAAAAAATTCAGAAATTTTTTACTGCAAATTAATTTTTTTTTCTTTTAACTCAAAACTTCAGGTAAAAATTTAAAGTAATAAAAAAAAAATGATAAAAATTAATTGCGTCGGTCGTTAAATTATAAAAATAATTATTTATCAATTTAATTTTATACCCAATAGTTAACTCAGAGTTTAGATCCAAAGTTACTTTTTAAAATTTAATCAAAGGAATTATTATTTTTTTCTTTTTTATATAAAAAAAAAATGTAATCATATACATATTTATACTCAAGGACAAGTAATTGACGATAGTTTGTAAATAATTAAAATAATTATCCAATCCTGATAAACAGGCGAATAAAATTTATTGTTATCACTTATTTAAAAGAAAAAAAAAATTCAAAAAACAAAAACTACCTTCGAGTTGGGCCGAAATCAGTCCGAATAATCCACAAAAATAAACAAAATTTAAATATACAGATTTGTAAATTTTCATGGTCACTAATTTGATATAAAAATTATTGCGACACAAAACAATAGACAAGTAAATCTAATTGTTATCTCATTGAAATTAATTAAACGTAATTAAATTTATTTGTTTTGTTGATAAAAGTAAAAAAAAAAACATTCCAGTCCGACTAGTTTGACGTCGGACGGCTGACTAAAGTTATTTTTCAACTCCGTTTATTTATTCTCTGATACTTCAATTTATTATTATTATTTTTTTTTTTTCTAATTTAATAAATTTATAGTTTTCAGGGACGAATTTTGAATTCAAAATTACAGATGATCTATAAGACATAAAAAAATTAAATTTTCAAAACAAATTTAATAATTAA
This sequence comes from Microplitis mediator, assembly GCF_029852145.1. Classification (NCBI taxonomy): domain Eukaryota; kingdom Metazoa; phylum Arthropoda; class Insecta; order Hymenoptera; family Braconidae; genus Microplitis; species Microplitis mediator. Next base: position 2,929,635 of record NC_079969.1, on the reverse strand, counting down.
TTTTTATTAATTATCTGTATTAAAAATTTTAATTTGAATTTAAAAAAAAAAATTTTTGAGGCAGTAGAAGTAATTAAATTTTACCGAATTATTAATGGGGAAGAGGGGGGGGGGAAATGGGACACTACTTTTTGAAAAAAAAAAAAATTTAACTCGAGTAAAAAATTAAAATCTGGTGGCCAAAAAAAAAAAGTACGAAATTTAAATATTTAAACTTTCCCGCTAAAATCAATAATTGAGTTTTTTTTTTAATTTAATAAATTTATAGTCTTCAGGGACAAATTTTGAATTCAAAATTACAGACGATCTATGAGACATAAAAAATTAAATTTTCAAAAAAAATTTAATAATTAATTTTTATTAATTATCTGTATTAAAAATTTTAATTTTAATTTTTAAAAAAAATTTTGAGGCAGTAGAAGTAATTGAATTGTACCGAATTATTTATGGGAAAGAGTGGGGGAAAATGGGACACCATTTTTTGAAAAAAAAAAAAAATTTTATTCGAGTAAAAAATTAAAACCTGGTGGCCAAAAAAAAAAAAAGTACGAAAATCACGAAATTTGAATATTTAAATTTTGCCGCCAAAATTAATATTGGAGTTTTTCTAATTTAATAAATTTATAGTCTTCAGGGACAAATTTTGAATTCAAAATTACAGACGATAAGACATAAAAAAAAATTGATACAAAATTTACAAAAATTTAAATTTTTCAAAAAAAAATTTAATAAGAAATTTTTTTAATTTTTGTTAATTATTTGTAATAAAAATTTTAAGTCACATTTAAAAAAAAAATTTTTAAGGCAATAGAATTATTTATAGGGAAAAGGGGCGGGGGGAAATGAGACGCCACTTTTTGAATAAAAAAAATTTTTATTTAGGTAAAAATTTAAATTCTGGTGGCAAAAAAAAAAAGGAGCAAATAGCAAAATAACGAAATTTGAATTTTCCCGCCAAATTTATTTTACCCGCCGCCAGTGAAATACCGACGGAGTACCAGGAGCATAATAATAATAACCCTTAAAAAAAACAATAAAAAACTTTTTCATCGTCTACTTGGCACATAGATGCATTTTTAAACAATATTTACTCGCTTAATAAACAATTTGTCCAAACAATTATTTAAATACAAACTCTGGTGATTTCAGTGAAATCTATATATTTATTTATATAAATAAATAAATGAATAAGTAAAGTGACTTAAGATGCTAATATATATATTTTAATACTTTTTATACTTACGTTGATAAATTTATTTACCAATAAAAATAAACAAAAAAATTAATAAATGTGTCTGAAGTATTCGCATTGAAAAAGTTTTTTCATTTAAAAACTAGTTTTAATAAAACTAAATTTTAATTAATTATTATTGTATTTTTAATCAATTGGAGTTACGATGACAGAAACCAATGGTACAACAAACTCAAACAATAAAAATGGTAATTTCATTTGCGGAGTCGTCGAAGGTAATTATTGGCTTTTTTTATATTTAATAAATATATGAGTTTTTTTTTGTTACCAAGAGATAGGGGATGCGATGCCGAGTAAAATGAGTAGTCACATCGATATATTTGGTTTTGACTTTTGGAAAAAATTTTTGGAAAAATTATTTTTTTGGAATTTTATTATTCCGGAGTCGATGCCGAGTAAAATGAGTGGTCACATCGATATCTTTTGAAAAAACATTTTTTTTTTGGTTTTTTATTTTTCAAAAGTCAGTAATTTTTCAGTTGTCAAAAATATATTGATGCGGGTACTCAAACTACTGGAATTTAACTGAAAAATTTCATGCCGCCTATAAAAATATTCTCAAAAAATTTTATGAGCTACCCCGGCTCAAATTCCCCACAATCGAAATTTTTTTTAATTTTTCTAAACGACCCAATTTCAGTCTAAAATCCTAAAAAAAAGAGTCCGCGATATTCTTCCAAAAGTTCAAAACTCAATTTTGAATTTTTGTAAAAAAAATTTATTTTCAAAATTCGACCCATGATTTTTGTAGAGTGTCAAAATCCCCGTGGAACGAGTACCCACAACCCTACTTTTGCTCCAAAAATTCCCACAAAAAAACACCTTGTGATTTTACAAAAATTTTCCAGGTTTCTACGGCCGCCCCTGGACAACAGAGCAACGAAAAGATCTCTTTCAAAAGTAAGTTATCAAGCCTCAGTATAAATTTTGTCTAAAAAAAATCCTCTTCCAGGATGAAAAAATGGGGAATGGACTCGTACCTCTACGCGCCCAAGGACGACTACAAGCACCGGGCGTTTTGGCGCGACCTCTACACAGTAGAAGAAGCTGAGCACCTCACGGGCCTTATAACCTCTGCGCGAGACTCAGGAATAACTTTTTACTACGCGCTGTCCCCAGGTCTGGACATCACTTACTCGAGTGTAAAAGAAGTGACCGCACTAAAGCGTAAACTGGAGCAAGTGTCCCAGTTCGGATGCACAGCCTTCGCGCTTCTCTTCGACGACATCGAGCCCGAGATGTCCGAAGCCGACAAAGAAGTTTTCCAATCCTTCGCTCACGCCCAGGTCTCCGTGACCAACGACATCTTCCAGCACCTGGGCCAGCCGACGTTCCTTCTCTGCCCCACCCAATACTGCGCGACCCGCGCAATGCCCAACGTCCCCAGCTCCGAGTACCTCAACACCCTCGGCAGTAAACTGGCCCAGGAAATCGACATCATGTGGACCGGACCCAAAGTCGTCTCCCGTCTCCTGACCCCCGAGTCCATCGAAGAGATAACGGAAGTCCTCCGTCGGCCACCGGTCATCTGGGATAACCTCCACGCCAACGACTACGACCAGAAGCGCGTTTTCCTCGGGCCCTACTCTGGTCGATCTCCCGACCTGATACCAAAATTACGCGGGGTCCTGACGAACCCCAACTGCGAGTACGGCGCCAACTTCGTCGCCATCCACACCCTGGCCCAATGGAGCCGCTGTAACGTCGACGGGAAGCGCGACCTCAGTCTCAACGACACCGTCTCCGCGGACATTAAACTAGAGACCGAGACCGAGGATGGAGTAATCGGGGAAGACGTTCCCAGTACTCTGTCCGCGAACATGTACCACCCGCGTCACGCCCTGAAGGCCGCGATCAAGGATTGGCTCTGCGAATTTTCAAAAAAAAAAGCCGCCTGGGGCGTAATCGCGAAGCCTCAACCCGCAGTCGCGCCCACGATCCCCATCCCCATCATCCCCTCGGTCAATACGTGCATGAGTTTGACCGCCACCACTAACGCAGTGACCACAGTCAGCAGTGCGCCAATGGCCACTGTTACCAACACCAACCACTTGGCAGCATTGGCCGAGGTCTGCTCCAATGTCACGACAGATTTCGTTGGCCCAACGGGCCCGGTTATGAATTCTCTTGTCTCGGAAAATAAAGTCGAGGCTGTTGATACCGCGGCTGCTGGAGCCACGGCCACTGGAGCCACAGTAACTGGAAGCGGAGGGGGAAATGGGACCGGGACTGGGACCGAGTCGCCCAGTGAAGTTACGGAGCCGATGGACTGCAACACGACCCCCAGTAATTCCCCGAGCCACGCGGTCAAGGACGACGAGGCCATGGTGGAAAATACGTCGACGTGCAGTGGGACCTCTGGGAGTATGCAAGTAGAGGAGGTCAATGGGACTCAGATGATTGTCGAGACAGATGGCGCTGAAGCTGATGGTAATGAAGGGAATGACAATGAAAAGGACAAAGATAAGGTCATTGATAAGGACAAAATGCTGACCATTGAAGACTTGAGTCTGCTCTGTGATCTGTTTTATCTACCGTTCGAACATGGCGGCCAGGGAATACAGATTCTGCAGGAGTTCAATTGGCTGAAGAGTAATGCGCATGTGGTGTTGAAAAAAAAAGATGAGAGCTGCAAAGCTGATGTAAGTTTGAGGTTAGAGTTGGGTAGGAAGAAGGTAAGGAAGGGAAGGGATTGATGATTTTTTGATTGGTTGTAGTACGAAGAATGGCTGGCGAGAGCGGGTAAATTCAATGATATGTGTGGCGCTGTTAATCGGTTGTTTCAACGGATGACTTATTGTGAGAATAGAGAATTACTTTATGATCTGTATTCTTATATTTGGGACATGAGAGGAGTTATATCACTATTAAATTCGTATGTTAAATGGTTGGGTAAGTAGATTAGTTTTTTTTATTGGTTGAAAAGAAATTTTAAATTGGTTATATGAAGGCTAATGCTGCCAAGTTGGCATCTTGAGCCGAAGGCTAATGCTGCCAAGTTGACATCTTGAGCCAAAGGCTAATGCTACCAAGTTGGAATCATGAGCCGAAGGCTAATGCTACCAAGTTGGCATCGTCCCCGAAGGCGAAACTATTAAGTTATTATCAAAAGCCGAAGGCTAGTGTTACTAAGTTGGCATCGTGAGCTAAAGGCCAAAACTTCCAGGTTGTCATCATGAACCGAAGGCTAATGCTGCCAGTTTGTGACTATGAGCCAACGGCTTATGCTACCAAGTTGACATCGTCATTTAAATCCGAATACTGCTAGGTTGTTATCATAAGCCAAAGACTAATGCTGCCAAGTTGGTATCTGAAGCCGAAGGCTAATGTTACTAGGTTGGCATCGTGAGCTAAAAGCCAAAGCTTTTAGGTTGCCATCATGAACTGAAGGCTAATGCTGCCAGTCTGTGACCAAGAGCCAACGGTTTATGCAACCAAATTGATATCGTCATTTAAATCGGAATACTGCCAGGTTGTTATCATAAGCCAAAGGCTAATGCTAGCAAGTTAGCATCCTGAGCCGAAGGTTGATGCAACCGTTAATATCGTGAGCTGAAGGCCAAGACTGACAAATTGGTACCATGAACCGAAGGCTAATGCTACCAAATTAGTATCGTGAGCTGGTTAGTGCTGCCAAGATAATTTCTCGGTAATGAAAGGCTATAAAATGTTAAGTTTTTTCATTATTTTCTCGAGCCAAAGACCACTAAAGTTGATTTCATGAGCCTAAGGTTAATGCTACCAAAAAGTCTCGAAAGTTATGAGGATTGAATCTGTTATAAATAAAAAGTTGCTATTAAATTTTTGATAAGCCAAAGGCTACTGTCAATACTTTGTCTTCACAAGCCAAAGGCTAATGCTACCAATTCATTGGTAAAAATTGACTCTTTTCTCTGAAGCCAAGGGATAATAACTAATTTAATTATTCAAATTTAGTCTAAATTACTCCTATCCTGAAGGTATAAGAAATTTTGCTGCACAAGCCTTTGGCTTTCCGCCATCCAAATCATAATTACTGTAAATATCAACAATTTATTGATCTTACACGGCTTGTTTATATTTTCTACCCAATCCGAAGGCTTATTCTCTTACCTTGGCATCACGAGCCGAAGGCTAATGCTGCCAACTTGGCTCCAAAAGCCTCACTTAACCATTTTTTTTTCTTTTCAATTATTTTTATAAATGGACTGATCTTTTCAATGAAAATAAACAAAAAAATTAATAAATTTTTTTTTTTTATGTCTACTGTTAGCATTTGGGAAATTTCCATCAACGATGACGACATTTACTCAAGGCAGCTACACATGTACGCGACAATTTTTTTTAAAATTAATTATTTAGATGACTCATATATTTATTAACGTAATTAAATATTAATATTTTTTATTTTAATTACAAGCTCACATAATTAATCAATTAATTAATTAATCAAATTGTTAATTTAATTTTAATTTCAGACTAATGGAGTTTAATTTTTTTTCTAATTTACAGGAACTATTTGGCAACCCAGTAATTTTTTTTATATAATTAATTTTTACAGAGTTTGTAATTAATCAATCGGTTAATTAATTAATTGATTAATCAATTAATTGTTATTAATTAATGTTAATTATTTTTTATGATATTTAGTTACGTTAATAATCAAGAACCAGAGGACTGAAGATCTTGTCAAATATTTTATGTTAATTAAATTAATTAAGTGATTAATTGATTAATTAATTAATTAATTTGTCTACAGGGTTCTCAAATGGATGGAAAGAAACATTTATGAGTGGGGATCAAGAGCCCTGGGTATTTCGCGGTGGCCTGACTGCTGATTTGCAGGTAAATTAATTAACTAATTAATTAATTAATTAATTAATCGGAATATTTCCGCGAAATTCTCAATTTTTTCACTCCAACTTCGATTTCTCAGCAACAGATGCTCGTAAAAAAATGAAAAAAAATTCATTTCGCGGCTTGAAGTGTCAGCTTTTTAATACTACATAAAAAAAATTGAAAAAAAATTTTTTTTTTCAAATTCAGGCCCAAAAAATGAAATTCAAAATTTTGTAAATTTTTTTTTACGCTTTATTTTTATCTGTAGGTCTTTGAAAAAATTTAGCTGATACATATGATAAAAATTTCTCAAAACTAGACACTGTGAGCTTTAGAAAAAAATTTTTTGTGTCGCAATATGTAAATTCTAACTCAAGTTACAGCCAATTAATTAAAGAAAAATATTTACAGCGATTAATTCCAGTCGACAGCGGAAATGACTTATTTGTATACAAAGCACCGGAAGTACCGACAAGTACCATTTATACAATAAGACCATACTTACCTGCAGACGAAGACGCTGTTTATGCTCTATGCAATCGTATTACTGGAGTTACTGGAACTTCGGCAGTTGCTGACAGGTAAAATTTACTCTCGATCAATCGATTTATTCAAAATGTACTTCAGTCCTTACATGAATGTATATTATAGTCTTATTTTACATGTAATTTCCTCTCATTTGAGTACCCACATGCCCAGAAAATTTTTGAAAAAAAATTTAAACATCAAAAATATCAATTTTTGAAAAAAATTTTTTTTTTTTAATTTGATCACATATTATTATTCTACGTACAATTTTCTTTTAAATGAGTACCCACATGCTCGGGAAATTTTTTAAAAAAATTTTGAATTTAAAAATAATTAATTTTTGAAAAATTTTTTTTTTTTTTAAATTTGATCCCATATTAATATTCTACATGTAATTTCCTTTTAAATGAGTACCCACATGCCAGGAAAATTTTTGGACAAAGTTTTGAACTCCAAAAAAATTAATTTTTGAAATTTTTTTTTTTTTTTTTTAAATTTGATCTCATATTAATATTCTACGTGTAATTTCCTTTCAAACGAGTACCTACATGCCCGGGAAATTTTTGGAAAATTTTTCACTGACTCATTAATTAATTAATAATTAAATTTTGCTAAATTTTTCAGATTAGTCGGTGGATTTTTAACAATAAGCCCAGAGTTTTGTATGGTCGTCGAAGATGATAGTGGTCTAGTAGGCTACGCGCTGGTGGCACTGAATGTCAAGACGTTCAATCAGAAATTATCAGTCTCGTGGATCCCGGAATTGAAAACAAAATATCCATTGGAAGATATTACTAATGATCTTCCTGAAAGTGTTCAGGTATGTGTGCATTAATAAACTGAATTAATCGATTCATTAGTAAAAATTAATTTATTAAATTAACAGGAAGCGATTCGATATTTTCATTCATTTTCCTCGGATGTTTCGGAACAATTGGCTCAGCAGTTTCCATCTCCATTGATTTGTTCCTTGCTACCGTCAGTTACTGATCAATCTATTGCTAAAAGACTGATTACTTGTGTGCTGGCTGCTTTGAGGGCTAATGGTAAGTTTTTTATTTTTTTAATAAATCAAGTTTTTGAGAAGATTCCACATGCAATTTCCTGTAGAATGAGTACTCACATGACTAGAAAATTTTTGAAGTATAAAATTTTGATTCCCGTCAAAATTAAATTTTTTTTCGAAATTTTGATATGAAATTCTTGTTCTCCGTGTGATTTCCTTTAAAATGAGTACCCACATAACTAGCAAATTATTGTAAAATAAAATTTTGACTTCCGCGAAAATTAAATTTTGCAGTAAAAATTTTTTTCCAAAATTTTGATATGAAATTCATGTTCTCCGCGTGATTTCCTTTAAAATGAGTACCCACATGACTAGCAAATTATTAAAAAATAAAATTTTGATTCTCGCTAAAATTAAATTTTGCAGTAAAAATTTTTTTCCAAAATTTTGATATGAAAATCTTGTTCTCTGCGTGATTTCCTTTGAAATGAGTACCCACATGATTAGAAAATTTTTTAAAATAAAATTTCGATTTCCGGCGAAATTAAATTCTGTAGTAAAAATTTTTTTTCAAAATTTTGATAAGAAATTCTTGTTCCCCATGCAAATTCCTCTAAAATGAGTACCCACTAGCCCATAATAAAATCTAATGATTTGTCTCAGGATCATTTGGTATCCATACAACAATAAGTTCAATGGACAAGGAATCCCATGAGTTCTATGGCAAGCTAGGGTTCGTTGACTACAACCAAGGCCAGGAGGAAGTACCCGGTGTCATCACCATGTCTCGGAGCTTCTAACACAAGGCCAACTCCTCGGTTATATTTATAAACAAAGTTTGTTTGCTTAACTCACTGCCCCATAGCAACCAACCTCATCAAACTAATCCCTGAGTAATCGACCCTCCATTATTTTCCAAGCTATTTTTTACATGAAAATTCATTTTCCGCAATCATTTTTTTTTTTTTTATTAAAGTAACAATAGTGTTAAGCACTAGAGTAAAATAATAATTATTATCAACCGAAATAAAAATCAATCATGGATAATAATGCACAAATTTATAATAATTAATTATAAATTAAATATCAATGTAATATTTACAAAAATGTGATCATTTATTAATAAAAAAAATTTATTAAGACTGATTATTTATTTTCAGTTTTAACTCACAGCTTTTTTTTTTTTTTGTAAATTTTTTTTTTTTACAATGGATAGGAAACTTGAGTTCAGCAGGAGATTTCCTCTTCATTGAGTACCCACATGACTAGGGAATTGTTGAAAAATAAAAATTTTCAATTTGAAAACCAAAATTTGAATTTTAGGTAAAATGAATTTTTTGGGAAATGGATCCACTCTCGATATTCTGCGTGTAATTTCCTCTCGTTTGAGTACTGACGTGACTAGGAAATAGTTAAAAAAATTTATGACTTTCAGGAAATTCCAAATTTGAACAAAAAATTTTTTTTGAAAAATTGATACTTTTTTATTATTCTACATGCAATTTCCTCTCAAACGAGTACCCACATGCCAGTAAAATTAATTACCAATTTTGATTTCCAAATTTTTAATTTTCCAGGAAATTTTATTTTTCCCTCATTTCCCGTACAGTTAAATTTTTTTTTCTAGCACACTGGGGTCATAAGGTACCAACGAGTATTCATTTTTTCTCTTTAACTCTTTCAGTTCGTTCCTAATTGACTTTAATTTATTTATTTCCCGTGTGATGTCTGCCAAATCATTTTCCGTGTGATTTTCTCCGCGCCCAAATAAATTCATTCCTTTCAATGCCTCGGCCACGTCATAAATTTCTCTATTAATATTTTCATATCCAAATTTTTTATCAATTTTTTGAGGTATTTCAAAAATATCATTTTGTGAATTTTGAATTTTTGATCGCCCAGATTTTATTTTGTAATCTAGCCGCCATTTTTTCAAAGCCTCGTAGTCTCTGTCAAAAATATAAAAATTCAAATATTTTCACTTGTGAGTAGAAAAAAAAATCTTACTTTACTTTTTGAAGAACTTCCGCTTGTCTATTCAATTTTTCTCTAACTTTTTCTATCATTAATAACTTTTTTCCTAATTCTTCATTAGTTCCATTAACGCGGCATCTATTGACCAAAAAAAATAATTAGTGATTTGTAATTTAAAAAACTCTCATATCTTCTGAACTATTAGTCCTACGTGAAAATTTATGAGGTCCTTTTTTGTAGACAATTAAATTTCCTACAAAATTATCTCTATCATTAATCATCGTATCTCTGATAGTTTAATCAGAATTCCAATTTTAAGTTCTATATATATAAAAACCAATTTTTGATCATTATGAAATTTATTTTTGATTAACTAGCAATTACTTCTGAACTATCAGACCTAGGTGAAAATTTATGGGGACCTTTTTTGTAGACAATTAAATTTCCTACAAAATTATCTCTATCATTAATCATCGTATCTCTGATAATTCAATCAGAATTCCAATTTTAAGTTCTATATATATAAAAACCAGTTTTTGATCATTATGAAATTTTTGTTTGATTAACTAGCAATTACTGCTAAACTATCAGACCTAGGTGAAAATTCATAAGGACCTTTTTTGTAGACAATTGAATTTCCTACAAAATTGTTCTCATCATTAATCATCGTATCTCTGATAGTTTAATCAGAATTCGAGCTCAAAGTTTTCATGGCCGATAATCGAATCAAAATTTTTGTGAACGCGTAGGATAAGACCCTAAATATTGTTTGTCTATTCCCAAGTAATTTTTAACAAAACCCAGTATCCAATTGGGGTCATTTAGTCTCATGGGTCTTAATTTAGTCACCACGCGGTCATTAGTAATGACATTATAAACCCGTTCTTTAACCTGAATGTCTTCGATTCTTTTAATTTCCTCAGCGAGACTTATTTTTTCAACCCTCGTTACTTTGTTCCCTCTAATGCTTTCACCCTTTAGTTCATCATCTAAATTAGTAAAAACCGCGGCATCTTTTTTGTTGTGTCCTAAATTATTGACACTGAGATAAGTGTCCTCGTAATTGTCCAAAAATTCAGATTTACTTTTATTTTTATTTTTGTTTTTGTTCTGCGTTAGTTGAACTTTTAGATGATACCCAGAGTCATTGAGGTCACTGACGACGCTCGAGTGATTTTTGCTTCTCAATGACTTAACGCAATTACTGCATAGTAATTTAAGTTTGCCAGACTCGTACCTGTTTGAAGGCTTGTAATTAATCGCGCGCAGACGCGAATTTTTTAAACAAATTTTTTTTGTCATGTCCTGTTTCTTTGTCGGCATATCTTGGGACAGTACCGGCAAGATTTTTTTATCTGAAATAATAAAAAAGTCAAATAAAAAAAAATTACTCCTGGGAAAATTTTGAAAAATTAATAAAATTTCGGGTAAAAAAATTTTGAGTAAAAAATTATTCATCTGCACTTAATTCCGCGTGGAATGAGTACCCACATGACGGGAAAAATATAAAAAAATTTTTTAGTTCTTAAAAATCAAAAATTTAAAAAATTCATTTATTTTAAAAACGATTAGTATTTTCTTATTCTCTACAAAATTTCCTCTCAAACGAGTACCCACAAGCCCATACTCACCAAAAAATTTTTCCACTTACCCCTGGCTTGCATAATTTCATCAGGATGATTTTTGTTCCACTCTTTCCTCAGAAACTCTTTGACCTCCGCGAACCCCTTCCTCCAGACCTCTTCCGGCGGGAACACACACTGATTATCCCCAATATTTACGAGCTTCAAATTCTCCAGAGTGCACAATTCCTCCGGCAGTCTTTCAATTTCGTTTCCCTGGAGCAAGATCGTTTCCAGCGACCGATGGTTCTTGATACTTCTCGGTAAAGACTTTAATTTATTATTCCTGAGGTCCAGCCATTCTAGGCACTTGAGTTTGGTAAACAATTCATCTGGTAATTTTTCTAAATAATTATTCCCAAGGTACAGCATCTAAAAATTTTTTCAGGATATTTTATAAGCATATATGTTCATATATGATCATTAAAGAACTATATAGAGTCATATATAGTCAAATTTTATTTATATGATCACATATATGATTACATATGCCCATATATAATCTTATATGAATCGTATAGGATCATGTATACTCACATATGAGCATATATGATCATGTGCGTGCGGATATAATCATATGTGAATATTATACGGTCATATATGAATCATATACGGTCATATGTAATCATATGTGAATATTATACAGTCGTATGTGATCATATAAGATCATATGTGAATCTTATACAGTCATATGTGATCATATATAATCATATGTGAATTTGATACATTCATTTATGATCATATAGGGTCATATGTGATCACCTGTGAATCTTATACGGTCATATATGAATCATATATGATCATATAGGCATCTTATACAGTCGTATATGATCATATATGCATCTTATAAGTCACATATGATCATATATGAATCATATACGTTCATATGTGATCATATGTGAATCTTATATGGTCATATATGATCACATATGAATCTTATACGGTCATATATGATAACATAAATATATATGATCATCATATATTATAATATCTGGATCATATACAGCCATATGTGATCATATGTGAGTCGTACGGACATATATGATCATATGTGAATCTCATAGTTCATATATGATCATATGTGAATCTTATAGGTTATATATGAATCATATAGGTCATATATGATCATATGTGAATCTCATATGGTCATATATGATCACATATGAATCTCATACCGTCTTATATGATCATTATATATTATATCAATCATATACAACCATATGTGACCATATTTGAGTCGTATGGTCATATATGATCATATGTGAATCTCATAGTTCATATATGATCATATGTGAATCTTATAGGTTATATATGAATCATATAGGTCATATATGATCATATGTGAATCTCATATGGTCATATATGATCACATATGAATCTCATACCGTCTTATATGATCATTATATATTATATCAATCATATACAACCATATGTGACCATATTTGAGTCGTATGGTCATATATGATCATATGAGATTCGTATATAATCATATCTGATTGAATATGATCACATATGATTTATGTGTGGTCATGTATATCTACATATGGTCATATATGATCATATACATTTTTTCCTTGAGTAAAATTTGTATTAAAAATTCAAAATTCCCGCGAAAATTTTCTAACCTTAATATTTTGAATCCTGTCAATTAAATCAACTGGAAACTCATTCAAATCATTATTAGAAAGGTCACAAAAATTATTATTAAAAATTGGTATTTTTCTCAGTACTCCCGCGTCAAGTCTTGATCTCTGCACCCTTTCAATACTTCTCACTGGCCTTCCCCCTCTCTTCTCACTCAAACCGCCATTTAAAAAACCCCGCCTCTGTCCGCCATTTTGAATTCTCACTGTCGATGAAATTTCCGAGTAAGTATCCAGCCGATCCTCACCCAAATTAATCGTATTAAATGATTTAACTCCTTCCTCATCGTTAATTACCACATTAATTTCTTTTTCTTTGTCATTAAAGTCATTAATGCTGCTAATATAAATTTTTTCAAATTCAAAATCGATTTCTCTGTCAATTTCTTCGTCGGTGATGATCACTCGGTCTTTAACGGGCTTTTTTTTCTCACTTTCATCGCTGGTTAATAAATTGCTCTGTTGAAATTAATTTACTAACTGATTAATTGATTAATGGAACTGATAAATGATTTATTACCTGCGTATTTAAATTATCTAAATTTTCGTTATTTGTTGAAGGTTCCGAAGAAACTGATGGTTGAGATTCTTCATTATTATTTCCTAAATAACTTGTTAATTTATTATTATTATTATTATTATTATTATTGATTAATTGGTCATTAATACCGTAGTAGTTTGTCAATAAATTATTAACGTCCATTGTCAAAATTTTTGAGGTTCAGGTTGTTTATGCGTCGCTAAGGAAGTATTGATCATACATATGTACGTATAACATATATGTTTAATCAATACTTCCTTAGGAATGACATTTGAATTTAAGATTAATAATTTTTTTTTTTTACTCAATGATAGTAAATTTGAGTTCAGCAGACGATTCCCTCTTGTTTGAGTACCAACATCACTAGGAAATAATTTGAAAAATTAATTTTCAATTTTTGAAGGCCAATTTAAATTTCCGAAAAAAAAATTTTTTTCGAAAAATTGACCCTATAGAATTATTCTGCGTGCAATTTCCTCTTGATTGAGTACCCACAAGGCTGGTAAATAATTTGAACAATGAATTTTTGAATATGAAGTTTTTTTGGAAATTAACCCTCTGTACATATTCTGAGTATAATTTCTTCTTGTTTGAGTACCCACATGCCCAGAAAATATTTTTAAAAAATTTATCATATTTTGAATTGAAGGAAATACCATAAACATAATTTTTTTATATTAAAATGTCTTTATTTATTTAAATGAATACTAATACAACACAATTACGCTACAGAGTGCTCATTATTCACACAAATTCAATTATAAATTTAAAAATAATAAAAATATAAACAAATGCACTCTTTGGTTCGTTACATTTACAATAATCATTACAAAAATTACAGTAAGCTTAAAATAAAAAGGAAAAAATAATAATATTTTACAATTAATATTTTTAATTAAATTAAATTAAATTAATAATTACGGAATTTTGAAAAATCTTATCAACAATAAACGATTATTATTATAACACTTATAGCTTTTTTTTTAAATTCAATACAATAATAATAATACTAATAATGTTTATTATTATTATTATTTAGACGTAGGTAAACAATAACGTGTCAATCCAAATTTGAACATCGGTTTTACACAATGAAATTTCGACCCATTATGGTATGGTAATAATTACCATAATATCATGGTAATATTTACTATGCTATCATAGTAACCATTACTGTGGTATGGATTCCCATGATATAAGTAACTTATAAATGTTATGACACACGTTTCTATAATAGTATAGTAACAATTACTGTGATAAAATAGTAAAGATTACTATGCTAGTATAGTAACTATTACCGTAATAAGAATTTCCATAATATAACATTTACTATATCATTGAGACATTTCTCATATTATCATAGTAATCGTTACTATTCTATCAGGGTAATGATTACCATACTATTACGGTAGCTATTACTATGATAGTATAGTAACCATTACCGTAAATTACCGGCACGATTGCTATAATATGAGAAATTTTTTTCAATGTTGCGGTAATAGTTACCACAATAGTATGGTAACAATTACTATGATGAAATGGTAAAGATTACTATGCTAGTATGGTAACCACTACCGTATGTTATAGTAATTATTCCTATAATATGATAACATTTACTATAACATTGAGACATTTCTCATAGTACGATAGTAATTATTACCATACTATCACGGTAACTATTAACATACTATTACGGTAATCACTCCCTTAATATTGTAGTAATACTCACCATACTATCATAGTAATCGTTACTGTACTATTTCGGTTAATCATTACCATACTATTACGGTAACGATTACTATGATAGTATAGTAACTATTACCGTCATGGTTCCCATAATATGAGAAATTTGTTTTAATGTTACGGTAATAGTTACCACAATAGTATGCTAATAATTACTATGATGAAATGGTAACGATTACTATGCTAGTATGGTAACCATTACCGTATTTATAGTAATGATTCATATAATATGATAACATTTACTATAAAATTGAGACATTTCTCGTATTACCATAGTAATCATTACCATACTATTACGGTAACGATTACTATAATAGTACAGTAACTATTACCGTAAATTACCGCCATGATTTCTATAATATGAGAAATTTTTTTTAATGTCACGGTAATAGTTACCATAATAGTATGGTAGTGATTACTATGACAGTATAGTAATTATTACCGTGAATCATGGCAATGATTCTATAATATGAGGAACTTTCAATCGTAATAGTAATCTTTACCATAACGTTATGGTAATGATTACTATTTTGAATGATAAACATTTCCACAAAATATTGTAATGATTACCGTAAAAAATTTTTTTTTAACGCCGGTCTAGAAAAAATTTTTTAGTTACTAAGAAGTCATTAAAAAATATTAAATTAAAATGATTTTTGTGGGTTGACACGGTATTGCTTATCTACGTCCATGTGGGACATAATTAAATATGCACCGCTACGATATGATATATTTTGTTAATAATATTTTATCAATAAAAACTAATAATTAATAATTAATAATTATTAATGATAAATACATTCTAAATTATCACATCTTGTGAAGAAATAATTGTTACAATAAATTAATTTATTTATTTACTTTTTTTTTTTTTTTAAGTAATGCGTAAGTATGATTGTACGGATGGAGGAAAATTTATCAGTTGTTTACATATATTTTTTTTTTATAAAAAATTTTTTATAAAAAATCGGTATAAAAAATTACTGTCAGTCTCTTATTAATATTTAGTTATTTAGTGTACTGAGTATTTTATTATCGGTATGGAAAAATTTTTATAAAATTTAATTATAAAAGTGAGCATTTTTTATTTTTAAATCGGCAGTGAGGTTTAAAAAATTTATCGATGTCTAGATTTCAAGGACCGATTTTTTTTTTAATTGGGAGGACTGAAGAATATAAAAAAACTTTTTATTCCCTTTAAAATGAGTACCCGCATGATAGGAAAATTATTGGAAAAAAAATTTTCATTTCCGTCTAAAAAAAAAATTTTCAATTTTCATCAAAAAATTTTTTTTTCACAAAATGAATACCATATTTTTAGTCAAGATAAAATTTCCTTTAAAATGAGTACCCACATGACAGGAAAATTATTTGAAAAAAAATTTTTAATTTCCATCAAAAAGATTTTTTTTTCCACAAAATAAATACCATATTCTTAGTCTAGATAAAATTTCCTTTAAAATGAGTACCCACATGACAGGAAAATTGTTTGAAAAAAAATTTTCAATTTTCATCAAAAAATTTTTTTTCCACAAAATGAATACTGTTTTCTTATTCTAGATCAAATTTCCTTTAAAATCAGTACCCACATGACAGAAAAAATTTCATTTTCTTCCCCAGGAAAATTCCAATAAGAAAATCCGGAAAACCCGAGAAAAAATCTCAATTCTAAAAAAATGTACCAAAGCCTTGAAAAATCCAAAATTTAAAAAAAAATTTCCCTACCCGTCCACCCAAAAATTCAAATTTTCTTTCTCTTCAAGCCGAGCTCGGAAAATTCGCAAAAAAAATCCATTGAATCGAAATCCGAAAACTTCCAAGGTTTGATTCCCCAAAAATTTCCCGAATCCTTCGACAAAAAATCACTAAATCGGTTCCTTACTAGTCCGCGAGTCAGATTTAAAAACTCCCGCCGATGTTCGTTTCCCCTCAATCCGTATCAATTATCAATATCAATATACAATAATTTATCCACAATCACACGTTACATCGTGCATAGCCTCCAGACAAATTGCGTGTAGCAAATTTCCGTGATCGCAAGCATTTCGTTTTAAAAAATCAAAATCCCATTAAAAAAACCATTAAATTTAATCCAACCTCGCGTATCTAGGTACGATATTATTCTTAATCCAGAAGTCGCAATTGTCGTGGTCCCTCTGCGGAAGAATGTCCTGACCCACGACAATTACAGTCCGTGACTTGGGGACATTGGCAGCGTCGACGATCTTTCCATGCCAGACGAACTGATTGAAAAGCTGCTGGATAGCGGACACGTGTCGCTTCTGCTCCGGAGCTCTCGCAGTGTAGGACCCGAGCATCGAAGCGACGTCGTCGTCAACATCAGCCAGGTGACCCCTCGGCTGAGTCGACAGATAGAACGGAACATCCCGGTCCTCATTGCTGACCGATTTAGTGAAATTCCAAAGCGGGCAGACCACGCGGATGTCGGAAATCATCGACACGAGTCCTTTTAACGTCGCGTTGTATCGCGCGATGGCTTCGTCAGCGAGACCGCTGGTTCCCAGCAACGAATCCCGGACAATTCTCTCGACCTGGGCGGCGTCTATGGTAGCGTTCGGTTCCCGGAATCTCTGAGGTGTCGCTGCGTGGGCAGTAGTTCCCATCACCGTCAGAACTGGAGGTCCGTCGCGTTGCAAAACGTGGAGAATGTCCTCGTAGATGATCAGTCCGTCATTCACCAGCCACTCGTGTCTCCATTCAGCAGAAGATGCCTCCCGTGGTTCCGGTAATCCCGTGTCATGTTGGTACCAATTTGACGGCACCGCCTCCATTATACTCTCGGCTGATTTACTTCTCAGACAGGAAATTTCCCTGCACTGGATGTTGTTGAAAAATGACTCGGCCATTCTCTCAGAGGCATTCAGTGGTTTCGTGGGGAACAAAACGCTGCTGCTTGATATCCAAGCGCGTGAAAATAATTTTTTGTCGTTGTCTTTCTCTTTGCCTTGACGCGATGCTAAAATTGCTGATACCAGAGTACCCCCGGCACGATGTCCCCAAATAGTTACCGAGTCTTTGTCACCACCGAAGTGCTGGATGTTCAACTGGACCCATTTTAAGACCGCGATTATGTCAGAGAGACCGTAATTCCCTGATGTCGGGGGGTAACTGGACCTGGTGAGCGGCTCCGCGGCGAGGAAACCAAAAACTCCGAGACGGAAATTCGGGCGGACGAAAACCATATCGCGGACGCGGGCTAATTTTGCTGATGGCTGCATCACACCCGGGGATCCACCGGACATCGTCTCGGCGCCGATCATCACGACGACTGGGAGGGGAGAGTAGTAGTGGACTTGGGGAGTGAAGACGTCGAGGTAGAGACAGTCTTCGGAACCGGAAACTCGACCTGAGGGGTCACGTTGCCAGCAGAACTCGGATGAATTGTGGGCGAGATAAGTTCCGTTCCAGCAGTACTCGATTCTGTTGAGCGACTCAGCGGGTTTCCAGCGGCTGTTGTTCACTGGAGGCAGAGCGTACGGAATTCCGCGGAAAGCGAATCCGCCGTCCTCGAGTACGCCTTGTACGGGACCGCAGGAAGTGGTCGCTTCGACTTTTCCGTCTTTCACGGGAGCTTTGATGAGCTGCTGGGGTCCGGCGCAGGCGACGCTGATTATTATGATGAAGATCAGCAGAATCAGGAGAACGGCAGCTGGAAAATATGAGTTGTAGATTGTAGAGTTTGGGGTAATTTGGGAAATTTTTTTACTTACCGGTGACTAATCGGTTGCGACGCGCGGCCGCGATAAAGACGGCGAGGGGATGATTTTTAGATGGCGGGTCTTCGGTTTGATCGCCACCGTCTAGGCGGACTGTCTCCATGCCGTCTTCGGTGTCGGGCTTCTCGGCTCCGTCTCCGAGGGTTTCGACGCTGGCTAAGCCGGCAGTTGCACCTAATTCTGCATCAGTTTCCTAAAAAAAAAAATTGAATTTTTAAATGCTATATAAAAACATTTTATGGTAGATTTTGAATTTTAGTGGGAAAAATTAATTCAAATATATTTTTGCCATATTCAGGCTTTTCAAGGCAAGGAAAAACCCAAAATGTATTTTAAAAAATTTTCCTGCCATATAATAAAATTTTCCATGCCAAACAAATCATTTTCCGGACATATTTTTACTTCAATGGCATATTAAAATTTTTAAATTTAAAACAGCTCTAAAAATTTTCCCGACATATTTAAAGTTTTCTTGCCATATTTTGACTTCAATGTCATTAAAATTTTCCAAAGCAATATAAAATTTAAAACACATAAAAAGAAAATTTCCCGCCCCAGATTAAAATTTTCCCGCCATATTTTGACTTAAATGCCATATTAAAATTTTCCAAAGTAAAAAAAATTTCCCTCGCTATATTAAAATTTTCCAAAGTAGAAAAAATTTTCCTGTTCTATAGTAAAATTTTTCATGCCATTTAAAAAAATTCCCCGCCATATTTTGATTTCAATGCCATATTAAAATTTTCCAAATTCAAAAAAATTTCCCGCCTTATATTAAAATTTTCCCGCCATATTTTGACTTCAATGCCATATTAAAATTTCCCAAGTAGAAAAAAATTTTTCCTGTGCTACAGTAATATTTTTCATGCCATTAAAAAAAATTTCTTGCCCTGTATTAAATTTTCCCGCCATATTAAAATTTTCAATGTAAAAAAAATTTCCCTGGCTATGTTAAAATTTTCCATGTCATTTAAAAAAATTTCCCGCCATATTTTGACTTCAATGTCATATTAAAATTTTCCAAAGCAATGACAGAATTCCAAGTACGTCACAAAATTTTCTTCCGTATATTATAATTTGCCAAAGTACAAAAAATTCAAAAAAATTTCCCGTGCTGTATTAAAATTTTCCATGCCATTTAAAAAAATTTCCCGCCATATTTTGACTTAAATGCCATATTTAAATTTCCCAAAGCAATGACAGAATTCTAAGTACTTCTTGAAATTTTTTTCCATATATTAAAATTTTCCATGCCATATAAAGAATTTTCCTTCATATTAAAAATTAAACACCAAATTCTGAAAATATTTTCCCGCCGAACTCTAAAATTTTCTTTCAAAACCAAGCCTCTAAACTCAACTACCCAAGCCTCTAAAATAAAACATAGACGTTATAGACGTCATTTGAACCGACGGATCAATAACTCAGATGTTCTCAACTAATTCGTGTCTCTGTACCTCTGAGCCCTATCGTCCACAAAAACTTAAATAAATAACCCGGGTACTAAAAATCTCATCTCATATCATAATCATATCCGGGGAGTGCACTCACCTTCTTCTTCTTTGGGAAAACCGAAACAAGCGGCAATCTAATGGCGTTTAATAACCCCCGTCTCGCTTCCTTTTCCTTCTCCTTTTCTTTTGAAGGGGTGGTCGGCTTCTCTGTCAAGTTTTCTTCTTTAGTACCTTCGGCGCCGGGTTCTTCAGTAGTCTCGGCTTTTCCCTCCTCCTGAATAATCAAATTAATTATATTACCTGCCATTGTTTTTTGTTCTACTCTCTAATCTATACCTCTACCTCTACCTCAACCTTTTCTCTCAACTCATTCTGTCTATTATTTTAAAATAAAATAATCTTACAACGTGTTATTAACTACAGGTGATTGTCATTCCGGAAACACGCCCGACGTCAGGAAAAATGTTATTTTCCGCTCCGATGAAGATTCATCGAAATTTATAATATAAATTAAATTAAATATAAATATATATATATGTGGGTCTGTTAAAAAAATCTAAATTTCTAATTTTTCGGCTGTTAAAAAATTTTCAATTTATCAAAAAAAAAAAAAATTGGGGATTAAAAAAATTTTTATTTGAATTTTTAAAAAATGGCGCCAACTATTTGAGTTTTCTCATGGAGATAACATGGGTTTTTTTTATTCAAAATTTCTGTAACTTCGTGTAGAGAAAAAATTTGAGCCATAAAAATTTTATTAAAAAATTTCACGCTCTATAAAATTACTCGTAAGTTCCGTATATATTTTTATATTTCCGGCCATTAAAAAATTTTCTATTTAAAAAAAAAATTGAGTTGATTAAAAAAAATTTTTATTTGAATTTTTAAAAAATGGCGCCAACTATTTGAATTTTCTTATGGAGATAACGCAATAGTTTTTTTATCAGTTTTTCCATTAGTGGTCTATTTACCCCATATATATATTTATATATTTTTTTTTTATTGAGACAAATTTTTTTTTAACGAACTACTAATTCTCTGAATGGACTCTAAAACACTTGGAACAAAAGCGTGATCGGCATTGTCTAGAATTGTCCCTTCTCTTTAAGGACCATAGGGTGGGTCCTTTTTATAAAAATGCTTTGTGTCGATCGCTTGGGTGTATTACGATCACTCGTATCCTCAATAGACCCCACGTAAATTAAGTAAATAATCATTCGGCTCGTGGTTCCTCATGTGAAATATTATATATAATAAAATATATATATATATGACTTTTTTTAAGTTCATATTTGCCATATGGTGTTTAGTAAAATTTAGAATGGGGTGAGATGGGCCGGGCGTGTGAGTTAGGGTGTGTAAAATGTTCGTTGGTGTGATGAAAAGTAAAATTAATTTTTCTATGTAATTTTGGGCCTATGGGTAAAATGGGCCGGAATTGAAATTATTTATAGACTAAGATTAATGACCGTTAATTTTAGGTCTATGAAAATTTTTTTTATCAGTTTTTATGATCAATTTATTATGATTTTCTAATCTTTTTAGTTTGGGGTTCTATGGGCCATTTTTAAAAATTATTTTTGTACAGAATTTTTGATAAAAATCCTGAATTTTACGTTTTATTATTTATATTTTTTTTTAATTCCAAAAATTACATTTTTTATGACAAATTTTGACTTTGGGGAACTATGGGCCATTTTTAAAAATTATTTTTTTACAGAATTTTTCGTGAAAATTCTAAATTTTATGTTTTATTATTTTTATTTTTTATTAATTCTAGACATTAAATTTTTATGACAAATTTTGACTGGGGTACTATGGGTCATTTTTTTAAATTATTTTTTTACAGAATTTTTCGTGAAAATTCTAAATTTTATGTTTTATTATTTTTATTTTTTATTAATTCTAGACATTAAATTTTTATGACAAATTTTGACTGGGGTACTATGGGTCATTTTTTAAAATTATTTTTTTACAGAATTTTTCATAAAAAATTCTGAATTTTATTTTATTATTTTTCTTTTTTTTTAATTCCAGACAGTAAATTTTTTATGACAAATTTTGACTGGGGTACAATGGGCCATTTTTAAAAATTAATTTTTTACATAATTTTTTATAAAAATCCTGAATTTTATGTTTTATTATTTTTCTTTTTTTTTAATTCCAAAAATTAAATTTTTTATGACAAATTTTGACTGGGGTACTATGGGCCATTTTAAAAAATTAATTTATTACAGAATTTTTTATCAAAATCCTGAATTTTATGTTTTATTATTTTTCTTTTTTATTAATTCCAAAAATTAAATTTTTTATGACAAATTTTGACTGGCGTACTATGGGCCATTTTCAAAAATTATTTTTTTACAAATTTTTTCATAAAAAATCCTGAATTTTATTTTATTATTTTTCTTTTTTTTTTAATTCCAGACAGTAAATTTTTTATGACAAATTTTGACTGGGATACTATGGGCCATTTTTAAAAATTATATTTTTACCGCCTATTTAATAGAGAAAATTAATTAAAAATATTCCATTATTATTATTATTCATGAATTTAAAGTATATGGGGTAAAATGGGCAGTGAAAATTGAAATCCAATAAATTAAAAATAATGGTAATAAAATATTTATTGATAAAACGTTATCTTTATCCGGTTATTTAATTTATTTATAAGTAAAACAAGACCTTCCTGTAACTTTTATCCTTGTATTTGTATACGAGCAATGTGATACTGTAGCAGCGACAACGGACTGGCAATATGATATTTTTATAAAGGCAAAGAACATAAAAGATAGTATAGTAAGACTTCTCGGCTTAGCGCTAACAACATTAATATAGTTTTATAATATATTTACTTTATTATTACCCGAGTTACTTTACGCGTGGAACTTATAAGTCTAATAAAATTATATACGTGTAGCGAATACGTTAATCGTCGCCACTTTCTTCGTCAATTAAGCTTCTAATAAGACGGATCAAGCCAATTAAACTTCTGAGCCATATATATATATATATGACCAATCGCTCTCATTTATGACTAAGAACTTTTTTTTTATGATTTCGTTTTACTTGAAACTTTAAATTCTTAAAACTTCCAAACCATCAGTCTTACGTTTATTTTCCTCATGACCTTTTTTGCAGGGAATTAAATTTCCTACAAAAAAGTTCCTCATCAAAATTCCCATAAATCGAACCCTTTGAAAGTTATAAAAGTTTTTTTGAAAAAAGTGACATTTTAAATTTCCGTAGACTAAAATTGAACATATCGATAACTTTCAAAATAATCAATTTATCGTAATTTATCATAAGACCTTTCTTGTAGGAAATTAAATTTCCTACAAAAAAGTTCCTCATCAAAATTCCCATAAAATGAACCCTTTGAAAGTTACAAAATTTTTTTTGAAAAAAGTGACATTTCTTTAAATTTCCGTAGACTAAAATTTAAAATATCGATAACTTTCAAAATAATCAATTTATCGTAATTTATCACAGATCATTTTTTGTAGGGAATTAAATTTCCTACAAAAAAGTTCCTTATCAAAATTCTCATAAAAAGAACCCTTCGAAAGTTACGAAAGTTTTTTTGAAAAAAGTGACATTTCTTTAAATTTCCGTATGTTAAAACTTAAAATATCAATAACTTGAAAAATAATCATTTTATCGTAATTTGTCATAGGACCTTTGTAGTAGGGAATTAAATTTCCTAAAAAAAAGTTCCTTATCAAAATTCCCATCAAATGAACCCTTTGAAAGTTACAAAATTTTTTTTGAAAAAAGTGACATTTCTTTAAATTCCCGTAGACTAAAATTTAAAAAATCGATAACTTGAAAAATAATCATTTTATCGTAATTTATCACAGGACCTTTTTAGTAGGGAATTAAATTTCCTACAAAAAAGTTCCTTATCAAAATTCCCATAAAATGAACCCTTCGAAAGTTACGAAAGTTTTTTTGAAAAAAGTGACATTTCTTTAAATTTCCGTAGACTAAAATTTAAAATATCGATAACTTTCAAAATAATCGATTTATCGTAATTTCCTAAGAGACCTTTTCGACAGGAAATTAAATTTCCTACACAAAATATCCTATCGAAATTAATCATAAGTCTGACCGTTCGAAAGTTACGATCCACAGTTCGAAAAACTGGTCCGCTAGCTCATAAAATAAATATCACAACAAACATAAAAATAATTTGTTATTTTCCCACGAGTAATTTGCCACAAAATAAAACCCTACAACTCCCTTCTCTTACTTTATTATCCCCTTACTCCTCTTACACCCTACCGGCCCCCAAAGGGCAAAAAATATCCGTAATGTGACGTCACGATTCGCACCTGGCGATCGATCCGGTTTTAATAATACGCGTTAGCCAGCACGCACATCATATATATACATATATATGTGATATTTTTTGTGTTAACTTGGATATATAATATATAACTACACGATTTTTTTATTTTTTTAAATTCGGTACCGTAAATAAAAATAAAATATAAATTAATGTAAGTACGTACCTTGCATGGCTCTTTGCTCTTCGTTCGACAAAACCCAGGCATCTTTATTCCACCAATGGGAATTTTTTTCTTTGGCTTCTCTTCAGTTTCATCAGTAGCTGGCGTTGATCCCGTATGTTTTGTATTTTCTTCATTCAACATTTTTTCTCGCTCCTCTTCAGCTATTTCTTTTTTATCCATACTCGCGTCTTTTTCTTGGTCTTGACTCATAGCTCTTCTCTACACCAGCTGTAAAAATAACAATTATTATTATTATCATTAATAAATATAATTAATTATTTAAAGATGAGAGTCATGTTAATTATCAACTCCCCCATAAAAATCGTAATACGACAAAGATGAGGATGACGCGGATATAAAACTCTTGAGTGGATAAGCGTGCGACAGATGCTCGGCACGTGTTACATGCGCGTATCCTATTAGAATATATATTTTTCATATTTTTAGAGCACTTGGCTTTTTTCATTTTTCTTAATACGGGGTATTAATTTATTTAAAACTTTTTTACTTTTGTTACTGTAACTTTTTAACCCTTAGTCCTATGGTTATTTTACTAAAGACCTTTTTTGTAGCCCTTTAAATTCTCTACAAAAAAGGTCTCTGTGATAATTTTCATAAATTAATATTTTCAAAAGTTATGAGAATTTTAAATTTGGAGTACAAAATTTTTTAAAAATTCTCTTGATAATTTTTTTATTTAAACTTTAAATCATAATAACTTTTAAACCCTTAGTCCTACGGTTATTTTGTTAAGGACCTTTTTTGTAGCCCTTTAAATTTTCTACAAAAAAGGTTTCTGAGATAATTTTCCTAAATTGATATTTTCAAAAGTTATACGAATTTTAAAATTGGAGTACAAAATTTTTTAAAAATTCTCTTGATAATTTTTGAATTTAAGCTTTAAAAAATAATAACTTTGAAACCCTTAGTCCTACGGTTATTTTTCTAAGGACCTTTTTTGTAGCCCTTTTAATTCTCTACAAAAAAGATCTTCGTGATGATTTCCATAAATTAATATTTTCAAAAGTTATACGAATTTTAAAATTGGAATACAAAATTTTTTAAAATTCCTCTTGATTATTTTTTAATTTAAACTTTAAATCATAATAACTTTTAAATCCTTAGTCTTACGGTTATTTTACTTAGGATCTTTTTTGTAGCCCTGTAAATTCTCTACAAAAAAGGTCTCTATGATAATTCTCATAAATTAATAAATAAAGAAGTTATCGATATTTGAAGTTCCACAAAAAATACTAAAATTCTCTTTTCTATAAAAAGTTATCAAGTACTGCGGCAATTATTCATGTAAAAATAAAATTCTATGAAATTCATTTTCCTAAAATCAATAGTTGAGCCCTAGATACATTTATTCAAAATAAACTATATATATAATTTACCCCACGCGAATATTTTGTTGAGTAAAATAGTAAAGATTTGAGTTGAGGGTGATGGCGCCAAGGGGAATCGCATGTAGACAGCGTCGCGACGCCACGATTATCTACAATGGCAACGTCGCCGTCCATCTTCCCCACCCCAACACTAACACACCCCACAAAAAAAAATAAATAAAAAAAAAAAAAAAATTTTTACTCCAAATTCAAAAAACAAAATTTTCACAAAAAAATATATGAAAATATATAAATATATATATGACTAAATTTAATTAAAATACGTTGTCATAGAAATAATCAATCGATTAAACGTCGCGACGACACTGACGTTGACGTTTCAAGTCGTCGGCTAAAATTTTATTTTAAAAATTTAAAAAAAAAATACAAAAATTCTGTGAAAAAATTTATTTCCAACTTTAGAAGACAAAGGAAAAGAGAACAAAGAAAATTTCCCGCTTAAAAATTTATGGGTTTTAAATTTAAAATGAAAAACTTTTCAAAAGAAAATTCAAATGATAAAATTTCGGCCTTTTTTGTCGCTGTCGTAAAAATAAAAACTGAGACCTTCAAATAAACTATTTTTGGAAGTCATAAATTTAAAAGAATTCATTGTTTGAAAAATATAAAAATATATGAAAATATTTTTTATGGTTCTGAGATAAAAAAAGAGCGAGAGTAGAGGACTTACCTGTTAATTTTTTCTGTCACAGTAAAAAAGTACAAAAATTATTGTGATTGCGATGGACTAGTGTCAGGATGAAGACCGAATTTAAGACTGAAGGGACTGAAGGCTGGTAAACTCGTAGAAAGCAACCAACTGCGAACTAACCACCGGAAGAGACGGCTATGGGGGGATGCTTTTTTTCAAGGGGATTACTAATGGCTGAAGCGCGCGCAACATTTACGCTTTTTTTAATACTCACGCATGCGTAATTTATTTAAAAAGTATTTTGTGGAAAAAAAAAAATTTACCGAAATAAATAATAAGAAATTATTTTTAGGAGAAAGTAAACAAAGTAATTATGGAAATAATGAGCGAGATAATTTGAGTTTATGGAATAATTTAATTGTCATGGAGAATTTTTTATTTAATTAAATCTATGGGCGTTTTTTTTTTTTATTTAATTTTTTCGAGGATTTTTTTGGAAAGGGAGGCAGTGAATTTTTTTAGAGGAATTTTCGAGTAGGGGTATAATTTTCTGTAGAGGAAAATCCGTAGGAAAATTAGGGTGGAGTGAAAATTTGAAAATTTTAAGTTTGGAATAAAAGAAAAATTGAAAATTTTTGGGAATTAAAGCTTTGAGTGTAAATAACTTTTGAATGGATCATTTTACAGTGATTTTTGTGAGGACCTTTTTTGTAGAGAATTGAATTTCCTACAAATTTGGTCCTTGTCATTTTTTTGATATCTTTGATAGTTTAGTCAGAATTACCTTAAATAGATAGAATTACTCCGAATATGAATATTAGGTTTCGATGAATGACTCAATTACTTAAAATCGTAATTACTCGTAAACTATCAATTTTAAGAGAAATTTTAATAAGACCTTTCTTATAGAGAATTTAATTCTCTACAAATTTTGTCCCTATCATTTTTTTGATATCTTTGATAGTTTAGTCAGAATTACCTTAAATAGATACCAAACCTACAATGGGATTTTTAATGGAAATTTTGGAGAATACTTTTAATTACACTTACTACTAAACTATCGACTTTATGAAAAATTTCACAGAATCTATTTTTGTAGGGAATTTAATTCTCTACAAATTTGGTCCTCATCACTTTTCGTGTATCTCTGATAGTTCAGCCAAAATCTTTTAATATAAAAACTAAAACTATGGGGATTTTTCAAAAATCATGTCACCTTTTTTATAAGAAATTAAATTCCCATAAAATAGGTCATAAAAATAACCACAGATGTCAGTTAAAAATTTAAATAAAATATAAAAAATTTATTATTAAAAATCATACAAATAATTAATTTATTTTTTCACTTGTTCATTTTTTTTAAATGACTTTCAAAATAATTTCCGTCTCCTTTTGTCGCCTGTTTATTTATTTGCTTGTGCCGATCCCTAGACACAATTTCTTCAATAACTTCGCCGTCTCCTTTAATTAATCTGCATTAAAAAACAGAATTTTAAATTTTCAAATTTGAATTTCCCGCGCATTTTTAAAATTTTTTAAAATTACCTGTGCCTACCCGTGGTTTCATCAAAAACTCTTTTGATGACACTCTGCCTTTTCTCCCATTCCTCTTTGGTCATCGGAGCCATCGATCGACCGCCTCTGTCATCATCAGTTACCTCAGTCTTAGTTTTTTTATCCTCAATAACTTCCAGCTGATTCTTAGCGTTTTTCAAAACTTCTTTTTCTTTTTTTTCTAATTTTTTCTTCAACTTTTTCATCTTCTTCTTTATTTTTTTTTTATCCTTCTTGTATTTTTTTTTTCGCTTTAGTTTTTTTTTTTCACTCGAGTCCGAATCCGAACTCGAGTCAAAACTTGAACTGGAACTGGAACTCGAACTAGAACTCGAACTTGATACTTTTCTTTTTCTAGATTTTTTAACTCGATCGGGATCGCGTTTTTCCAACTTATCCATTTTTTAATTTTCTGAAAATTTGAAAATTTTAATTATTTATTTAAAGTTTTGTTATATTTTTTACTTACGATTAATTAATTTTCTTAACCTCCAAGTTCTCTGGGTCCAAGTCCAGAAAAAAAATATCAATTCCACAGCTCAGTGGCCCGATAAATTTAAACTGCGCAGCTTTTAATGCGCAGAGTTTCATTCTCTCAATGGCGCGAAATTTCAAAAATACAAATTTTTAAATTATTTTAATTATCAAAATTTATAATTTAAATTTAAATTACTCAGTAATTAACTAGGGCCCAATTACTGGGTCCGTCAAATTATTAAGTAATTATTGAAATTTAAAAAAAACTTAATAAGGCCCATTTTTAATTTTGGGCCTCACAAACTTATTGCCTTTTAACCCAACGAAGGTTTAAAAATTTTTAATTTTTAAAAAATTATTTAAATTTGAATTTAAATCTGCGCGGGAAAAGTCGCGCAATTCAAATTTTGAAAAAATTTAAGGCCCACTTTTAATTTTGGGCCTTAAATTATTTCCTTTTACCCAAACATTCACGAATTTTTAGATTTAAAAAATGATTGAAACTTAAATGTAAGTATGCGCAGGAAAAGTTGCGCAA
The DNA here is from genome assembly GCF_029852145.1 of Microplitis mediator. Lineage (NCBI taxonomy): Eukaryota > Metazoa > Arthropoda > Insecta > Hymenoptera > Braconidae > Microplitis > Microplitis mediator. Next base: position 2,900,194 of record NC_079969.1, on the reverse strand, counting down.
TACAAATTTAAAAAAAAACTTAAGGCCCACTTTTAATTTTGGGCCTTAAATTATTTCCTTCACCCCAACGGAAGTTCACAAATTTTCAAATTAAAAAAAATTGATTCAAATTTAAATTTAAATCTGCGCGGGAAAAGTGCGCTGGCGTTTTCATCGCGATCACAAAAAAAACAAAGATGGCTGCCGCGCCATCTACAAATGGTAATAAAAATGTAAATATTATTGTTGTTATTATAATAATAATAACAATTATTTATGGTCGGTTGGGTTTTTGACATTAGAGTATAAAAATGGCGGTGATGTGAAATGGCAGGACGACGATCTGTTCTCGCTACTGTTGAATCCCTATCAGGATCTTTAGGGAACCAGCATTCAAATAATAGTAGCAATAGTATCGGTACTGGTTCTAATAATAATATTAATAATAACAATAATATTAATAACATTAATAATAATAATAACAGTAATATTAGTGGTGGTAATAATAATAATAGTAATAATAATACAGTGGATCCATTGCAAGAATTATTTGAAGCCTGCAAGAATGGGGATTTACCTCGAATTAAAAAATTGGTAACACAAAAAACAGTCAATGCCAGAGATACTTCTGGCAGAAAGTCGACACCTCTTCATTTTGCTGCTGGTATGTTTATTATTATTATGGTGATTGGTGATTGATGACTGATGATTGGTGATCGGGTTTTCCAGGTTACGGGAGGCGAGAAATAGTCGAGTTTTTGTTGTCAGCTGGTGCCTCGATCCAGGCGAGAGATGACGGTGGGTTACATCCGCTCCACAATGCCTGTTCATTTGGACACTGCGACGTGGTGAGACTTCTACTGGAGGCTGGTGCTAATCCTAATACTAGAGATAATTGGAATTATACTCCGCTCCATGAGGCTGCTATCAAAGTAATTTTTTTTTATTTTTTCGTAACACAAAATTTTAATTTTCATTCATTTATTAAAAAATTTTTCATGGGAAGTGAAATTTAAAAAAAAACAAAAAATTTGAAAAATTCGATATATCGATTTTTAATTTGTGATATCGATTATTGAATCGATACATCGATAGTTCAGTATATCGATTGTTAATGCGATATATCGATTTTTGATTCGATATATCGATTAATAATTCGAGATATCGATTATTAATTCGATGTATCGATTAGAAATTTAAGATATCAATTTTTACTTTTATGTTACGATTCATAATTTGTTGTATCGATTCATAATTTGTTGTATCGATTAATAATTCGATGTATCGATTTATAATTCGATATATCGATTGTTATTTCGATACATCGATTCTTATTTTGATGTATACAATTTCGACTTTAATTAGAAAAAAAATCGATATTAGAAATTAAAATTTCAATAAATTAATTTAAAATTCGATTCATCGATTTTAAATTTATGATATCGAGTATTCAATCGATACATCGATTTTTTGTGAATTATGTATCTTTAGTATAATATATCGATTGTTAATGCGATAGATCAATTTCTGATTCGATATATCGTTCACTATATCGATCAATAATTCGAGATATCGATTACTAATTCGATGTATCGATTAGAAATTCAAAATGTCAATTTTTACTTTTATATTACGATTCACAATTTATTGTATCGATTAATAATTCGATATATCGATTGTTATTTCGATATATCGATTAAATAATCGATAAATCGTTTGAAATTTAAAGTCGATTAAAATCATATCTTTTCTTGTTAAAAACAAAATTCAAATTATCTAATTTTCAAAATCAATGTCGATCTATCGAATCAATTAATCGACAACCGATTTTCAAATTTAAAAAAAAACCGCTCAAAAATTCAAATTCCCGCTTTAAAATTTTAAAATTTCTTTTTTTTATTATTCACTAAAATTCAATAAAAAAAAATGTCACCGATTTTTGAAAACTAAAAATAATTACAGGGTAAAATAGACGTATGTATTGCATTACTCCAACACGGTGCGGATCCAAATATTCGCAACACGGAGGGTAAAACAGCCGTCGAATTAGCCGATCCGTCCACAACAAAGCCTGTCCTTACCGGGGAATACCGTAAAGACGAACTGCTCGAAGCAGCGCGTTCAGGTAACGAAGAAAAGCTTCTTCAGCTGCTCAATCCCCTGAACGTAAACTGCCACGCGAGTGACGGTCGTCGATCGACCCCCTTACACCTCGCCGCGGGGTACAATCGTGCGCGCGTAGTACAAATTTTGTTGCAAAATGGCGCAGACGTTCACGCGAAAGACAAAGGGGGTCTCGTTCCCCTGCACAACGCCTGTTCCTACGGGCACTTCGAAGTGACCGAGGCGTTGCTCAAACACGGGGCGGCGGTAAACGCGAGCGACCTCTGGGCCTTTACTCCCTTGCACGAAGCAGCCAGCAAATCACGGGCCGAAGTGTGTTCGCTGTTGCTAAGCGAGGGCGCCGACCCCACGCAACTAAACTGCCACGGCAAGAGCGCGATAGACGTGGCGCCATCTCTCGAGCTCCAAGAGCGGCTCGCTTACGAATTCAAAGGTCACTGCCTCCTGGACGCTTGTCGGCAAGCGGATCCGACGAAACTCAAGAAATATTTGTCCCCCGAAATGGTTAATTTCAAGCATCCCTTCACTGGGGACACTCCGCTGCACGTCGCCATCGCCGCAGTGTCCAGCTCAACTTCCTGCTCTGCGTCCTCGTCCCCGACCCCCTACCACCCGAAGCGCAAGCAAGTAATCGAGACCCTGATCCGTAAAAACGCGGGCCTTAACGAAAAGAACAAAGACTTCCTGACCCCGCTGCACGTCGCCGCTGACCGTTCCTACTACGAAGCCATGGAAATTCTTTTGCGCAACAACGCGAGGGTCAATGCCCTAGACAACCTGGGCCAGACTGCACTGCATCGCTGCGCCCGAGACAATAACGCGCAGGCGGTTAAAATTCTACTGGCTTACAACGTCGACCCCTCGATCGTTTCATTGCACGGGTACACGGCCGCCCAATTGGCCACCGAAAGTGTCGCCCAGCTGCTAGAGAATCCCCCGAGTTCCCCGACGGCCACCAGCAACAACAACAGCACCAGCTGCCTGATAGACATCCAGCTTCTAGAAGCCTCCAAAGCCGGCGACTTGGGCGCCGTCGAGCGGATCCTGACTTCCAATCCCCTGGCGGTCAATTGCCGCGATCTCGATGGTCGGCACTCGACCCCCTTGCACTTTGCCGCGGGTTACAACCGCGTCCCCGTCGTCGAGTACTTGCTGTCCCATGGAGCTGACGTCCATGCTAAAGACAAAGGCGGATTAGTCCCACTGCACAACGCCTGCTCGTACGGCCACTACGAGGTCACCGAGCTCCTGGTGAAACACGGGGCCTCGGTCAACGTCGCCGACCTCTGGAAATTTACGCCCCTCCACGAAGCCGCCGCCAAAGGCAAATACGAAATAGTCCGGCTGCTACTTCGCCACGGCGCGGATGCCACTAAAAAGAACCGCGACAACGCGACCCCCCTTGATCTTGTCCGCGATGGAGACCAAGATGTCGCTGACCTGTTGCGTGGCAACAGCGCGCTTTTGGACGCCGCTAAAAAGGGCAACTTGTCTAGGGTCCAGAAGCTCCTGTCCCCTGACAACATAAACTGTCGCGACGCCCAAGGAAGAAACAGCACTCCGCTCCATCTAGCGGCGGGTTACAATAACCTCGAAGTTGCCGAGTATTTGCTAGAACGTGGCGCTGACGTGAATGCCCAAGACAAAGGCGGCCTCATTCCCCTCCACAACGCGTCCAGTTACGGGCACCTCGACATCGCGGCTCTGCTGATAAAATACAACACAGTAGTGAACGCCACCGACAAATGGGGCTTCACTCCACTGCATGAAGCAGCGCAGAAAGGCCGCACGCAGCTGTGCGCACTTCTGCTCGCCCATGGCGCGGATCCGTTCCTAAAGAACCAGGAGGGCCAGAGTCCGATCGACCTGTCGAGTGCCGACGACGTTCGCTGTCTGCTGCAAGACGCCATGGCCTCACAGCAAATGGTCCCCGCGTCCAGCCTCGTAAATCTGGGCAACGTCGCCATCAACTCTACCCTCCTAAGACGTCAGTCTTCGAACATCCAGGTGTCCACGACCATAACGGGACTGATTAACACGACGACATCCTCGCCCGCTTCGTCACCGACCCCTTCGGCTTCGACTCTAATTCACGAGACGGTCATAATGCCCTCGGGCGCGGCCATGACTCTCTGCGTTCCTCTGGCGACATCTAGGAACATCAACACAGAAGCTTTGAATCCGATCCCGCCTATTTTGGAGACTTGGTCGCTCGACCACAAGGAAGATCGCAGCGCGGTGACAAACATCGCAAGTTTTCTCAAGAGTTTGGGGTTAGAGCACTTGCTGGAACTGTTTGACCGCGAGCAGATCACTCTGGACATCCTTGCGGAGATGGGCCATGAGGACCTGAAGCAGGTTGGGGTCACGGCCTACGGTTACAGGCACAAACTCATCAAGGGAATGGACAAACTGCTGAACTCGGCGACCAATACCGCGCTTTGGCAGCCATCTTTGAGTTCATCTCCGGGAACTTTGCTGGTGGATTTGCTGGTTGATGACAAGGAATTCCTGGCAGTGGAAGAGGAAATGCAGAGCACGATACGCGAGCATCGGGACAATGGTCACTCTGGTGGGATTTTCTTGAGGTACAACATCGTGAGGATCCAGAAGGTACAGAACCGGAAACTGTGGGAACGATACGCTCACAGAAGACAGGAAGTTGCTGAGGAAGTAATCGCAGCTGGGCCTTGCATCACTTCGTCTCCTACTTCGGGTGGTTCTGGTACTGGAGCTAATAGTGGAACTGGAACTGGGAATGGGAATGGGACTAGGGCGACACCTACTCCGGCGACAACGATACCTCAGGCTAATGAACGAATGCTGTTTCACGGCTCGTCGTTTATTAACGCTATTGTGCAGAAAGGATTTGATGAACGGCACGCTTACATTGGCGGAATGTTTGGCGCTGGAATTTATTTTGCTGAGCATAGCAGCAAAAGTAATCAATATGTCTATGGAATTTGCGGGGGAACTGGTTGTCCGGCACACAAGGATCGCTCTTGCTACATTTGTCACAGGTAATTTTACTTTTTTCTTCATTTATTTTATCCCATGTGATAATTTTTCAGCCACTTTAACTTTGAATGATAATTCTGGGTCAAATATCACAGATACGACAAAAATGGTCCTATACAATCTTGTAGCCCTTTCAATTCTCTACAAAAAAGGTTCTTAGTACTTTTCACCTAAACCCGTTATTTAAGGCGCTATAATTTTTTTAAATTAAACCCTATTTTTTGTCGATCGAAATTTTGTGCTATTCCTTATGAAAACTTTGAATGATAATTCTGGGTCAAATACCACAGATACAATAAAAATGGCCCCATACAATCTTGTAGCTCTTTAAATTCTCTACAAAAAAGGTCCTTAGCACTTTTTACCCAAACCCATTATTTAAGGCGCTATAATTTTTTTAAATTAAACCCTATTTTTTGTCGATCAAAAGTTTGTGCTATTCCTTATGAAAACTTTGAATGATAATTCTGGGTCAAATACCACAGATACAATAAAAATGGCCCCATACAATCTTATAGCTCTTTAAATTCTCTACAAAAAAGGTCCTCAGCACTTTTCCCCTACACCCATAACTTACCCAGCAATTCCAGGTCCACTAAAAAATTAATAAAAACTCATGACCAAAATACTATTCCAGGCACTTGTTACTCTGCCGAGTGACCTTAGGAAAATCATTCCTCCAGTTTTCTGCCATGAAAATGGCCCACGCACCACCAGGTCACCACAGCGTAATGGGTAAGCCCTCTCAAGGCGGACTGGCCTTTCCCGAGTACGTTGTCTACCGCGGCGAGCAGGCCTACCCCGAGTATCTGATAACCTATCAAATAGTGAGGCCTCAAGACGCAAGTGGCGCCACCGGCGCACCCGAAACAGAACCGGACGCCAGTAGGTGAGATGACCAGAGTGGGGGTAACGTTGGCCCTGCCTTCAGATTACGGCGTCTATGCTGCTGCCAACCGTCGCCTTCCACTTCTAACCTCAATATCGTCTCTCATTAATCAACCCAAGCTAACCCAACTTAATTTTTAATTAATCTAATTACGCTTCACAATTTAAGTATAAAATAATTAGTGTAATTTATGTAAAATATGTAATTTTAGGTGGCGGTTATAAATAATTGACTACGTGTGATATTTTTATTTTATACACATTAATTAATTAATTAATTAATTTTTTTTTCACATTTTATTAATTAATTCATTTTAATTTATTGTTATATCACACTATTATTATGTCACTTTGTATTATAAATAAATAAAAAAAACATATGAATAAAAATAATATCATTCAATTAATTTAATCTTCAATCGATTTATTTTCCTTTTAATTTAATTATTAATTATTTATTATTGTCGCTAATGCGATTGCGATATCGCTAATCAGTGAAAAAAATATTATGGAAAATTTTCGGTGTAATGTCGGGATCCGGGATGAGATTAAAAATATAATTAGCGCAAAACAATCTCATAGATCATAATTATTATTTATATATATATTGATATGAATGTGGAAATTTATATGGCATTTGTATACATAAATTAGATTGACTAATACTCAGATATTAAAAGCGAATGTAATATAAATAAATATGTAGACAGTACACCTCGATAACCCGAGAGTGGCGCCGAGTACGTCGGATGACATTAATCGGCTGCGTGCCAAGTGCCAAAAATTTTAATAATATTTTTATTTTTATTTTTGTTTACGTTTACGTTTGGGTTCATGATATTTTGTATGAGATTTTAAATATGAAGAAGGAAAGACGGAATTTGGGGAAAGTAGGGCGAGGTTAGTTTTGGTTGGAAGCGGGGGAATCCTTTTTTGAAATGAGCGGGAAAAGGGAGAAATTTGAATTTTGGTTTTTGGGAAACTTTTTTGGGGGGGGGCGATAATTGGAGTTTTGGGGCTAAATATTGGAGATAGGAAAAAAAGTAAAGAGAGGAAAGTTGTAGGGAATTGAATTCTCTACAAAAAAGGTCTGATTAAAGTTTTTCAAAAAATTGATAGTTGATGAGTAATTAAAATTTTAAGTAATTAAGTCTATTGATGCGAGTCTAATATCGATTCTATAAATAATTTTATCTTTATAAAGTAATTCTGACTAAACTATCAAAGATATCGAAAAAATGATAAGGACCAAATTTGTAGGAAATTAAATTCTCTACAAAAAAGGTCTGATCAAAACTTTTTGTAAAATCGATAGTTTAGGAGTAATTACCATTTAGAGTAGTTAAGTCTATTTATTGTAGTCTGATATTAATTTACGATAAAAATTTTATCTATATAAGCTATTTCTGGCCAAAGTATCAAAAATATGACAAAAATGACAAGGACCAAATTTGTAGGAAATTAAATTCTCTACAAAAAAGGTTTGATTGAAACTTTTCGTAAAATCGATAGTTTACGAGTAATTGGCATTTAAAGTAATTAAGTCGATTGATTGTAGTCTGATATTAATCTATGATAAAAATTTTATCTATATAAGCTATTTCCGGCCAAAGTATCAAAAATATGACAAAAATGAAAAGGACCAAATTTGTAGCTCGTTAAATTCTCTACAAAAAAGGTCCTTACAACTTTTTCCTCAACCCGAGCCCTCAGCTCCTTTCCATCCAACGCCCGTTCCATCTAATCTCTTAAAATTTTCCTCCCACTTGACCCCGCGACCCATCTTGCCCCGCGATTTATTTACATTAAAACAAGATCATCTCACATATCATTTACCAAAACCAGCTCTCATGGCCGCCCACTTTTTTTCTTACAATCTAATTTAAATCTACAGTTTTTATTTCAAAATCTCAAATAAAACAAAAAAAATATAAAATACAGAAGCAATTTTTTATTTTTTTTTTAAATAATATCACAATAAAAAAATAAATAAACAAATAATGAATATCATTAATCACAAAATGATTAAGAAAAATCATACGATTTTCTACTAAAAACATTAATCGTAAAATTATAAATAAATTTTTTTTTTATTACGCATTAATTTTTTTTTTTTTTTACTTTAAATAAATTATGATTTTTTTTTTTATCTGAACATAACATACATTCAGTGAAAATTTTATTTACATTTTAAATCACGAGTTTTTTTTTTTTTTTTTTTTTTTTTAATAAAAAAAAAAAAATTGTTGTTAAGATAAAAAATACTAAATCGATATTTAAATAAGTACTCCAATAGATCATTGACCTCTTTCATATTTCTATGTCATATAAATAATTTGTAAATTAATTTCATTTTTTTTTTTTTTTTTTTTTTTTTGAAAAATTTTATTTATAAGTAAATTTTATTTTTAAGTAAATATAAAATCTATAACTGATTGATTACATGATGAGTGAGTAGTTAATTGATCGACTGATTACTTAATTTAGTAAACAATTTAATTTTTTGAAGAATTCAAAACAATTTAATTTTTTTAGGATGACGAAATTATTATCAATTTGATATAAATATTTTTTGAATAACAAGTTGTATAATTTTTATGTTTACTATTGGGTAACTAGTAATGAACTTGATGAGTAATTAAATTTAAAAGTTGTTATTTTGGACTTTTGGAGTCTTTATGAATATCTGGGGTCTAGAGGTCGAGAGACGAAGGATTGAAATATTTTTTTTTAAATTCTGTGTTAAAAGAGCTTTGAAACGACCTATAACAAGAGGTAATTAGGAGAGTAATTAGGAAGTAATTTAAATATTGATTTAATAATCAAGTGGAAAATTTTTTTATTTTTGGACTTTTGGAACCTTTGTGATTTTCTGGGGTCCAGAGGTCGAGAGATGAAGGATCGAAGTATTTTTTTTTAAATTCTGTGTTAAAAGAGCTGCAAAACGATGTATAAGAAGGGGCAATTAGGACAGTAATTAGGGAGTAATTTAAGGATTTAATTAATAATCAAGTGGAAAATTTTTTGATTTTTGGACTTTTGGAATCTTTGTTATTTTCTTGGATCTAAAGGTCGAGAGATGAAGGATTGAAACATTTTTTTTTTAATTCTGTGTTAAAAGAGCTGCAAAATGACGTATAATAAGTGGTAATTAGGACAGTAATTAGGGAGTAATTTAATTAAATTATAAAAATTTGGATACGAGATATCGGGAGTAAAATTTTATTTCTTTTAAATTCAAATTACTCCGTAATTTATGGAGTAATGGAACTTCATTATGGGTCATTTTGCAGGGAATTTTATGAGGAATTTTTAAAAATTTGAATAGTTCCTTAATTTTAATTAGGGAGAAAGTTATAAATTTTTAAAAGTTACAACTTTTAGTAGGAGTAAATTTTGAATTTTTGGCGGGAGTCAAATTTGCAGAGCCTGGGATTTTTTTCAAATTCTTCCCAAATTTCTCTATAAAAAAGTTTCATAGAATTCCGTTACTGAGTAAATTTTTTTACTTAATTTCAAATTAATATTTTTCCCGCCAAAAATTAAAAAATTCAAATTTCAAAATATCCCATTACAATTCAAATCAACAAAAAATTTGAATTTTCCTCTTTTCAAATCTAAAATTTTCCCGCATTTTTTCCCATTTTAAAAAAAATTCAAATTAAATTTTTTCCCGCGCTTATTTAAAAAATGAATTTCATTGATAATAATGACTATTTATTGTCAGCGGAAAATTATATTACATAAACATTAAAAACAATAATTATTATTTTTAAACAATTGCCAAATTGATAATTATCTGTCTTTGCACTTTTGACCCCTGTTAGTTTTTAAAATAAATGTAGACATAACAGGACATGTTTATTAATTAATTTATCTAAACACTAGATTTCAAAATTCAAAATTCAAAACTCAAAATTTTTTTGTTCAAAAAAAAATCACTTCTCAATTTTAAAAAGAAAAAAAAATGTTATTTATACTAAGGTAGCACGCGATTAAAAGTTTAAAAATATTTTTTTCACCTCCACGTGAACTTAATCTTCGTCCGATTGGTTAATTTACAAGAATCACGTGTTTGACATGCAACTGTGTCGTCCTACCAGCGAACAGGAACCCAGTAGAAGACGAAGAGGAAGAAGAAAAATTATAAAATAAGTGGGTGGTGGGGTGAGTAATCTTAAGAGACTTTTTGTCGCTTGAACCAGTTGTCTTCTGGCTGTCGAACTGTCGGCGGCATTGTTATTAATTCACATAAATTCACATATATATATATAAATATATCTTTGTGGGTTTATAGTTTTTGAGCCTGTGACTGTGAAAGTGAAAAATTGAAAAATTTTTTTTGACATTAATTTGTTCTGATTTTTTTTTTCTCAATTACATACTCAAGGTAGGTATCTGGTGGTCTATTTAAGTTAAGATTTAAAGACCGGTTTGACAAGATTTTTTTCTTACTAAGATTATAATAGATGCAACGGTTGGGTGCAACTATTTTACGGCTATTTTTAGTCTAATGTTTTTATAAAAAGTCCAGAGATTTTAGGTTTTATTTCATTAAAAAAATGATGACGCAGGCAAAGTTGAAGAGAAGGTTACAGAGCTTTGATTGACGGATTTAGTTTTTTTAAAAAAGGTCTAGGGGTTTCCCGGGTGTGATTTTTCATGGGAAATTTTCCTCCAATTTTTGGATTTGGAGTAGTGAGTATTAGAAATTTAATTTCTGGGTAAACTATTGGAGATATCGAAAAAATGACAAGGACCAAATTTGTAGGAAATTAAATTCTCTATAAAAAAGTCCTGATTGAAATTTTTGTTAAAATTGATAGTTTACGAGTAATTACAATTTGGAGTAATTAAGTCTATTGAAGCGAATCTAGAATTAATTCTGTGAGTATTTCTATCTTTGTCAGCTGTTTCTGGCTAAACTATCAAAGATACAGCGAAAATGATAAGGACCAAATTTGTAGCTCATTAAATTCTCTACAAAAAAGGTCTCATTAAAATTTTTCTTAAAACTGATACTTTACCCGCAATTCCAATTTCCAGTAATGAAATTTAAAATTTGAATTTGATATCATCCTACAATAGACTTTCCATCTTTATAAGCTCATTCTCACTACACTATCAAAGATACCACAAAAATGGAAAGGACCAAATTTGTAGCTCATCAAATTCTCTACAAAAAAGCCCTCATTAAAATTTCTTCTAAAATTGATACTTCGTCCGCAATTCAAATTCAAATAAAAAAATTCCCAAATTCAACTCCAATATCAATCAGCTAGTAATTAAATTCTCACTAAACTATCAAAGATACAACAAAAATGAAAAGGACCAAATTTGTAGCTCATCAAATTCTCTACAAAAAAGCCCTCATTAAAATTTCTCCTAAAATTGATACTTCGCCCGCAATTCAAATTCAAACCAAAAAATTCCCAAATTCAACTCCAATATCAATCTGCTGCAATTAAATTCTCAATAAACTCCCAAAGGCTCATTAAGAATTACTCAAAAAAACTAGCAGCTCCAAAAGAAAAACTCAAACAACATTCTCCGTAACTCCACTACCGACTTTTCTAATCTCCAGCCTTCAAGAATCACTTTCTCTTTACATAATTCCCTTCGAGCCCAACTTAAAATTTTAATACAAAATACTTTCTATTCAAAATTTCATAATTATATTCACTCGTGACTTTTCGAGCTGTGATACTTATCCCCGGCCCTTCTAAGTCAACAGACCAACGGCCCCTTAAATTTTCTCTGGACCTTTTACTTGCATTCTTTACTATTTTGCCCATCAATCATCGGGTCTTCGAGTTGGAGGCTGGTTTGAGATTTAAAAATTTATTTGAATCCGACATTAAAATAACTTTTATCAACATAAACATGTGTTGAGATATTGTTAGGGGATTTTAAAACATATATGTATATATATATTTATTTATATATATCATACTCATTCATAATAAATAGAGATAACAATAAAACGTGGATTTTGTCCAGTAATATTCCATTTAAATAAAAAAAAACTCAGCTTTTAATGTAAAGTAATTTTTTATTGAACGATTTAATGGTTTAAAAAATATTAATTCTAATAATAACGTCGTTTGGAGTCTGTCCAAGGGCATGAGACTGCAATAATTATTTAATAATAGAAAATTTATTTATAAAATAATATTTTGTTTGAGGAAAAAATTTTTTTTTTGGCTTATCAACTAATGATAAGATTAATTGTTGTTAATTTATTGATTAGTTAATTTAATATTTAGATTAAATTGAAAATTTATTATTTTTTTTTTATTTATTTATTTTTTTTATTTTGATTTGGAGTAAATTTTAATGGAAAAATGATAATTTTATTTAAATCGCGGAATTTTGACTGAAGGATTAGAGATATGGTAAAAATGATAAGGACCAATTTTGTAGGTCATTAAATTCTCTACAAAAAAGGTCATTACAAAATTTGACATAAGTTGAATAGTTTACTAGTAATTCTAATTTAAAGAATTCTACTCCAAAATTTTTATATAAAAATTCTCATGATAATTTTTGTATCTATATAAAAGAATTCTGGCCAAACTATTAAAGATATGATAAAAACTATAAGGATCAAACTTGTAGCTCATTAAATTCTCTATAAAAAAGGTCTCATTAAAATTTTCATTAAAGTCGATAGTTTACGAGTAATTACAGTTTAAAGTAATTAAGTCTATTAATTTGAATCTGACACTGATTTCCATTAAAAACTCTGCCTATATAAGCTAATTGTGACTAATCTAGTAGAGATACAATAAAAATGATGAGGGCCAAAGTTGTAGCTCTTTAAATTCTCTACAAAAAAGGTTTCATTGAAATTTTTATTTAAATCGATAGTTTACGAGTAATCGTAATTTATTTGTTTTTTTCTGTTTAATTATTTTATTTTATTTAATTTTTTTTTTTTATTTAATTTTTTTTTTTACAGATCTACTAAATGTGCTCAATAGCAATGCCTTCGGAGTTGATGGGTCACAGTCCACCAGTCTATGGGCACCATCATTTTTTATACAACCCATTAATGGTTACCGCGGCGTCGACCCCCGCGACCCGCGGAACTAAAATAAGACCGTGTATAACTACGACAATTGATGGGTTGTCAAGTGGGATAACTATTAATTTTAATAAAAATAATAGTAGCAATTTAAATAATAGTACCAATAATAGTAATAATATTAATAATAACAATTCTAATAATAATAGTGTTATTAATAACAGTAGTAATGGGAGTGGGGTCGAATGTAAACAAAAGAAACGAGTGGTGTTTGCTGATGACCGCGGGAGACCTTTAACACAAGTGAGTAATTTATTTAAATATTTTTTTTTATTTTTAAAATTAATAAAATGAATTTTTATAATGAATATTAATAATTTATCAGAATAGTTAAGAACATTGTAAAGTACGTGCGACGACGAGTAAAATGAGTACCCACATGCCTAGGTTTTGAAAAAATTTTTTTTATTAATTTAATGCGCTAATTAATTAATTAATAAATTGATTTAAAAATTTTTAATTATAACAATGGGTTGTGGGTACTCATTTTTTTGGAAATTTAATCAGCTTCAATAATATCAAATCGTTTTTTAAAATAAACAAAATTTTGATAAATTTTCAAAATTTTTTTTTTTCAAAAAATTTTTTTTTCCACAAAATTAGTATATTTGGTATGAAAATTAAATTTCCGTTGGAATGAGTACCCACAAGCTGTAGTTTAAAAAATAAAAATTTTAATTAATTAATCAATTGACTAATTAATTAAAAATTCATCAAAACCAAACCTAGGGTTGTGGGTACTCATTCTACGTGTAATCAAACGTAGAGACAGAAATTAATGTTTTTTTTTATTATCTAGGTCCGTGTGATGTCAGAGCCAAGCAATATGCCCCCGGCATTGTGGACAAATGCGTATTTGTCAAAAGTAACACGTGACATGCAAGCTGAGACAACAACAAACCCATGGATCGCACATTTCCAACAGCCAGCGAGTGATTATTTGGCTTTCAGACATAAGTTGGATCAAAACTCGGTCAGTCTCGAGAACGTCATAATCCGCGAATCCGAGCAGTGTATCGACGGAACGATAAAAGTTAAAAATCTGGCTTACGATAAAGAAGTTGTTGTGAGAACAAGCTGTGACAACTGGCAGACTCACGAAGACGTTTATTGCACTTATGTTCCACAGCATGGCACTAATGCGATTCAACCCAAGCTTATCTTGTACGATACATTTAAATTCCGTGTCACTTTGCCTGTTACCTCTGATAAGATTGAGTTCTGTGTCTGTTATCGAGTTGACGGACAAGAGTATTGGGATAATAATGACGAAAAAAATTATGTCATTAAAAAACGTCCGGAGGTAAGAATTTTTTTTTATTTTTTTATCACAAACTTTTTGACCACCTGATTATCTGGAGATAAAGACTCTATTTATAAAACACTTTTGTGACTAAACTATTGAAGATATCGTAAAAATGATAAGAAATAAATTTGTAGAGAATTAAATTTCCGATAAAAAAGGTATCAATGAAATTTTCGTTACAATCGATAGTTTACGAGTTACAGTAATTTAAAGTAATTAAATCGATTGAGTGGAATCTAAAATTAATTCTATGAGGAGTTCTATCTATAGAAGCCTTTTTTGACTAAACTATCGAAGATAGGATAAAAATGCTAAGGGCAAAATTTGTAGGAAATTAAATTCTCTACAAAAAAGGTTTAATTGAAATTTTTGATAAACTCGATAGTTTACTCGTAATTTTAATTTTAAAGTCATGAAATTTTAAATTCAAATCTGATGCTACTCTATAATAGACTTTCTATCTATATGACCTATTTCTGACTAAACTATCAAAGATACGATAAAAATGCTAAGGACAAAATTTGTAGGAAATTAAATTCTCTACAAAAAAGGTCTGATTAAAATTTTTGATAAACTCGATAGTTTACTCGTAATTTTAATTTTAAAGTCATGAAATTTAAAATTCAAATCTGATGCTAATCTACAAAAAACTTTCTATCTATAGAAGCTATTTCTGACCAAACTATCAAAGATACGACAAAAATGATAAGAACCAAAATTGTAGCTCATAAAATTCTCTACAAAAAAGGTCCTTATGAATTTTCAAATAAACCGCATTCTTAAGCCGTCATAATAAAAAATATAAAAAATTAATAAAATGATAAATTTGTTTTCAGTGTCGCCGTTACTCTTCGTCATCACAAATGGACTTAAAGACCTCAGTGAGCTATAAAAATATTTACAATACGATCGACACAAATAATAATACTAATAATCACAACAATAATGGAGTAATGAAAGCCGATGAAGCCGTCAGAGCAAATATTTTTACTTGGAGCGAGTTCGCGTCCTGGCAGCATTTAAACAACGAAGCGCCTTATTGGTGATTAATAACTGATGACGATGCCAATACTGTGAATGTGTGTGTGCGTAAAAAAATTTAATTGATGATATTCTGCGCACTAAAAATTCTAAAATAATTCAGTGAATTTAAAAATCTGGACTTTGTTTTAAAATTATTTTTGTTATTTATTCATATTTTATTTTATTAAGGATTCATATCATTTTGATATTTTTATGGTAAGTTTTTATATACTATTATTACTATTATTTTTAAAAGTGTTCTAAGATGGGCCGGTTTGGATGCGAGAACAAATTTTATTAAATTTTAATACGAGAGATCTTTAAAATTAAATTACGACTAAACTATTGAATTTATGACAAAAATGTATGAGAACAAAGTTATAGAAAATTTAATTTCCTATAAAAAAGGTCCTTATCACTTTTTACGTAACTTCAATACTTGAGCCGTGATATCAATTTTAAAGCGCGCGAAATTTAAAAATACGAAATTTATGGTCTGGAAATTTTTTATTTTTAAAATTAATATTCTCGCTAAAATATCAGAGTTATGATAAAAATGATAAGGACTAAATTTGTAGGAAATTAAATTCTCTACAAAAAAGGTCTGATTAAAATTTTCGTTAAAATCGATAGTTTACAAGTAATTAAAATTTAAAGTAATTAATTCTATTGAGTGGAATCTGATCCCAATCTACTATAAAAATTCTTTCTTTTTTTAAAAATTATGGCGAAACTATCAGAGATACGACAAAAGTGATAAGGACCAAATTTTTAGCTCATTAAATTCTCTACAAAAAAGTATTCTTTGCATTTTTACATAAACTCAATAGTTGTCGAGATAAAGTGAAAATAAAAATCCCAGCGTAACAAATTTACAGACTTGTAAATTTTCTAAAAAAAAAATAAAAAAAAAAAAAGTACTTGCTCTACATAAAATAAAAATTATAATAACTCACGACTATAAATCTTGAACAATCTTGTTCTCCCACGTGTCCAGACCCAGACATCCTTGTTTATTTTTTATCGCCGCACCTTCTGCTCTGATAAAAATTTTATTTTTACTTCAATGAATTTATTACTCCACATTTATATTTTTTTTTTACAGACTGGTAAATATATATAATTAAATATATATGTATATACTCAATAAGACTGAATTTTAAAAATAAAAAACAAAATAATAATTAAAATAACTACTCAAGAGATTAATTACTGAGAGTAGAAGACTGATCTTATATATTTACTGGTTTTTAATTTGAAAAATATATATATATATATATCTATGTATAATTATAATTGTTATGTTAATTGTTTAATAATTTTTAAATATTAATTATAAGTAAATTGTAAATAAAATGATAATTTTTACTAAATAATTATCTAGTCTTTTTATTTCAAGACCAGACTATTTTTTCAATCCAATCTAGATAAGAGTAGACTCTAGTGTAAATTGCTGGTGAGTTTTTGAAGGCGCAGAATTTACCAAAACTTGTGATACCCAAGACGCTGTAAGTGCAGTAAGGAGTATGAAGGACTCGCTGCAGTGGACCGCCGCTATCGCCCTAAAAAATGTTCGTTTTGAGTTTAGGAATTTTTTGGGGGGAAAATGGACCGGGGCTTGAGATAGTGGGGGAAGAGACGAGTAGAATGAGTACCCACAACCCTAGGTTTGGAAAATGAAATATTGGTCGTTAATTTGGTAATTAATTGGATTGTTAATTATTCAGAAAAGTTAGGAATTTTAAACTAGGGTTTTGGGTACTCATTTTTTTGGAAATTTGTTATAGATATCAACTATGTCTATTTTGAAGCCTGAAAAAAAAATTCATAAAAGGAAAAGTTTCAAAATAGAAAATTCCTAAAAAATTTTTGCGTCAAATTTTTTTTTTACTAAATAAATATGAAATTATTGTTCTTCATAAAATTCCTGATCAAACGAGTACCCACAACCCTAGGTTTGGAAAATGAAATATTAGTCGTTACTTTGGTAATTAATTGGATTGTTAATTAATCAGAAGAGTTAGGAATTTTAAACTAGGGTTGTGGGTACTCATTTTTTTGGAAATTTAATATAGATATCAACTATGTCTATTTTGAAGCCTGAAAAAAAAAATTCTTAAAAAAAAAATTTTTAAATAGAAAATTCCAAAAAAATTTTCGCGTCAAATTTTTTTTTTTTCTAAATAAATATGAAATTATTGTTCTCCATAAAATTCCTGATCAAATGAGTACCCACAAGCCTGCATTTTATTTACCCCGACTTTGATTAATTACTCAACAAATTAACCCCCTCATTAATTAAGAAAAAAATCAATTATCAGAACCTAGGCTTGTGGGTACTCATTCAACTCGTCCTGCCCCGCACTTCAAAGTCCCAATACCCATTTCGCTGAAAAAAATTACTGGTCTCCACAACTTACCTGACAAGTGTCTTTACCCCCTTCCATAACTCCAGCGCAAATCATAGTCTCTTTCAAGCCTTCCGGCATCTGTTTGCTTCCTAGTTCACTCTTGAATTTTTCTTTACATTCATCAGTTTCTATTTTATCCAGAGTTACTTTCATCAAATCGTCACTTCCTGTCTCCGCCTCTGTAATTAAAAAAATGAATGAATTAACAAATTAATTTTATTTAATTATAAATAACTAATAATTACCGTAAGCAGTTTTTCCAAATCCACTGGCAATAAATTTTTTTTCTTTCAAAATTTCTTCTGTTTCCAAACACGCGGGCCGAACTTCTGCATTCAAATCTACCGGTTTCTCTAATTTAATTAGAGCAATATCATTATAACGTAATGGTAATTTGTAATCAGGGTGAGTTATTCTCTCAATGACATCACGCTCTTGCATTGAGGGCCTGGGATTTTTTGAATTTATCAGGCCGACTCTTACTTTTGTTGCTGGTCCTCTATTTTAATTTATTAAGTAATTAAGTAATTAATTAATTATTTATTAAGGCCTTAGATGATAGTAATGAATGATGATAAGTACTCACTTATCACGTGAATCGATGCAATGAGCGGCAGTAAGTACAAACTTGTCTGAAATTAATGTTCCTCCGCATTGCCAAAAAATTTCTTCCCGCCCGTAGCCAATTAGAGCCTGCAATTTTTGTTTCAAAATATCATAGGACCCGAACTATGGATTTTTAGGGAACGTCGTCAGGACCTTTTTTGTAGAGAATTTAAAGAGCTACAAAAAAGGTCTCTGTAAATTTTTCGATATCTTTGATACTTTGACGGGAATTTTGATTTGAAGATTAAGAAATTTTCGGGAAATGAATTTTGGAGTAATTTGGAGGTCAAGGATTTAAAATTGTAATTGCGGCTAAAATATTGAAGTAACATGAAAAATGATAAGGAACTTTTTTGTAGAGAATTTTAAGAGCTACAAAAAAGGTGTCTGTAAATTTTTCGATATCTTTGATAGTTTGTTTGGAATTTTGATTTGAAGATTAAAAAATTTTTGGGAAATGAATTTTAGAGTAATTTGGAGGTCAAGGATTTAAAATTGTAATTGCGGCTGAAGTTTTGAATTTACGTGAAAAATTAAAGAGACCTTTTTTGTAGAAAATTTCAAGAGCTACAAAAAAGATCTCTGTAAATTTTTTGATAAAATTGATATTTTAGCCAGAATTGGAAGTTAAAGTAAAAAGAGTGAAATTATTGTTTGAAAATTTTGAAAAATTCACCATATGGGGAAATTCCATAGGTTTTGCTTTGGTCCCACCGACAATCAATGGAGTTTCAATTATGGCACATTTCGAGACAGTATTTGAACCGGCGTCCATACGTAACACCGGAACATCTTCATCTGCGTAAACTAATTTCGCGTATTCTTGACATTCTGTAATTAAATAAATAAAACTTAGGAATTTTATAATCAACTGAATATTTAATTTAAGTGAAAAAATTACTTTGCTGCGATATCCGGTCGCAGAGTATGTTTTTAGTAAATAATAAAAAGAATATTAAATAAAAATACATGATTATTTATCGGTAGTTTTTATCAAAATGATTATTTCTATACCTCTCTCCGTTTATAGTTAATAAAACTACGGTATAATTGAATAGTAATAATTTGAACCATAAAAAGACTCATTGACAATAAAAGTGTTTATTAAATTTTATTAAAATTAACTAGAGGATTTAATGTCATAAAAATAAAACAAATAATCTTTCACTCTTTGCAATCGACGATTTCAAGCTGTAAATATTTTTTTAAAATATAAAATCGCAGAAATAGGGAAGAGTAGATGCACTTTCATCAATTTTAAGGCCCACCGCGTGTAGCTACACGCCTACTCTATTCTGTTTCGCTCTTTGGTGCCCTCATTTCAAGAAAAACGGCCGATTTTGGGTCAATTCGAGGTAAAAGTATTTTTTAAAAATATAGAATTACAGAAATAGGGAGTAGATGCACTACCATCAAGTTTAGGACCCTCTGCGTGTAGCTAGACGCCTACTCTATCCCATTTCACCCTTTGAAGCCTTCATTTCAACAAAAACTACCGAGTTCGGATCATTCCGAGCTCTAGGTATCATTCAAAAATGTAAAAATTTTAGGGCTCACCGCGTGTAGCTACACGCCTACTCTATCCTGTTTCACCCTTTGAAGCCTTTATTTCAAGAAAAACTACCGAGTTCGGATCATTCCGAGCTCTAGGTATCATTCAAAAATATCAAAATTTTAGGGCCCACCACGTGTAGCTACACGCCTACTCTATCCCATTTCACCCTTTGAAGCCGTCATTTCAAGAAAAACTACCGAGTTCGGATCATTCCGAGCTCTAGGTATCATTCAAAAATGTAAAAATTTTAGGGCTCACCGCGTGTAGCTACACGCCTACTCTATCCTGTTTCACCCTTTGAAGCCTTTATTTCAAGAAAAACTACCGAGTTCGGATCATTCCGAGCTCTAGGTATCATTCAAAAATATCAAAATTTTAGGGCCCACCACGTGTAGCTACACGCCTACTCTATCCCATTTCACCCTTTGAAGCCGTCATTTCAAGAAAAACTACCGAGTTCGGATCATTCCGAGCTCTAGGTATCATTCAAAAATGTAAAAATTTTAGGGCTCACCGCGTGTAGTTACACGCCTACTCTATCCTGTTTCGCTCTTTGGTGCCTTCATTTCAAGAAAAACGGCCGATTTTGGGTCAACTTGAGGTAGAAGTATTTTTTAAAAATATAGAATCGCAGAAATAGGGAAAAATAAACGATAAAGCTTAAAACCCGCCGCGTGTAACTACTCCTACTCTATCCCATTTCACCCGTTGGAGTTTGGATTTAAAAAAAAAGGCAGATTTCGTGTCATTCCGAGCTGAAGGTATTTTTTAAAGATACAAAATTACAGAAATAGGACAGAGTAGCTGCACCGCGATTAAATTTAGGACCTGCCGCGTGTAACTACTTGCTAATATCCTATTTCGCCTTCTAGAACCTCCATTTCGAAAGAAATTGAATGAAAATAAGCGAGGAATTGGTTTATTTATAAGGGAACAATAAAAAGAATGGATAAATAATTTTAAAAAAATTTTTATTAATATAAATAAAATTATTCTTGATATTTCCACATAAAAACATTACTGCCATTGCTGGCTAAAATAAAATTATCAGTTGGATGAACGCTGATCGATACCACAGGATATTTCAATTCCCCGCGCAATTTATCGACAACTTGCCCGGAAGCCAAATCCCAGATCCAAAGATACCCGTCCCCAGATCCCGAGAGTACTCTGGTGTCCTGGAAGTCTACGGAAGATTCCAGACACAAATCACCGGCTACATGTCCACGGAATTCGTTGAGCAGCTCCCCGGTGTCTTTGTCCAGCAGCCTTAGAACTCCATCAGCGCAGCTGGTGAGCGTGCACTGGCCGTCGCGGGTGAAAGATGCACAAGTGACAGCATCTCCAAGGCAGTCAGTAGTCAGCTGACCCACACGGACGTCGTACCTACGGATCCTGGCATCGAAGGAAGAGCTCAGAATTTCGTGGTCCGAAATTCTGACCGCAGAAATCGCGTCCTTGGCATCAGACAAAGTCTGGACGGGATCCTGGGACCTGGACCTGATGTCCCAGAGTTTCACTGCATTGTCCCGGGCTCCTGAGACCACTAGAGTCGACTCCTCGCTGAACTTTACTGCGGTTACTCCACTCGCGTGACCGCGAAATCTTCTCAGAGGGCTCGCGGTCGAGACATCCCAGAGGATGACCGACTTGTCCAGACCCGCGGATACTATTTGACTGCTGTCACATGAAGAATGGCCATCCATTACCTCTTCCCCATGGCCGCTGTACGTTTTTAGAAGCGCGTTACGGTGCGGGTTGTATAGATAAAGACGTCGGTCGCTAGCACAGACCACGCAGTACTCGCCGTCGACGTTAAAACGGACTGCCCTGATAATACTCTTTGTTTTTAACGTCTGTATTAAAGTGTAAGGCATTTTTTCTCTGGACCTTACGACGCTCTTCCGTTTTTTTTAATTTTCTAGGTTAGCCGCTAATCAGCTGACTGCAGAGTCTGGTCTCTTTTGTTTGTCCAGTCGACCCAGGAACGTTCCCCAGCTGAAAAAATTTCAAAAATGATTTGCATTTAATTTTAATATGAAAAATTTTAAAAAATTCATCTGTCCGTCGAAAAAAAAATCCACCAGGTTCCAAATATACGGAGAAAATTCTTACCTACGACCGCAGCTCAACGGCTTCAAAAATTGATACAAATTCTGACCGATGGCGGCGCTGGACTTTCTGACGTCACATGGAAATTTAGTCGCGCACTTTTTTTTTATACAAAAAAAAATTTGCTAGTGGAAATAAAATGGCCGTCACCTTGTAGATCGTAAGTAAAATACATGAAAATATATAAAATATATATGTGAGGTAATAACCTCACATTTTTTTCAAATAAAACGTCATTATTTTTTAAATTTGAATTCCCGCCAATTTTCAAATTTCCCGCTTAAAATTTAAAAACTGGCGCTGACGTCTTCTGCTGAACTGCGGGTACTGTAGACAAATAAAAAATAAATTACTACAGTATATTTATGTTATTACTCACGTATTATTTAGCAAAGTAAAAGTAAATACGCCATTTATTAGTAAATTAACAAACCAGAGGCTACGACTCCATACATTTTTTGTTAACTCGTAAGACCGGTCAAAGTTCGCTGCTTACTAAACACTTTTCGCGATAAAATAAATTAAATTTTATAATTAAACTCTTCAAGGCGTTGGTTACTCTGTTGTTTGATATTCAAATATTATAATTGCAGTCACTAGTTACTGTATTTATTTAATTTAAAACATTCAGCCGCAAATACTTCAGACATTCCAGGTAACGAGAGAAAGTTTTTAATTTTTAATTTCTTATTTTTATCTGTCACTAAAATGAAATTTTTCCGAATTCCGATACTCGGTAAATTATTTAAAATATTCAGAGGTAATTTAAATAATTTATCTAGTAGATAATTGCCCAGAAATTTAATCACTTTGAATAATTATCGGTAATTATAATTTTTGTAAAGAAATTTTAATTTTTCAGCGGAGGGGGAAATTTAAAAAATTTTCTGGGCCAAGGGATTGAGAGATGGGGGAAGGGAAAAATTTTTTTTGGATTCTGTGTTCAAAGAGCTTCAAAATAACCCATAATTAATTGGTAATTAGGCCGGTAATTAGGGAGTAATTAATTGTGGTTTGAAATTTTATCGAGGAAAAATTCAAAAATGCGGGAAATTAAATTTGGATTACGGAGTAATTGGATGTAATTGGGGGTCATTTTGTAGGAAATTTTATACAGAATTTTAAAAAAAATGTTTTGAAACTCCAGCTCAAAATTCGGAGGCCCTATAAATTTTTAAAGTCGGCCCTAAAAATTTCCTGGACAACTCGCTCCGGAATCTGTTCATTAAAAAATTCATAACTTTCTCCCTAATTAATATTAAGGAACGCAATATTTTTTTTTAAAATTCCTCATGGAATTCCCTTCAAAATGACCCATAACAAAGTTTATTTACCAGCAATAATTACTGAGTGATTAAAATTTATTTAAAAAATTCCACTTATGGTAAAAATTCATAAACTTCTGTACTTAATTAAATTTAATTACCGGGTAATTATCCTGCGAAGTGACCTTTATTATAGGTCATTTTGCAGGTCTTTTAACACAGAATCTAAAAAAAAATATTTCAGTCCTTAATCTCCTAATCCCTGGGCCCTAATAATTTTTAAAGCGGCCCAAATAAATTTGAAATAACTTCCCATCAAAAGTAATCAGCTTTAAAAATTCATAACTTTCTCCCTAATTAATATTAAGGAACGCAATATTTTTTTTTCTATTCCTCATTAAATTCCTTTTAAAATGACCTATAATAACGTCAACTTTGATGAGTAATTAGTGAGTAATTAATTAAAAATACTTTCAGTCAAAATGGTGCGCAGAGAACCAGTCTATGTAGTGGGGGTGGGAATGACCAAGTTCGAGAAACCCGGGTCCCGGGATGACTTCGACTACCCGGAGATGGTGAAGGAGGCGGTGACGAAGGCACTAAAGGACGCAAGAGTGTCCTACGACTCAATAAAAGGAGCCGCGGTGGGTTACGTCTACGGAGACTCGACCTGTGGTCAGCGCGCCCTCTACGAAGTCGGACTGACCGGATGCCCCATCTTCAACGTCAACAACAACTGCTCCACTGGGTCATCAGCGCTGATGATCGCCAAGCAGATGATCGAGACAGGTCGCGCTGACTGCACCCTGGCGGTGGGTTTTGAAAAAATGGAGCGCGGGTCGTTGACCTCAAAGTTCCTGGACCGGACGAACCCCATGGACAAGCACGTGGGTCTCATGTCGGAGATAGCCGGGATCTCGGATGGGCCAATCACTGCCCAGATGTTTGGCAACGCGGCTATAGAGCACATGCAGAAGTACGGGACCAAGCCCGAGCACTTTGCGAAAATCGCGTACAAGAATCATCTGCACTCGGTGAATAATCCGAACTCCCAGTTCAGGACCAAGTACAGTCTCGAGGAAATTTTGAAGGCCCCGAAGGTCTTTGGGCCGCTGACAAAGTTGCAATGCTGTCCCACTTCTGATGGCAGCGCTGCGGTGATCCTGGCGAATGAACAGTTTGTGAGAAGACACAACTTGCAGAATCAGGCGGTGGAGATCTTGGCCATGGAGATGACCACTGATACCCCATCTACTTTTGCTGAGAAAAGTTCCATTAAACTTGTTGGGTAGGTTTTGGGCATTTTTTTAGAAAATTTTGGATCGATAATCGATTTATCGATTTTTCGATATATCGAATTGCGAGATCGATATATCGACAAAAATATCGAATCGATACAAAAATGGATTTTTTATTTCATAAACAACAATTTTGAAATAAAAATCGATATATCGAATTTTTCATTTCCATATATCGATATATTGGTCGATATATCGAATAAAAAGATTAATATATCGATTTTATTTTTAAATGGATGTTTTATTCCACGAACAAAACTTTTGAAATAAAAATCGATATATCGAATGTTTTATATCAATGTATTGGTCGATATATCGAATTATAAGATCGATATATCGATAATCAAATACAGATTTTCTTAAAAAATTTTGTTTGTAGTATTTAGAGTAACGAGCTGAAATCATATATCGATATATCGAATTTTATAACTATATTTTCGATGTATCGAACTATGAGATCGATACATCGATAAAACAATACTGATTACACTAAAAAAAATTATTATTCATTCTTGAATGACAAACTTAAACTAAACATCGATATATCGAATTAGTTTTATCGATAGATCGATTTTATTTTCGATATATCGAATTATAAGCTCGATAAAATCATATCGATTATATTAAATAATTTTTTTTGTTCATTCTAATAATAATCTCAAATAAAAGATCGATCTTTTATTTCGATATATCGAACTCAAAATTTCGATATATCGTCAATAATTCAATACCCAAAAATTTATCGATCTCAACAAATTCATACCTTCTTATAATCAACTATATCGATATCAACGAATCGATATATCGATTTATCTCAATCGATATATCGAACTCCCCTTTCTAAAATAAAAATTTTTTTTTTTTACCAAAAATTTGTAATTTCAGGTACGACATGACGAAACTCGCCGCAGAAAAAGTATTCGCCAGCGTTCCCTACAATCCAACCGACGTCGACGTGATCGAGCTCCACGACTGCTTCTCCGCGAACGAGCTCATATCCTACGAAGCCCTCGGACTCTGCCCACCCGGTCAAGCTGCTCGACTAATCGACTCCGGGAACACGACCTACGGCGGCAAATACGTCGTCAACCCCAGCGGGGGTCTCATATCCAAAGGCCACCCCCTCGGCGCCACCGGTCTCGCCCAGTGCGCAGAACTCGCCTGGCAACTCCGTGGTGAGGCCGGTCCTCGGCAAGTACCTGGTGCTAAACTCGCTCTCCAGCATAACATCGGCCTAGGCGGCGCTGTGGTCGTCGCTCTCTACAAGCTCGGGTACCCCTCCGCCCCCATGATGAATTTGGTCAGCGCCAAGGTCTCTCCCGACGCATTCCAGGCCAACAAAGTCTTCAAAGTATTCGAGGCCGCCATGCAGGACGACGAGGACGGACTCATCGAGAAGTACCGCGGCGTCTACGGGTTCAAAATAATAAACGGCCCAGGTGGCGCCGAGGGCTACTGGATTATCAACGCCAAGGCCGGAAAGGGCAAAGTTGAGTTTGACGGCAAGGAAAAACCTGACGTAATTTTCACCATCAGCGACACCGACATCGTCGACTTCATTTCCGGGAAACTCAACCCACAGCAGGCTTTCTTCCAGGGAAAAATTAAAATCAAGGGCAACATGGGCCTGGCTATGAAATTACCGGACCTTCAAAAACGCGCCGCAAAAAAAATTGAACTGCTCAAAGCCAAACTCTAAAATTTTTTTTTTTTTCTGGGTCGAGGTCGAGGTCAAGATCAAAGTCGGGTGGGGGTACAAGTTGAGCTTTAATATACTAGGTAATTTTTATTTTTTTGCCGCGAAAATTTAATTATTTAAATTTGGCGGGAAAATTTTAAATAATTAATATAATGAAGTTTTATAAAATTGTTATATAATTTTTTTATAAATGTTGAGGGATGAGGTTGTAGATCTAATAAAAAATTAATTAAAGTAATTAGTAATTAATAATTAATTATTTTTTGGAAATCGAGAGACCGACAAGGTACCGAAGTCGGCCAATTTATGAAACCGTGACTTTTAAAAATTTATTACTTTCTCCCTAATCAAAATTCCAAAACTATTCAAATTTTATAAAATTCCTCATAAAATTCCCTTTAAAATGACCCATAATTGATTCAATTACCCCATAAATTACTGAGTAATTTTAATTTATTCAAAAAATGAAATTTAAATTCCCAATTTTCAAATTTAAAAATCTGGTAATTGATTTAAATTACTCAGTAATTACCTACTAATAAATTCAAATTTTTCGCGCCCTTTTAGATTCAAATAAAATAATAATCTATAAATTATACATATATATAAATATATACTAAAATTCCTCATTGATTCCCTCAACTTTTCTCTTCCCAGAATTTAAATAAAAATTTTTAATTTTCCGCGCATTCAAAAATTAAATTTTTCGCGCCCTTTTTAAAATCAATTAAAATGATAATCTATAAAATCTATGTAATATATGATCCTGAAGATAGCAGACAATTAGTAGTTTTTGGATTTTTTTTTCAACAAATAAATCACAAAAAAATAAAAACCAAAAATATGCACATGTAAAAAATTTAAAAAACTACAGGTGTAATTTTTTAAAATATTTATTTTTTTATAATTTATTATTTAAACAGGAGTCCAAAAATTGTTAGACGTCGGCTAACTTCAGTATCATTATAATATACATATATATATATAAATATATACTAAAATTCCTCATTAATTATCTCAACTTTTCTCTTCCCAGAATTTAAATAAAAATTTTTAATTTTCCGCGCATTCAAAAATTTAAATTTTTCGCGCCCTTTTAAATTCAATTAAAAATAATCTATATAAAATACATATATATAAATACATACTAAAATTCCTCATTAATTACCTCAACTTTCCTCTTCCCAGAATTTTAATAAAATTTTTTATTTTTCCGCGCATTCAAAAATTCAAATTTTTCGCGCCCTTTGAAATTCAATTAAAAATAATCTATATAAAATACATATATATAAATATATATTAAAATTCCTCATTAATTACCTCAACTTTCCTCTTTTCAAAATTTTAATAAAAATTTTAAATTTTCCGCGCATTCAAAAATTCAAATTTTTCGCGCCCTTTGAAATTCAATTAAAAATAATTTATATAAAATACATATACATAAATGTATATTAAAATTTCTCATTAATTACCTCCCTCAACTTTCCTCTTCCCAGAATTTAAATAAAAATTTCAAATTTTCCGCGCATTCAAAAATTCAAATTTTTCGCGCCCTTTTAAATTCAATTAAAAATAATCTATATAAAATACATATATATAAATATATATTAAAATTCCTCATTAATTACCTCAACTTTCCTCTTCCTAGAATTAAAATAAAAATTTTAAATTCCCCGCGCATTCAAAAATTCAAATTACGCGCCACCTGTCCCAGAATTCAAATACTAAATAACCAAAAAAAAATAACAACAGTAGAATTTTCATACGTTATTAACCAAAAGTTAAAAGCCAAGGTAAAAACAACTTATATACACATACAAATATATATAAATATATAACCTTTAGCTGAAGCTCGCACGCAGGTTGTATTACTTGATCCCAATTGTCCATCTCCATCTCCATCTAAGAAAATCTTCAGTCTCCCAACCAACAAACTCCTAAAAATATAAACTCACATCATACATCACCCAGTTATACACAGTCCTCATTACTAATTAATTAATTTAAAATAATTTGAGTGTAATGACAATTAATATTTTAAATTAAATGATGACTGACAAAAAGTCTGATGACTAATTTGTGAATTTCCGACCGACTGCTCAAGGTAATTATTTTTTTTTACTAGTAATTGAGGTTAAGTAATTATTTATTATTTTTTTTTATTAATTAGGTACTGAGTGATATATTTTTTTAATATATATAAATTTATATATATTAAATAATGGCGAATAATAGTGAGGTCTGGGTTCAATGGTTCACGTGTTGTCTGAGCCAAAGAGGAACTGGATCACGAAATCAGAATCAGAATCAGAACCAGAACCAGAACCAGAGTCAGAATGGAGGCAAGGGAAGACAAAGACAGAGATTGAGAATAGACAGGAGTATGATCGGAGCTCCGATGAATTTTCAGCACACGGGTCATATAGGAAGTGGTGACTTGGACATGGAGAGCGCGCACTTGTCGGTGATACAGCATCAGATGCAAGGCAAGGGTGGATATGAAGCATCGTTTGGTGTCAAGGTAATTTATTACTTATGATAAAAAACTAAATTTTATGGGGAATTTTTGAAATATTTTAATGGTTTTGAAATTTTTTTTGAGGGTCAGGTTATAAATTTTCGAAACCTGGGGAATGGAAAAATTTTATGGGGATTTTGAATTGAAGGAGGTGGAAAATGACCCATTGTTTAGGGTAATTAGAGGAGTAATTAAAATTACTGAGTGATTTTAATTAATTACCAGGTTTGAAAATTGAGAATTTTAATTTAATTATTTGAATAAATTTAAATTACTCAGTAATTTATGGGGGAATTGGAATTTCCTCTGGGTCATTTTAAAGGAAATTTTATGAGGAATTTTATAAAATTTTAATGGTTTTGGGATTCTTTTGGGGGTCAGTTTATAAATTTTCGAAAGCTGGGGATCTAGAGATGGGAAATAGAAAAAATTTATGGGGATTTTGAATTGAAAAAGCTGCAAAATGATGCAATTACCAGATTTTTAAAATTGGGAATTTCAAATTTATTTTTTGAATAAATTTAAATTACTCAGTAATTTATGGGGGAGTTTGAATTAATTATGGGTCATTTTAAAGGAAATTTTGTGAGGAATTTTATAAAATTTGAGTGGTTTTGGAATTTTTTTTTGGGAGTCAGGTTATAAATTTTCGAAACCTGGGGAATGCAAAAAATTTATGGTGATTTTGTATTTATAGAGCTGTAAAATGACCCATTATTTAGAGTAATTAGAGGAGTAATTAAAATTACTGACTAATTTTAATTAATTACCATATTTTTAAATTTGAAAATTGGAAATTTGAATTTTATTTTTTGAATGAATTTAAATTACTCAGTAATTTATGAGGGAATTTAAATTAATTACGGGTCATTTTAAAGGAAACTTTATGAGGAATTTCATAAAATTTTAATGGTTTTGGAATTTTTATAAGAGTGGGAGTAATAAATTTTTAAAAGTTATTACTTTTGGCGGGAAGTACTTTTGAATTTTTATTGAGTCAGTTTATAAATTTATGAGGCCAAGGAATCTAGAGATGGGGAATGGAAAAAATTTATGAAGATTCTGTATTAAAAGAGCTGCAAAATGACCCATCATTTAGGGTAATTAGAGTAGTAATTACTGAGTAATTTAAATTAATTACCAGGTTTTTAAATTTGAATTTTATTTTTTGAATAAGTTTAAATTACTCAGTAATTTATGGAAGAATTTGAATTAATTATAGGTCATTTTGAAGGGAATTTTATCAGGAATTTTATAAAATTTGAATGGTTTCTTAATTTTAATTAGGGACAAAGTAATAAATTTTTAAAAGTCACTACTTTCGGTGGTTTAATTTTAAAATTTCATCAAGAGTCCGTTTAAAAATTTATGGGGCTCAGGGAACTAGAGCTGGGGATTCAAAATATTTTTTTAAAAATTCTGAATCGAATTCCCGACAAAACCACCCCCTCTAAACTTCAATTACTCCCCAAATTACTGAGTAATTAAAATTTATTTAAAAAATAAAATTTTCTCACCATTCAAAATTTTTCCTCTTCATAATTTAATTACATCTTAGTAATTACTGCACTAATTACCTTCAGTACTGGGTCATTTTATCAGGAATTTAATACAGAATTTGCTAAAAAAAATTTTAGTTCCCCATATTTTACTCTGGGCTAAAAAATTAAAAATCCCAAATTTCTTTTAAAAAAAAATTTTCCCGCCAATTAATAATTACCCAGTTCTAATTACTAATTAATTTTTTTTTAATTACAGGCATGCTGAGACCTCCAGTATTCAAAACTCTAATCTCAAAAAAAAATCTACACAATTGTGTAAATAAAAAAAAAAGAAATTAACAAACTTTTAAAAACTTACGTAAGTCGAGACTGTTTTTCCATCGTCATTAATATTAATTATCATAATTAAAATAACAACAGCATCTCAGTACCTCAAAGTTAAATATTTAACTGATAACATGCATAATTAAACCCGATAATTATTATAATTTATTAAATTACAACAAAAAAAGAACGTCCGTAATTTCGCTCAATTTAAATTTTTAAAAATTACCGCCAAATTTTTATAAATAATAATAATTGCTTGTGCCTTCGTCAATTAGAACTTACAGTAATTACTGCTCATTAAAAATAACAGAAAAAATTTATAGACACAAAAAATATTTTCCGCGAATTCGCGATCGCGAGTTAGAATTTTTACAAAAAAAAAATAAAAAATATGAAATATATACAAGTACAGCAATTACTCATTAGATTAATTAGCAATTAGTAATTAGTAATTTTTAATGATTAATTTTAGTAACCGCCAAAAAACTTTATTTTTTTTATTTTTTAAATCCGCGGATTTCGCGGCCACGAAATTTTTTTTAATTAAAATTTTATAAAAAAATAATTATCCTAGTTGACTAATTACATTACTAATGAGTAATTAAAATACAAACTGCCATTTAAACACAAGCTAATTAAAAAAAAAAAAAAAAATATCAATTTTTAATAAAAAAAAAATTTTGTCTGAATTTTTTTTTCTACATAATTATTTATTGTATAGATTTTAATTAATTATAATTACTTAAGATTATTAATTATTTAATTAATTAATTAGTGATAATTATTATTATTGTGAGCATTAAAAATAGTGCAATAGGCGATCAAATTAATTTATAAATTTTTTTTTTAATTATTGTCATGTAATTTTTATCGATAATTAGTAAATTTAAATTAATTAATTAATGTAATTTTTTTTTAATGAGTAATTAAAACTTTAAATTATGAAATTAAAATTTTTTGTCGAGTTGGAATTTTTTACTTTTTTTTCAAGGGCAGCGATGGGGGAAAATGGACATCATGGGAGGTCATTTTGTAGGAAATTAAATGAGGATTGAAATAAAAATTAAGTGGTTTCTTAATTTTGAATAGAGGAGCTGCGATTTTTTGAATGAAATTTTAGACAGTCGGAATTCAAGTGAACATTAATATAAAAAATTTATTTTAGTTTTATAAATTCGAGAGAGATATTAATTAACCAAGTCAAGTAAATTAATCACTATTAGCGTCGGCGTTGTCGTTATCTCCGGCACTCTCAGAGCCGCTGTTGGAAGTCGCGTTGGATTCTTCGTCGGAATCTTTTAGTACTTTGCCTTTTACACTCTTTCTGGGTCTTGTTGTCTCGAAATCGGAACCTTCTTCGTCAGATGAATATATATTTGAAGCAGCGACTGTAATAGAGATAAATTATTTTGGTGATAAAATATATGAAATTGAAAATTATTTATTATGAAGTAAATATTTGAAATAAGTATGGCTTGTTGGTACTCTTTCCAGCGGAAATTCTATTCTCTACAACTTTTGTCTCTTACAATTTTTCCCTAAACCCAATAGTTTCCTAAATAATTACTACTAGTACCAAAAAAAGTAACTAATTACTACAATTATTTTTCTAATTACCCCAAGTATGGCTTGTTGGTACTCTTTCCACCGGAAATTTAATTCCCTACAACTTTTGTCTCTTATCACTTTTTCCTAAACTCAATAGTTTCCTAAATAATTACTACTGGTACCAAAAAAGTAACTAATTACTACAATTATTTTTCTAATTACCCAAAGTATGGCTTGTTGGTACTCTTTCCACCGGAAATTAAATTCCCTACAAGTTTCGTCTCTTATAATTTTTCCCTAAACCCAATAGTTTCCTAAATAATTACTACAAGTACCAAAAAAGTAACTAATTACTACATTTATTTTTCTAATTACCCCAAGTATGGCTTGTTGGTACTCTTTCCACCGGAAATTCAATTCCCTACAATTTTTGTCTCTTATCATTTTTTCCTAAACTCAATAGTTTTCTAAATAATTACTACGAGTACAAAAAAAAGTAACGAATTACTACAATTATTTTTTTAATTACCCCAAGTATGGCTTGTTGGTACTCTTTCCACCGGAAATTAAATTCCCTACAACTTTTGTCTCTTACAATTTTTCCCTAAACCCAATAGTTTCCCCAAAAAATGGCCGGTCACTCACCTTTGGTTCCCTTCTTAAACTTGCTCTTGATAGCCGCCAGTGAAATGGCTCCCTCGTCATCAGAGCCATCGTCATTATAATTATCAGCAGCATAGCCAGCACTTCTACCCGCGCCCCTCCCACTTCCAATTTTCTTGACCTTGCTCTGATTTTTCATGGCCATCCTCAGCTTCTCCTCCTCCTTCTTAATCATCTCGTACCGATTCTGGTCAGGATTAGCGCCCACATGACTCAGTACCTTGATACCCGAGGCCTTCTGGGACCTGTCAGCCAGCGACATCGTCATCTTCCGGTGAGTAAACGACTCAGTAGAGTGAGGCCTGAAGGTAAGTTTGGTCCGGAAGACCGCTTGGCCCTGCAGACCAGTACCTTGTCTTATATAAAGATGATTGTGGTCACCCTGGAGCGGCTGCTTGTAGACATCGAATATCTCCGAGCCCAGATGAAGGCTCATGCTGCCGTCCGACCACCTCACGAACCTCGCGTTGCTCTCTTTGGTCGGCTTGCCGTCTTCCCCAAAGACGTCCTTCCACCTGATGGTATTTTCTACCTTGAGTTTAAGTCTGGCTCTGCCCTCCTCATCTAGAGTCTCCTCCTCGTCGATCTCATCCTCGTAGGTCTCGTGGTCGAACGGCCGGGTCTCGACGGACAAGAAATTCGGCAGCTTGACAAAATGGATCTCCCGACCAAGATCAGTCGAAATCTTGGGAATTTCGACGTCGATCCTCGTCTCTGGGGGAGGTTCTGGTTCCTCTTCTTTTTCTTTCTCTTCAGGATCTTCCCGGGGCTCTAGATCCCCGCGTTCGCGGCTCAAACTCCTGGATCGAGAGGACCGTTCTCGGGATCTGGAGCGAGATCTTGATCTGGATTTAGACCTGGACCTGGATCGGGACTTGGACTTTGATTTCCCTGGTGATTTTTCTTTGTCGTCATCGGAACTGATGTCAGAGGCGTCCCCGAAGAGGGCGTCGGCGGTCGGTTTGTCCTCTGGGGCTGGAGGCTCTTCCTCGGAGTCAGTGTCGATAAGAGCGCGGTGACGTTTCACGATTTTTTCAGATTCTGATGCAGATCCGCTGCCTTCGCGGACAGTCCGTTTACGTTTCGTCATTTCTACGTCGCTGTCGTCACCGGATTTGGCTTCTTGATGATTCGGTGAACTGACAGCTTTTGGAGATGGAGATCTAGATCTGGACCTAGATCTTGCGGTTTTTGTGCTACCAGGTGATGCTGGACGTGATTCCTGATCTACTTTTGATGCTCC
Organism: Microplitis mediator; assembly: GCF_029852145.1. NCBI lineage: Eukaryota > Metazoa > Arthropoda > Insecta > Hymenoptera > Braconidae > Microplitis > Microplitis mediator. Next base: position 2,866,022 of record NC_079969.1, on the reverse strand, counting down.
AGGTGATTTAGATCTAGATCTTGATCTAGATTCAGCATTTCTTGATGTTCCAGGTGATCTAGATCTTGATCTTGATCTAGACCCAGCATTTCTTGATGTAGCTCGTGATTTAGATCTAGATCTTGATCTAGACCCAGCATTTCTTGATGTACCAGCAGATTTAGATCGTGATCTTGATCTAGATCCAGCATTTCTTGATGTTCCACGTGATCTAGATCTAGATCTTGATCTAGACCCAGCGTTTCTTGATGTAGCTCGTGATCTAGATCTAGATCTTGATCTAGATCCAGCGTGTCTTGATGTTCCACGTGATCCAGATCGTGATCTTGATCTAGATCTTGCTCCTTTGGTGCTGGCAGGTGTAACTGATCTAGATTTATCATTTCTTGGGCTCGCTGGTGATCCAGAATGTGATCTAGACCTAGATCTCGCTCCCTTCACACTACCAGGAGATCCAGAACGTGATCGCGATCTAGATCCGCCGGTTCTCGCAGTGCCTGTGGGAGATCTGGATTTATTTCGCTGACTTGTTGGTGTTTGAGATCTGCTACGGGAACTATGATTCGAATTATTGCTCTCTGCTGACGCAGATCTTGATCGCGATCGCGATCTAGATCGGGAATTTGAACGCCGGCTTTTGGGTGAACCTGGTGATGATCTACGGCTCGCTGGAGATGCTGCTTTGCTAGATCTGCTGCGGTTGCTCTGATGACTGCGTTCAGATCCACGGGAAGTCCGGGACGCATTGGAGGCAACTGACCCTGGAGATCCTGATCTGGGACTCGGGCTGCGGGATTTTGAGCCACTGGATCTACTGGAGTATGATCTTGCAGGTGAACCCTGAGATCTTGGACTCGACATTTTTTTTTCCTGTCAATTTAAGAAAATTATTATGAGTAAGAATGTAGCAGACATCAGAGAAATTTTTGATTATAAATAGATACAGTAAATAATTGATAAAATTAAATTTAAAAAAAATGCACATATAGTTTTTTAAATTTTCTACATGTGTATTTTTTTAGTTTTTTTATTTAAATTGTTAAAAATAAAATTCAAAAATTTTTAAGTGTCTGCTAACTTCCAGATCATTATTCACACTCATAATTACAAATAAGTAGAGTAAGTAATTAAAAAAAAAATATTTACAAAAAATGCACTTATGAATTTTGAAATTTTTTAAATGTGCATTTTTTTTTAAATTTTAATTTTCCAATTATTTACTCTATTTATTTATAATTTTTAATTCGTCTGATGTCTGCTGCATTCACACTCAAATAATTTGATGAGACTGACGTCTAATAATTTTTGAATTTTTTTAAAAACGATAAATTTGAAAAAAAAAATATTTTAAAAAAATGCACCTATAGTTTTTTAAATTTTCTACAAGTGCATTTTTTTATTTATTATTTTTTGTTTTAATTGAAGTGTTGAAAATAAAATTCAAAAATTTTTAATTGTCTGCTAACTACCATATCATTATTCACACTCACAATTACAAATAAATAGAGTAATGATAGTAAAGTTAGCAAACATTTGAAATATAAAAAAATTTTTTTAACAGACAAATAATGAAAAAAAAATATTTCTAAAAAAATTCACATGTCGGAAATTTCATAAACTATACGTGCAATTTTTCAAAATATTTTGTTTAATATTCATTTTTTTGTTAAAAAAAATCCAAAAATTTTTGAATGTCTGCTAATTTTATTATCATAATAGAGTAAGTAATTAAAAAAAAATATTTACAAAAAATACACTTATAAATTTCAAAATTTTTTAAATGCGCATTTTTTTGAAATTTTAATTTTCCAATTATTTTCATGATACTGAAGTTAGCACACGTCTGATAATTTTTGGATTTTTTTTTAAGACGATAAACCATAAAAAAAAAATATTTGAAAAATTTGCACCTGTAGTTTTTTAAATTTTCTACATGTGCATATTTTTATCTTATTTTTTTGCAATTAATTTGTTGAAAAACAAAAATTCAAAAATTTTTAAATGTCTGCTAACTTCAGGATGATTTATTTTCTCTATTCATTAATAATCAAATATTTGTCTGATGTCTGCTGCATTCAAACTCATGAATTATTTGATGAGACTGAAGTCTAATAATTTTTGAATTTTTTTTAAAAAATAAATTTGAAAAGAAAAATGCACGTATAGTTTTTTTAATTTTCTACATGTGAATCTTTTAGTTTTTTTTAATTGAATCGTTGAAAATAAAATTCAAAAATTTTTATTTGTTTGTTAACTTCAGGATCGTAATTATTTGAGGTTATTTTTGGTCAGAGCGAAATAATTTTATAAAATTCTACAGTAAAACTAATTTAAATATTTTTACGAAAAAAATGAATGAAGCAGATGTCAAAAAAATTTAAAATTTATAATAAATATGAATATAAATATTCATTTATTAATTATTTACTCTACTTATTTATAATTTTAAATTTATCTGATGTCTGCTGCATTCACACCCGTTATTTACTTACTTATTATTATTAATTATTAATTACTAATTATCAATAATGACTGCTGTCATTTAGATAATTTAATTGTAAAAACAATCACTCGTTACTTGCAATCACTTGTAATCACTTATTTTTATTTATATTATTTTTGGTTAGAATCAGAAGTAGAACGTTTGTGTGAATTTTTAAATTGCGCAGACGCGGGCGCGTGCGCATGAGTTGCGATTGTGGAGTTTGAATTTTTTATACCCGCGGTCAGTGAGAGTTTGGAGACGATGACGAGTGGGTGATTTTTTTGACACTTGGTTAGAATTTTGTGGTTATTTTAATTAATTATTAATTTCAAAAGTGTAATGAGTGATTAATGATGATAATTAATTAGTAATTAATATTTAAAGTTATAAATTTTTGAGTGTTTGTGGATTAATTTATTCGTTGGTCAGTTTCGATCTCGGGTCAGGACGCTGGTAAAAATTGAATGCGTTGGTGAGTAATTTTTTTTTATTGTTGTTAATTAATTAAATGAGTAATTAGTTGGGTCATTAAGACAATTTTTTAATTATTTTAATGTCGGAGAATAGGAAATTATTTATTTTATTATTTTTTGTGGAGTGAAATGAAAATGGCGGCGTTTCTATGAAAAGGCGGGAAATTAAATTTATTTGAAATTTTTAAATAATTTATAAATTAATAATTTTATTGAATATTTAAAAATTTATAAGAAATTGGAGTAAAATTTAATATTTTTTAAGAAATTCAAAATTTTATAAACTTAAAAATTTTTTTTTAATTTTGAAAATAAATAAATTTTTAATTTGAATTTTAAATTTGAAAAATTCTAATTTTTTACTGAAAATAAATAAAAAAAATTAACTTGAAATTTTACTCATTTTCCTTAAATTAAAAATTGAATTTTAGACTCAAAGTCAAAATTTCAAATTTAATTCAAAATTCAAAATTAAATTTTAATTTAAAATTAAAAAATTCTATCAATTCTCAAAAATTAAAATGTTTTTTAAAAATTTTATGACAAAAAAAAAATTCAAGTTCCTTTTTAAATTTTTTAAAATTTCCCGCCAAATTGAAATATCCGCGCAGCCACGTCTATCTAAATTCTATCAATTCTCAAAAATTAAAACGTTTTTCCACAAAATTTTACAACAAAAAAAAAAATTAAAATTTCCATTTAAACTTTTTTAAAATTTCCCGCCAAATTTAAATATCTGCAGCCGCGTCCATTTTAATTCCAAGTCCCAGCGGACACACCAAGATGGCGACAGGGCCTAATGCCCAATAATAACGAATGAAAATAGAAAGAAAGAAAAAAAGGGTGGGGGTCTTTGAAGGAGGGGAGGAAGTGAGTGAATTCATTCACCAAAACGACAAAAAGTAGGGATAGAAAAATTTTTTCAACAAAAGGGAGCAAGCGTAGATGCATTTTCTCATCACGCATGACACCTGTTGCCTTTTATATATATTTAAATATTTTAAATATTTATTAAATTATAAATTAAACTGCCCAGTAACAAATTTTCGTAATAAAGTTTATGAATAATTAATAATAATAAAATTTAAATTAAACTAAATAATGGCGGGATCGTTAGAAATAAAATTTTTACTATCGAGACATAAAGCCTCTTTATTACGGGAATTAAATACAACGGATTTGCTAAGTGTACTAGTTAAACGAGGAGTTATTAATGACGTTGACAAGGATGCAGTTGCTGGTAATCCTGAGCAATCAATTAACGCAGATATCGATTTATTTATCGATATTATCGGAGCAAAAGGTTTCGATGCCTTTAGAGAATTTTGTTTTGCTTTGGAAGCTGAGTGCCCTAATGTTTTGACTGATCTATTAGTTGACCAACACAGCGTCACTGGTAAATTATTATTTTCATATTTTTTACAATCAATATATCGATTCATCGATTTTTTTATCGATTTACAAAAATTTTTCAATTTCTATGGGAGTAATTTGGAGTTTTTTCGTTTAAATTGTAATTGTGACTTAGGAATTCATTTTAAGGGAAAATACTATAAGATCTTTTTTGTAGGAAATTTAAAGAGCTACAAGTTTGGTCCTTATCATTTTTATCATATCTTCGATAAATAAGCGGGTAATTTAATTTTAAGTGAGTGATAAATTTTTGGATTTAAATTAAGGCCAATTTCGGAGTAACTTTTTATTTTTGTTATTGTGAGTAAAGTATTGGGTTGAGGTCAGAGGTTGTAAGAACCTTTTTTGTAGGAAATTTAAAGAGCTACAAATTTGGTCCTTATCATTTTATCGTATCTCTGATAATTAACCGGGTAATTAAATTTCAAGAAAGTGAGGAATTTTTGAGTTCAACTTGACATGAGTTCTGGAGTATGAATTTATTTTTGTGTTTATGGCTGAAATATTGGGTTTAGGTCTAAGATTATAAGGACCTTTTTTGTAGAAAATTTAAAGAGCTACAAATTTGGTCCTTATCATTTTTATCGTATCTCTGATAATTAACCGGGTAATTAAATTTCAAGAAAGTGAGGAATTTTTTATTTCAAATCAACGTGAGTTCTGGAGTATAATTTTCTTTTTGTAATTATGACTGAAATATTTGGTTTAGGTCTTAGACCCTAAGGACCTTTTTTGTAGGAAATTCAATTTCCGACAAAAAAAGTTTCAATGAATTTTTCCCTAGAGCCGACGGTTCGCGAGTTATTTCAAATTTAAAATTAATTTCCTTTTACAGTTGAGGCAGGTAATTAAATTCATTATTTATTTCAGGGAATTATCAAACAAATGAAAACAAAGAGGAACCAAAGGAGTCAGAGGAGCAGAAAAATGATGAGGATGTTAAGGAAAACAGAGAAAATTCTCTGGTGATAACAATCGAGGACGAGGATGACCAAGAAGATACCAAAAATGTTGATATTATTTACAACGACGAGTCAAGTACTAAAGACTGGTGAGTTTATATCGACATTTCCTTATATATATATATATTTTTTATGTCTATTGACATTGGATGGTTTTTAAAATAAAAGAGTCTTATACTGGAAAAACCGGAAATCGCGGAAACTAGTAGTTACATGAGTTATTTTTACCTTTTTATTGCAAAACTCGTTTAAAAGAGGTCGCTGTTGCATGAAAGTTTAAAAAAAGTAGACCGATTTTACTTTTTTTTTATTTTCAAAATAGAAACTTTATTTAAATTTCCATAACTCCTTAAGGATTGACTTTGAGTAAAAAGTCACAGAGACCATTTTTGTAGGAAATTTAATTTTCTATAAAATTATTCCTTATCATTTTCTTGATATCTTCGACAGAAAAGCCGGAAATTAAATTTTAAGATAGAAAATTCTTAGCGGACTTTTTGAAAAAACTTTAGAGAAAATTTTAAATTTTTATTGTGACTAGAAAATAGAATTTGGAAAAAAAATTTGAGAAAGTTTTTTGTAGAAAATTTAGAGAGCTACAAAAAAGGTCTCTTTGGTTTTTTTTCTAAAGTTGGTATTTTGGGAGTTATCGCATTTCTGAGAAATGAAAATTTGAAATACGGAATTTCGTGATTTTTTAAACTCCGTTACGGAAAATTGAAATTGCGGTAAAAGGATTGAGTTTAGAGGAAAAAGTTAAGGAAGATTTTTTGTAGAGAATTAAAAGGGCTAGAAAAAATATTCTTACACTTTATTACCTAAACCTGAAAACTCAGGAGTTGCGGTTAATTATATAAAAATAAAAAAAAATGTGGGAGTTTAATTTGCTGAGAACAGGAAATATAATATTATTATATAAATAAATAAGCTTTTGTCTTGTTAATTATTTCTCTCATTACACGTACCCAACATTCTGCGAATTACCACGATGGTAAAGATGGTAGCGATGGTACATACTCGGTATATAACAACCACTAGGTCAATGATCACTAGGATTATTACAATCACTTTAATTCGTTATTATCTCTTTATCATCTCTTACAGTTTATATATATATAGATATATATATTATACAATATAAATAAATTATAAGGACAGACGATAAAAGACAATATAGTTAATTTTTTTTCTTCCTGTCAAAAAAAACGTATATATAAATTACTGTAATTTAAATTTAATCAAAAAATAAAATTTAAATTTCCCATTTCCAAATTTAAAAATTTTGCTATAAATTTAAATTACTCATTAATTACTACAAATAATGGGTCATTTTGCGGCTCTTTTAATACAGAATCATCCGAAATTTTTTTCATTCTTCATCTCTAGATCTCTAGACCCCATAAATTTATAAACTGACTCCAATAAAAATTCAAAATTACTTCCCGCCAAAAGTAATAATATTCGAAAATTAATCACATCCTCTCGAATCAAAATTAAGAAACCATTCAAATTTTATAAAATTCCTCATTAAATTCCCTTGAAAATGACCCATAATAAAGTAAAATTGCCCCATAAATTACTGATTAATTTTAATTTATTCAAAAAATAAAATTTCAAATCTCGATTTTTAAATTTAAAAATCTGGTAATTAATTAAAATTACTCAGTAATTACTACTCTAATTACCTTAAATGATGGGTCATTTTACAGCTCTTGTAATACAGAAACTTTTGAAATTTTTTCCATTCTTCATCTCTAGATCCTAGGTCTCATAAATTTATAAACTGGTCCCTAAAAAAAATTCAAAATTAGGTTTTTTTTTAAAAAAATCGTGTTTCATTTTACCCCATTCTCTGTGTATAAATATATAGATATAGAGAGATATATGTATGAGTCAAAATATGAAGGTAAAAATAAACCTCTTAAAAAAGTAAAAAAAAAAAAGTAGAGCAGGAAAAAAGGGAGAAGGGAGAGTTCATTGCTATTTACAGATTATTTCTAGATCTGCATCATCGTCATCCCAAAAGTTGTTCCATACTTTGCTCCACTCCAGTATTTACTGTTTCTATTAACACAATTTTATATATAAGTTACAAACGGGCATATGTTTATAAAAATAATAATGCGGGTAATAATAAAAAGTGTTTTATTGTAAATACAACGAGTGTATGCTAATAATACAATAATAATAATAATAATAATAATAATACAAAGTAATACGTAAAATGTACACTGGTTACCGAAATTACATAGACAATCAATTGGACTATTTTTTAACATTAAATGATGTGTACGACATAACAAACACAACTGGATTGTACGACTCGTTTTGGCAAGTGGCAGTTTAAAAAAACATTCAAATAATAATAATAATAATAATTTATGCGCTTTTTTTAGATTTAACTCAATTTTTTAAATTTTTATTGATATGTAGAATTTTTTTAAAAATCGGCATCCGATTTTTTCGAGTTGGGTTCCATATATCGATTTTTTTTCGATATATCGATATTTAATTCGAGATATCGATTTTTTTATATTTAATTTTCATACACTGATTTATTGATTCGATACATCGATTTTGGGATCGATCTATCGATTTTTTTATATTCGATAAATCGATTTTTTAACATACGATTCCCATATACTAGAATTTTACTGATTCGATCCATCGATTTTTTTATATTCGATAGATCGATTTTTTAACATTCAATACATCGATTTTGGGATTGATCTATCGAGTATTTTTTATTCGATAAATCGATTTTCTAACATTCGATTCCCATATACTTAAATTTTACTGATTCGATCTATCGATTTTTTAACATTCGATCCATTGATTTAGGAATCGATCTATCGATTTTTTAATTTTCGAATTCCATACATGGAATTTTAATTAATTCGATACATCGATTATGGAATCGATTTTTACTATAAAATATCGATTTATCGTTTAGTTTTAATTCGATATATCGATTTCTTAAAAATCTATTTCCATACATCGATTTTTTATTGGTTCGATAGATCGATATCGATATCGATTTTTTCAATACGCTTATATTTCATATAAATAATCGATTCGATACATCGAATTTGCATTACGTAATCGATCTATCGTCTTTTCGATACATCGATATTTCGTAAAAAAATATCGATTATTTAAATTTGACATCAATTTATTTTTATATATCAATCACTACATTCTATATATCGAACTTATCTTCGAGATATCGATTATTTATTGTCTTAAATCGCCTACTAGATTCGATATATCGATTTTTTTTCAAATATCGATTTTTAAAATCCAAAAAATTTTTATAAAAAATATCAAACTTAACTATCGATAAATCAAAGTTCCATTCGATATATCGATTACAAATTTCGATATATCGATATATAAATAATTTAACACAATATATACACATTAAATAATAAAATTTCTATTAACACAAATTACAAAAAAAATTACTACATTCATATAATTTGCTTAATTTTATGTATCGATAACTTTGTCTGAATCTCTTGCAAAGTTTTTCCCTTTGTTTCGGGCACAAAGAAAAACGCAAAGACCGCCGACATCGCCGCCATACTTGCGAATGTCCAAAAGGTAACATCCGGTCCCGTAGCGTCTACCATACTGGGAAAAAATTTCGTCACCACAAAAACCAGACTCCAGTTGACCATAATACTGAGACTACTAGCGACGCCCTTAGTTTCCGGTGGAAAAAGTTCCGAAATTACCGCAAAAGGTACCGACCCATAGCCGACACTGAAGACGACATTGAAAAGGGCCAAGGAGGTCAACGGAAGCCACCCCACGGATTCGAGGTTCACTTTTTCTGCCTGCAACTTGAAGTAGTAGCCCAGGACCGCCAAGCAAATGGTCATCGCAGTTCCCGAGATGACCAGCAGAGGCTTGCGCCCAAATTTGTCGATCACAGACGCGACCACGACCGCCATTATGACCTCGATGATCCCAATAATGATCGTGGCAATGAAGGGATTCACTGTACTGCCCGCGTCTTTGAATATTTTCACGGTATAGAACAGAACCGCGTCGATGCCGCACATTTGCTGGAACCACATCAGGCCCACGCAAGTCCCCAGAGCCTTTCTGCCCGCTCTTGTACCGATCAAATCTCTAATTCCGCCCTTCCTGCTCTCGACTCTGTCTGCCTCTTCCTGCAAAATCGATATTTCTTTTTTAAATTCGTAGTCTTTGCCGCGCAAAGTCCGAAGCGAGCGTTCCGCTGTTGCTATGCGGCCATTTTGAACCAACCACATTGGAGACTCGGGCAAGAAATAGATCAAAACAAAGGGGACTAGGGTTAGGCAGCAGGAAATATTGAAGGCCATGTAGTCAGCGTAGGCCCCGACCACGTAGACAAAGACCACGCCGGTGGAAAAAAGGAGGGGGAAGAAGGACCCCAAGGCCCCGCGGATTGAAGGCTCCGAGATCTCACCGATGTAAACTGGGACTAAGACGCAAGCGGATCCGGCCCCGATCCCGCCGATGAATCGGGCGACGTAGAGGCTGACCAGGTCCCGGGTCAGGATTATCATCAGCCAGGAAATCAAAAAGGGAATCGCGGTTATTATTATCGTTGACTTCCGGCCTATTTTGTCCGCGACCTTCCCTGCGGGAACCGCCCCCACTATGGCGCCCAGGGCCATCAGTGCGCAGACCCAGGACATTTTGTTGTCCGTCATGTCGATCAGGAATGAGGTCTCTGATGTCAGGTACGGGCCCACTGGGGAGGTCCAGCTTAAATTCATTCCTGCTTGCATTGACATCAGTCCCGCTGTAAATAAATTATTTGCGATGTTAGTTTTTTCTTTTTTTTTTTTATTCGGGTCATGGTGATGAACAAAAGAAGGTTAAGATATTGGTTATATATTTATAAGTATATTGATTTTGTTTATCTATTATCGAATGAGTTTTATGACCGATTAATCTGTTAATTAATTTTTTTTATTATTTGCAATTGATTATTTTTTTTTATTTACTAATTCTAGTAAAAGAATTCGAAATTTTTTTTTTTTTAATTGGCGGTTTGAATTTAAATTTTTTTGAAAATTTGCCGCCAAGTTTATTTTTTCTAAATCGCACTTAATATTTCTAAAATTTTTATTAAATTAAAAATTTTTGTCAGAAATTAAAAAATTTTTTGAAAAATTTAAAATTTTACATAAATTTTTCTCAAAAATCGAACTATTTTTTGTTATCAAAAATTTTGTTACCGGAAAATTTCCACTGAATGTTTCAAAATTTCAAAATTTTTTTTTACATCAAAATTTTTCAGAAATTTTATTTTTCAAAAATTTTCTCAATTTCCATAGAAATCAAATAAATCCTCAAAATTTTCAAAAAATTAAAATATTTAGAAAAAAAATTTTCAAAAAAATCTTCCACTGAATGTTTCAAAATTTCAAAATTTTTTTTTTTTATCAAAATTTTTCAAAAATTTTATTTTTCACATTTTTTCAAAAATTTCCTCAATTTTCATATAAATCAAATAAATCCTCAAAATTTTCAAAAAAATCAAAATATTCACACAAAAAAATTTTCAAAAAAATCTTCCATTAAAAAAAAAAAATTTCAAAAAAATCTTCCATTACAAAAAAAAAAAAATTTTTCAATAAAAAATCCCTCTGACAATAATTTAATTGCAATCTCAACAAATCTACGTTCTATATTTAGCCCGATAAGAAATATTAAACTCATATCATTATCATTATCAAAAAATCTTAATAAAATAAAAGAACCGCTCCCGAAAACTCACCAATAAGCGTCGATGTATATTGAAAAAATTTTTTTCCCTCAATTAAAGTCTTCGTGCTCTTAATTAGCATCGGCTCGACCACATTTCCCTTGTCCTTATCCTCCATCATTTCCATTTCCATGATCCAGCCCCACTATCACTCCATAAAAATATTTACTTATCACAGTAACAATAATCCACCGAACCCAAATAAACAAAAAATAAAAAAAAAAAAAATTCACAAAAAAAAAAAATGTCAAAATTAACAACCGCGACAATTAAAAGTCTCGAACTGAATGTACATTTATTACACTGACAATCTTGTCTCGTTTCGTTATCTCTGAAGATTTATATACCAATAATTAACTATTATATCTTCATATATACATATATATTCATATATACATTCATATATATATTGACAATTAATTTTTTTTCCATTATAATTCCAGGATAGAAAATTTTTTTTTATTCGATTCCATTTCCGATAAAATGAATTATTATTTAAAATATAAATATATATATTTATATATTAATAATATGAGTTGAGTGATCTTTTAAGTTGAATTGTCTTGATACAACTGTTGAATAAATGACAATAGCCCGCCAGATAATCTTCCTCTCCTTCGTTACATTTCATAACGCAAACCCCGTGATTAGTCCTCCAATCACAACTAAAAGATTTTGTTATATATATATATATATATATATATATATATATATATATATACATATGTAGATGTGTGTATTGTATCACTTAGTAGATAATCTACATATTTAGTACGCCTCCACTTCCTTGTCCACATTTCGAAATTAAGATTAAAAAAACTAAAAAATAAATAAATTTATAAAAATATATAAATTTATTTATTATACTTAATTTTACCTTGAAATGAGTGAATGCCGTAGGTGCAATTGGATTAAATGGAAAATGTTAGGATGTCTAATCTTATCATCACTTATCAAAGATTACGGGTCTTAATGTTATTAATTACTTTTCTCAGATACTTTTTTATTTTATTATATTTTTTTTTAATGACATATTTATTTTTTTTTGTTGATTAGCGAGGGGATCGGAGAACCTGAGAGGTGGAGTGGGTTTCAGGAGGAGGTCCTTGATGAACCTGTTGATGAGCCGGTGAGTTTTTTTAAAATTAGGGGCTGGATAGATGACAGGGAAAGGAAATTTGGGATCATGTGATCTTGTATGATCATATTTAAATTTTTATATGATCATATATTATTATATACACTGATAGAAGGATTTTTTAATATTTAATAAGCCTTATTAACTGTTAATAAATAATTTTTTAACATCCCGATAAAAAAAGATTTTGTCTAATCATATATGATCATGCATAATTGTCTATATATGATCAGATCCAAAAATTAGCCAGGTCTGATCATACATAACTTGATCTGTTTATATATGAACAGATATGCTCATATATGATCATGCATGAACGAATATAGTCGGAGGTCACCCGTCCAATTAATGTCCCACGCCGATGCTGCTTAACTTTGATTATCGATAGATTGTAGTCTGATCCTCTAGTCTGTTCTACACTTATAATTAATAAAAGTTTATGGCATTACTTAATTCAAATAATCAAATCGATACTTTATACTTTTTAATTGCTGCCGAAGCCTTTGAACATTTTTTAAGTATTGGGGATTTAAGTTTGATTGATAGTTGACAGAATAAAAATTTAATAACTTTGATATTAAAAAATTGTCATATTATTTAATATAAGGGAGGGAGGGGCAAAAGGGGGTACTTAAGGAAATACCAAGTTTTCGAGGACTCAAATACGCTAAATCTTTTTTTTTTTAATGATATTCAAAATAAATAGAAGAAATTTTCAGTTACCGTTGAAAAAAAAATTTTTTCATTTCTGCGGGCAAAGTGGGATACCCCCGAAAAAAGGTAAAAAAAAAAAATTTCTGGATTTTAAACGAATTTGATTAAGTTGAATTTTTTTTTAAGTAATTTACATGAAGAAAAATTATATTTTACATGTTTATTGAATACAAAAGAAGAAAAAAAATTTTTAATAGTTTTTATCATAAAACAAACGTCATTAATATTTTTCAACTGACAAGTGATTTTTGAAAAAGTTTATCAAAAAAAATTCAAAGTAACGCTTAATTATATTTACAGAAGTTATTTTGGAATGTTTAAAAACCATTTAAAATATAAAATTTTTTTTTATCAAATTTTGGGGGTACCCCGTTTTGCCTACCCTAACCCCTTTTGCCTCCCCCCCTTCCCCTATACATTTATTGGAACTATATATATAATTAAATATTTATAGGTTTCATACCAATAAAGTCTGATCAGATCCAATCATATATAAACTTATGCACGACTATACATGAATTTATATTAGCCATGTCTGATCAGATCTAATTATATATAGTCCTATATCTAATTATATATATATGGGTTTGTATCAATCATGTCTGATCAGATCTAATCATGTATAGACTTATGTATGAGGGTTATAACAGCCAGGTATGATCATATCAAATTATACATAGACTCATATATAATCAGATCTGATCAGATCTAATTATATATAGACTTATATATGGGCTTATAACAGCCAGGTATGATCATATCTAATTGTACATAGACTCATATATAATCAGATCTGATCATATATAGACTTATATATGGGCTTATAACAGCCAGGTATGATCAGATCTAATTATGGATGGGGTCATATATAATTATATATGACCCCATATATATTCATGCATGATTATATATAACTTCATATATGATTATATATAATCATATATGAACATATATAATCATATATGAACATATATAATCATATATGATTAGACAAAATCTTTTTTCATCGGGATAGGATGATTTAATAAATATTTATTAACAGTTAACAAATCATTTATTAATTGCGATTTATTAACAGTTAACAAACATTTATTAATAGTTAATAAATCATTTATTAAAGACAACTTCGTAAACTGTTAATAAATATTTATTAACTATAAATAAATATTTGTTAATTATTAATGAATATTTATGAACTGTTAATAAATCATTTATTAAGAGAGTTAAATAAAAAGTGAGCTTAAAAGCTCTCTACTTTGACACTTTTTTAACCTCATAACTTCAATAAATAATAGAATTTAATTAGATGAGATCGATTTATAGTTTTCTTATAGAAAAAATAGAGAAAATAAAATGAATCATAAAAAAATAGTTGTAATAAATTACAGAATTTTTTTTTGCGGTGAAAAATATTAGGGTAACATATATTAAAATAATTTACAAGGTAAATTAAAAATATTTACAATTATATATAATAATTGTTTTATAATAATTGTTTCATTAAAATTTTTTTATTTTTTTTCAACAACAAATATGCAAAAAATAAATTAAAATAAATTAATATTTACATAAATATATCTTAAATTAAGTTACGACGATAAACAACATGCTTGATGTAACATAAATTTCATTTCATCACTACTATTTTCTATGATTCTTTCAGAGTATCTAAATCAGTTATATCATGCTCTACAGAAAAATGATAAAAACTATATAACTAAAATGATAATTATTTTTATATTAATAAGTTTAAAGGTTTCCGATATGTATGAAGACTTTAATCTTATTCGGTGAATTGTACTCTCTGATTAAACGACTCAATTCGACCGCACATATTTATATATGATCATGTGTGACTATATGTGTTCATATATGACGAAATTTTGATTAATTTCTGATCATACACCCTATCAGAAATGATCATATATGATCACACATATTTATATATGATCATGTATGTGTTCATATATAATGAATTTATGATTAATTTCTGATCATACACCATATCAGAAATGATCATATATGATCACACTTGTTTGCATATGATCATGTGTGATCCCGTTTGTTTATGTATGATTAAGTATTGATTAATTTGTAATCATGCGTGCATCAGATATAATCATATATTGTATCTGATATGATCACCCATGTTTACATATGATTATATGTGTTCATATACCACCAAATTTACATTAATTTCTGATCATCCACTCTATCAGATCGTATATGATCACATGCTTATATATGATCACATATATTAACAAGTAAGTTCATATTTTAATTTATTTATGATCAGATATGACTTATGACCCCACATACTGTCGGATATGATCATATATGAACACACATACTATCAGAAATGATCATATATGATCACAATTGTTTGCATATGATCATGTGTGATCCCGTTTGTTTATGTATGATTAAGTATAGATTAATTTGTAATCATGCGTGCATCAGATATTATCATATATTGTATCTGATATGATCACCCATGTTTACATATGATTATATGTGTTCATATACCACCAAATTTACATTAATTTCTGATCATCCACTCTATCAGATCGTATATGATCACATGCTTATATATGATCACATATATTAACAAGTAAGTTCATATTTTAATTTATTTATGATCAGATATGACTTATGACCCCACATACTGTCGGATATGATCATATATGAACACACATACTATTAGATATGGTCATATATATTCATATTTATTTGTATATGATCACATATCCTTCTATATCATCATGTATATGATCTCCATCATATGCAATCATATATGATCATATATTGTATCTGATATGATCATATATGATCACATATATTAATAAGTATGTTCATATTTTAATTTATTTATGATCAGATATGACTTATGACCACACATACTGTCAGATATGATCATATATAGATACACATACTATTAAATATGATCATATATATTCACATATATTTGTATATGATCACATATCCTTCTATATCACTCTGCATGATCTTCATCATATGCAATTATATATGATCATATATGAAATTTTCCCCAAAAATCTTAAAAATACCGATAAATTTTCTCTAAATTAAAAATTTCTCAATGAAAAGCTCAAAATTTTTTTCTTTTTCCAAAAATCTACAAATTTCTTGAACTTGAAAATTTTTTCCTAACATTTCTTCTTTGAAAAAATAAAAACATTAAAACTATTGATCATCTAAAAATAAATAATTACATAAAACAACCAGATAATCTTATAAATTAATAAAAAAAAAACCAACGTAATAACACTTAGAAAAAAAAATGTTTATTTTTTAATCTGACGTTATGAGGTTTCCAAATCCGTTTCCCGTTCATACTAGTCTTCTTCAATACACAGAACATCTACACTCGATTTCGCAGACATTGTTAACATTAATATCAAACCTCCATTAACATTAACAATTAATTTATAAATAATTAAATGTTGTGATTAAAAATAAAATAAATTCTCAGGATATTTAAATAAAATAGGGGCGTGTTGACGGTGTAAATGTCTTGGAAGTCTTTTATCCATGCACATGAATATGTGTGTGCGTAATAGGATGCTCTCTTTTCAATTTACTACTTGAGCTATAGCGTGCAACATTATAATTCCCAGTACATCCACATGTTTTGTGTTACTGATATATGTATCTGCTTCTTTACACTTTATTCGTACACCACAATACATTTATATTGTTGTTACTACACATTTAATCGTTACACGGTTGTAACTTTAGTGCCTTTATGAGCATCATACCAAGTGGACGCACTTTTTTTTAAACTTGCTATGGAAAATTGAATCATTTATTAAATTCATTAATTGATTAGAGGTTTCAATTTAAATTCAAATTTAAATAATGAAAATTTTAAGCAAACTGTTCGGTAAAAAAAATAGTGTTCGGACAAAAAGTAAAAATATAACGAAAAATAAATATAAGAAACATAGTAATGGGACTGTTGTACCTAAGGATGAATTTATGTTTGGTGACAATTGTAGTACGAGTACTAGAAGACATCGACGAAAACGGAGGGTAAAAAATTTTTTTTTAAGTAATTTTGGTGGTTTTTTGAAAAGTACTAATTTTGGTGGATTTTTTGAATTTTGGAGTTGGAAATTTTTTTGATATAGTAATTTTAGTAGTTTTTTTAAAATAGTAATTTTGGTATTTTTACGAATACTAATTTTTTGGGAATAGTACTTTAGTAGCTTAACAAAATACGGATTTTGATAAATTTTTTAAATATAGTAATTTTAGTAGATTTGTGAAAATAGTAATTTTGGTTTTTTTACGAATACTAATTTTTTGGAAGCAGTAATTTAGTAGCTCAGCAAAATACGAATTTGGATTTTTTGAAATTGTAATTTTAGTAGTTTTTTCAAAATAGTAATTGTGGTAGTTTTTAAGAGTACTAATTTTGTGAGGTGTTTTAAAAATACTAATTTTGGTATTTCTTATGAATACTAATTTTTTGGAAGTAGTACTTTAGTTGCTCAGCAACATACGAATTTTGATACATTTTTGAAAATCGTAATTTTAGTAGTTTTTTTAAAAATAGTATTTGTGGTAGTTTTTAAGAGTACTAATTTTGTGAGTTTTTTTTTAAATACTAATTTCGATATTTTTTACTAATACTAATTTTTTAGAAAATACTACTGGGAGTAGTTCTGTAACAATACTAATTTTAGTAGTTTCGGGAGAACACTAATTTTAGTAGTTTTTTGACCTGATTTATTTTGTAAAGCTTTTTAAAAATAGTAATTTTCGTATTTTTTACTACTAATTTTCATGTTTAAAAATACTAATTTCGGTGGTTTCATAAGAACATTTATTTTAGTAGTTCGTTAGTAATGGTAATTTTAGTATTTTTTGTAAAGTACTAATTTTATATTTTTGAAAAAACACTACTATTAATATTGAAGAATCCTAATTTTTCAAAATACTAATTTTATAAATTTTTCCAACAATCGTATTTTTAGTATTTTAAGAAAAATTTCGAATCGTTATTTTTCGAATGAATTTATTACTTTTTAATTACAATAATTTTAGTACTTGTTATAAATATTAGTACTTTTGGTAGTTTATTATTTTTTTTTTTTCTAATAATTTCGGTAATTTAATTTTGATAAGATTCAACCGCCCACTTGATAAGACACCGCCCATACATAAATTTTCGATCGAATAAAAAATGTTTATTATTTTACAATCCGTGTAATTAAAATAAGACCTTGAGTAGAGTACATGACCTTTAAACCAAACGAGTAGTTCTTTGAATTAATCAGCTTATGAGAAGGAAAAACCCTAAGGATTTCCGGTGAGAAAAGGAAATAACTATAGCAAATTTTTTTTTTTTTTTTTTTATTATTTTATTAGCATCACATATATACAGTATATATTTTTTATATCAATGTATATAAAATTTTGTACAAATAAATTATAAGTTTAATCAAAAAAAAAATTTTTTTTCAAATTCGCAATGTGAGAATTTTTTATTCAATTTTCTAAAATTTATGAGGGTCAATTTTAGTTGGAAAATTTTCTAAGTAAAATTTGAGGGATAAATTTTCCAAATTTTTTGAAATAAATTTGAACTCCAAAAATAAATATTTTTTTTTTATTTTTTTGGAAAAAATTAAATTTAAAATTAAAAACTCGCGTTGGTCAGAAAATAAAAATATTTAATTGAAGAAAATAACAATTCGTTAATTAAAAAATTCATTTCCATTTGAGTGAACGAAAACAAACCAATTTAACAACAATAATTAATGAATATAAATATAAATAATAACCCAGCAATAAAATTACTAGCAATTACCAGGGATTAAAAACTATGCCAACTATGTAATGCTAATATTGTGTTTCCGACAGCCGGTCATTGAAATCGCGCTCCCGAGTGAATGTCCTATTGCATTCCCTCTTTCTCCCTCCTCTCTCTTAACCCCACCCATTCCCTCCCACCCACAAAATTCAAAATTTCAAAATTTAATTTCAAAATTAATTCCTCTTAAAGTTTTTTTCCAGAAACTCCAATTTTATTTTTACTCCAAAAAAATTCAGTTCCTCAAATTTAAATTTCCAAAAAATCTCATAAAATTTTACTTTACAAAATTCAAACTCAAAAATTTCTAAATTATTTCTAAAAATTCTCTTTTATTTTTATACAAAAAAAATTCATTTAAACTTCAAATTCAAATTTCCATTTTTAAAAAATCAGAAAAAATTTTATTTTACATTCAAACTCAAAAATTAAATTTCAAAATTATTTCGAAAAATTCCCTTTTATTTTTATACAAAAATAAATTCATTTAAAATTCAAATTCAAATTTCCATTTTTTAAAAATCAGGAAAAATTTTATTTTACAAAATTCACTCAAAAATTAAATTTCAAAATTATTTTGAAAAATTCCCTTTTATTTTTATACCAAAATAAATTCATTTAAAATTCAAATTCAAATTTCCATTTTTGAAAAATCAGTTAAAATTTTATTTTACAAAATTCAAAGTAAAAAATTAAATTTCAAAATTATTTCGAAAAATTCCCTTTTATTTTTATACAAAAATAAATTCACTTAAATTTCAAATTTAAATTTCCATTTTAAAAAAATAAAAAATTTTATTACAAAATTCACTCAGAAATTAAATTTCAAAATTATTTCGAAAAATTCCCTTTTATTTTTATACAAAAAAAAAAATTTTAACTCCAAATTCAAATTCCATTTCCAAAAATCGTGAAAAATTTTACAACAAAATTCAAAATCATTTTTTCTCAAAATTGAAATTTTTTTTTTTTTAAATTAAAGGTGTGTCAGGTAAAAAAAATACGCCCTCTACCTTCATACTCGCCAACTCCTCATACATTTATACCCATACATACATACATAAATTCCATACATATATATAAATTCACACATATATATATTCATATATATATATACTAAAACTATAGTAAATAAAAGTATACTAAGTACCCTAGTATAAACTCGTTCCTACAAAACCCGATCAGTCAACTTTAGAACCTTTTAAACTCACCTCTAATTAAAAAAACCTTTGGGAAAAAAAATTAAAAAACATTTCATTAAAAAATATTTATTTTGAAAAATCTCAAAAATAATTCGCGAAAAATTTACCGTAAATTACAATCCTACTGAACTCAAGTAAATAAAAAATAAAAAAAAAATAAAGAGTAAAAGTTTTGTTTAAAAGTAGTGGGGGAATCGGAATGTGCAACAGGTAGAGAAGGTTGAAAATATTTTTTCAGTTATCTCGTGTCTCAGTACACGTACATACGGACATCAGTTTGTCATTGCAAAGTATTTGATTTTTTTCTTTAGTAAATGGGGTAAAAAAGAAATTTTTTCAAATTTTTAATTTGAATTAAATGCGGAAATTTTTGAATTTTCGGTGATGTGCAAGTGCTGTAATGGAAAGAAATGATAATAATAGTAGTGGGCTAGGTGGTAATAATAATAATAGCAGTAATAATATTAATAATAACAATATTATTAATAATAATAATAATAACAGCAATAGTAATATTAATAATAGCAATATTATTAATAATACTAATAATGGGAACGGTACCAATGGCCTTCAACCGCAGCCTAATGAGGTATTTAATTAATTAAGTAATTATTTTATTTTAAATCGAGGGGTGGGGGATAAATGTCAGTATATAAAAAAATCGGGAGATAAATATATGTAATAGTAAATATTATAAAAGTAGGCAATGTGACTTTCATTAGGGAGGGGACAAATTCTTGTGACGGATAGAGAGTTGGAGAAACTTGGAATTGGAAAAAGGAAAATTGAGAAATTTTATGGCAATGAGTCACTCAAGGACTTTGAGATTATTAGTGTGGGACTATGATAGACTATGAGTAATATTTTTTAGGCTTTTAAATGGCGATATTAGATATCGGGATCTGATAATTTTGATGGGTGATTTGTGTAACTGGAATGTCAGTTAGTTTTTGGAGAAATTGAGGGTGGGGGTGAAGAGAGAATGCGATGACGAGTAAAATGAGTACCCACATCAATAGGTTTGGGTAATGTGCACCGGAAGTGCTAAATTTATTTTGTTGTTAATTATTTAAGTAACAACAAAATAGGGAATGATTGTTTTTTTGGTATAGGGTTGTCGGTACTCATTCGACGGGGAATTCGTAGCAGTTTTTGAAAATCGTAACAAAAATTTTTTTTTTTCAATTTTTTTCAAATAAAATTTTGAAAATTTGTTTTTTATTAAAACTGAGGGTACAGTTGACTTTGTGACGTCATTTTCTCTCGTTTGAGTACCCACACCACTATATTTAATTAAAGTAAAAAATTACATTAATAATTAATTAATTTACAATTAAATTAATCAATACTCCGAACTTGGGCATGTGGGTACTCATTTCACGTGTAATCGCGCCCTCTTCACTAATCTCATGCTCTCTGTACTTAAAAAAAATATTCAAAGCCAGAAGTTACCGTAATTACTATTTTTATCAATATGACAAGTAGACCAAGTCCTGAGTACCTGCTCCAAATATATCGTTGTTGGTACTCTTTTTACGTGGAATCGCGCCAACTTTTTAGCCCCACAGTCTGTATATTTTTAAAAAAATTTTCTGAGGACTTACGGTAAAAAATTATAAGACGCAGATTTATAAAATAGAGGATAACGTCGAAAAAAAATGTGTCAGGGATTAGGAATGTGATTCAATGGTATCCTTGATTAAAAAATAGCATAAAGGAATTCTTCGGGCATGCGTCACCTCTGAACCTGTTTGGTGACATTACATATCTATATATATAAATATATAAAAATTTTTTGTTCAAGGTCGGTGACAGAGGATGGGAAGTGCATCACGTAACAGTGACCCGAGTGCCAGGATATGGATTTGGGATCGCAGTCTCCGGAGGAAGAGACAACCCGCATTTTACTAATGGCGACCCCGCGATCGCGATCTCGGACGTTTTGAAAGCGGGCCCAGCAGAGGGAAAATTGCAAGTTAACGACCGAATAATTTCAGCCAATGGTGTGTCACTAGAAGGTGCAGACTATGGAGCAGCTGTTCGAGTTCTTCGTGACTCAGGATCGACAGTTCTGCTGGTGGTTAAGCGACGATCTGTGATACCGCAGGTTCAGCCAGCGCAGCCTCAGACTCACAGGCTGACTCTGACTCGTAACAACAAAAAAGATGACTTTGGTCTGGTTTTGGGCTGCAGACTTTACGTCAAAGAAGTCACTAGAGAAACTGGAGCTAAACCTGGCGACCTGGTGACCAGAATTGGCGGGATTCCTGCAGACAACATGAGTCTGAAGGAGGCTAAAAAAATAATGGACTCGTGCAAGGATCGGCTGTCAATTGTCGTAACCCGTGAGCCCGGTGCTTCGACTTCTGCCGCTGCTTCGAACTACTCAACTGCCAAAGAAGCTGGTGAATATTTATCGGGGGCAAGTTACAGCAGTCAGAATCTTTACGTTCCGCCACCAACTCGTCAAACGGATGACAAAAGTAATCTAGCGCCTAGAGGTGCCGGTGGGAGGTCCAGAGGTCCTCTGATGGATGTTTCGTTGAGTCAATTAGATTTACCGGCTACTCCTACAGTAGATCCACCGAGGCCGCCACCCCCACGACCTGAAGGTAAGTGATATATTTTTGTGGGCTAGAGATAGTGAAAAATTGACCGTGGGATTGAATTCTACGGTAAATTTCCGCTGATTTGAGTACCCACATCGCTAAGTTTAGTCCAAGTACCGCCAAAGTCCAGGATGACGGATTTACCCCCCAGTAAAATCGGGGTATGAACTAATTGTTAGAACTTAGGGTTGTTGGTACTCATTTTTCAGGAAATTTTTTCAGCTTTTCAAAAATGATACTCATATATTTTTTAAAAAATCCCTGGGTCCAAAATCACAAGAAATCACCACAAGATTATTTTTTTTTAGACTATTATTCATCGCGGCGTCAACTCTACGAAGAAGAGGCTCGTTCTAAGCAGCCAGTACCCGACCCGCGGTTTATAACTTTTCAAAAAGAAGGATCCGTGGGCGTGCGTCTGACCGGAGGCAACGAGACCGGAGTCTTTGTGACCGCAGTTCAACCTGGATCACCAGCTTCACTGCAAGGTCTTCAGCCAGGTGACAAAATACTGAAAGTCAACGACATGGACATGAAAGGTGTCACTCGAGAGGAAGCAGTTCTTTTTTTGCTGAGTCTCCAGGAGCAGATCGACCTGATCGTCCAACATCGTCGCCAAGAGTACGACCAAATAGTGGCCTCAGGTCGCGGGGATTCGTTTCACATCAAAACGCATTTTCATTACGAGCAACCTGACAAGGGTGAGATGAGTTTCCGCAGCGGGGACGTCTTCCACGTGATCGATACTCTCCATAATGGAGTAGTCGGTGCCTGGCAAGTCTTCAGGATCGGGCGCAATAATCAGGAAGTACAGAAAGGAATTATTCCTAACAAAGCCCGGGCTGAGGAACTCGCAACCGCGCAATTCAACGCGACCAAAAAAGAGCTCAGCACCAGCAGCGAGAGCCGCGGAAGCTTCTTCAGGCGAAGACGCGGCAGCCATAGAAGATCCAAGTCCTTGGGTCGCGATCACTGGGACGACGTCGTCTTCGCGGACAGCATAAGCAAATTTCCCGCGTACGAGCGAGTCGTTCTGAGACACCCGGGGTTCATCAGGCCGGTGGTACTTTTTGGACCGGTCGCGGACCTCGCGAGGGAAAAATTACTCAAAGATTTTCCGGACAAATTCACGTCCCCGCAGATGGAGAGTCAGCTGGACGACTCGACCAGTGGAAAGGGAGGAAAAACTAATGGGATTATCAGATTAAGTGCGATCAGAGAAGTCATGGAGCGAGGAAAACATGCGCTGCTTGACATTACGCCCAATGCAGTTGACAGATTGAATTACGCGCAGTTCTATCCGATTGTTATTTTTTTGAAGGCGGAAAACAAACAAGTTATCAAAGAAATGAGAGCAGGGATTCCCAAGTATGTATTTTTTTTTCTAATCGATATATCGAATTTTTAGAAAATCGATATATCGATACTAAGAATTTAAAATCGATAATTTTAATTTTTGGAAAATGATTAGTAAAATAAAAATCGATAGATCGAATTTTGAAAAATCAATTAGTCAATCAATCGATATATCGCAATTCTAAAGTTCGATTAATTGAGAAAATCGATATATTGAATTTTGAAAAATCGAATTGTTGACAGAATCGATATATCGAATTTTTGAGGATCGATTGGTTGACAGAATCGATATATCGAATTTAGAAAAATCGATTAGTTAATAAATCGATACATCGAATTTCTGAGGTTCGATTAATTGAGAAAATCAATATATTGAATTTTGAAAAATCGAATAGTTGACAGAATCGATGTATCGAATTTTTGAAGATCGATTGGTTGACAGTATCTATATATCGGATATAGAAAAAGTGATTAGTTAATAAATCGATATATCGCATTTTTGAAGTTCGATTAATTGATAAAATCGATTTATTGAATTTTGAAAAATCGAATTTTTGAAGATCGATTAATTGACAGTATCGATGTATCGAATTTAGAAAAATCGATGTATTGAAATTTGAAAAATTTAATAGTTGACAGAATCGATATATCGGATTTGGAAAAATCGATTAGTTACTAAAAACGATAGGCCGAATTTTAAAAGATCGATTAGTTACTAAATCGATGTATCGAACAATAAAGTATCGGTTAGTAAAAAAAAAATCGATATATCGAATTTTTACAATATATCGATACTGAC
This sequence comes from Microplitis mediator, assembly GCF_029852145.1. Taxonomy (NCBI): domain Eukaryota; kingdom Metazoa; phylum Arthropoda; class Insecta; order Hymenoptera; family Braconidae; genus Microplitis; species Microplitis mediator. The sequence goes on along the minus strand of NC_079969.1, from coordinate 2,841,265 downwards.
GAATTCGATTTATCGATTTATTAAAAAATCGATTATCGATTTTTTTAAAAATTACAATCAATAAATAATTTTTTTTTTTTTTTTAGGTCAGCGCATAAAAGTTCAAAAAAATTATTAGAGCAGTGTCAGAAATTAGACAAAATTTGGGGCCACATTTTTAGCGCCGTCATAACGCTGACGACTCCAGAAGCCTGGTATAGAAAATTACGGGAGTTGATTGACCGTCAACAACAAGGTCCTCTATGGATGAGTCAAACCAAGGTATGTCTAATTACATAATTGCATAATTACTTTTTTTCTGTAGTTCTGTAAAGAAAATTCTTCTGCAATCTTTTAATTTTCTTGCAACGTTTCTCTCAATAAATTTACACTCAGTAATTATAGACCGATAGACCTTCAATTATAGATAATTCTAAAGCTCTTTTATCAGAGAATCCTCTCAAAAAATTAGCCCCTCTAATGAAGTCTAATTACTCCCATAATTACTGAGTTAAATTAAAAAATCTTTGCACACAAAAAATAAACTTCTTCAAATTTTCAAAAAATTCAAATTTCTTAAAAAATTATCACACGAACTGACTCTTATTATACATCATTTCAAAGCTTTTTAAACCTAGAATTCAAAAAAAAATATTTCACTTCTTAATCTTCCAATCCCTAGGTCCTAATAATTTTTAAAGCGGCCCCAAATAAATTTGAAACAAATTCCCATCAAAAGTAATCAGCTTTAAAAATTCATAACTCCCTCCCTTATCAATATTAAGAAACGCCATATTTTTTTTTAAATTCCCCATAAAATTCCCTTCAAAATGACCCATAACAAAGTTTATTTCCTAGCAATAATTACTGAGTAATTGAAATTAATTAAAAAAATTTCACTTATGGTAAAAATTCATAAACTTTTTCTTTACTTAATTAAATTTAATTACCGAGTAATTATCCACCGAAGTGACCTTTATCATAGGTCATTTTGAAGCTCTTTAAATACAGAATACTAAAAAAAATATTCCAGTCCTTAATCTCCCAATTCCTGGGCCCTAATAATTTTCAAAGCGGCCCCAAATAAATTTGAAATAAATTCCCATCAAAAGTAATCAGCTTTAAAAATTCATAACTCCCTCCCTTATCAATATTAAGGAACGCAATATTTTTTTTTAAATTCCTCATTAAATTCCCTTTGAAATGACCTACAATGACCTTCAGTTCATTTGATAATAAACACTACAAAAATAAATAACTAATGGGATTTAATTGTTGTAGCCGGTAGAAATGGTGTCGGATCTCTATCTGCCTCCTTATCATTCCTTTTTCAATCCATACGACCCTTATTATCCAAGTAATAACAACTTTATTAACATAAATGATACTTATTTAAATAATAATAATTATGATAATAATAATAACAACATAAATATTAATTTTTTGGGACCTCCGCGACCGCCAACTCCTCAATTATTTTCTGCGCAACCCAACCAGAGTGTGATTGAACAATTTTTCGGCTACATTTAATACTTTATATATATAAATATATATCTATCTATTAATCACTCATCTCATTTTCACTGCATGTTCGCATGATTAATAAATTAAATATAATTTTCATCTAAAAATTCATTTTTGTTTTAGAAAAAAAAAGTTTTGTTTGTTTGTTAATTAATTAATTAGTATTAATATTAATATTGATAGTGATAGTAATGATTACAATAAATTTGACGTCAATTGTAGCCGGAAGAAGCACTCTCAGACGATTTCCTATTCCCGATGACATCTCGCCTCTCCTACGCTTCCTCTCCGGAAAGTGATTTGGAATTAAATACAAATGTTCCGATGTTGTCTGGTCCACTCGGTCCACCGACACGTCTTAAGAGTAGTTCTGATCCAAGTATTGCTACTCAAGACGACACCGCTGCGCCCCCGCCGTATACTAGCAGTTACCAGGTATGTTTTTTTATTTTTTTTAACAAGGACTATTTTTTGGGACAAAAAGACTATGAGGAGAAAGATCTTGAGGTGATGACGCGTTAAATAAGTACCCACATGACTATGTTTTGGTGAGGTAGTTAATTAATTAATTGGGGGGTAATTAATATTAATGATTTGGTAATTTATCTAAATATAGTGATGTGGGTACTCATTTTACTAGAAATCGCATTCTCTACAAGGATTCAAAACTTATTTTTGAGAAAAATCAATTTTGGTTCGAGAACAATAATTTTAGAAAATTTTTTTGGGTTTGAAATTTTTTTTTGACAAAATCATTATGATTTCTGTCAAGCAGACACGATTCCCAGTAAAACGAGTACCCACATGACTATGTTTTGGTGAGGTGGTTAATTAATTAATTGGGGGGTGATTAATATTAATAATTTGGTAATTTATCTGAATATAATGATGTGGGTACTCATTTTACTGGAAATGGCATTCTCTACAAGGATCCGAAACTTATTTTTGAAAAAATTAATTTTGGTTCAAAGATAATAATTTTGGAAAATTTTTTTGGGCTAAAATTTTTTTTTGACGAAATCAATATGATTTCTGTAAAGCAGACACGATTCCCAGTAAAACGAGTACCCACATGACTAGGTTTAATTGAAGTTGTTAATTAATTAATTAAATTAATTATTTTGCTAATCAATGAACTCACTCAAAAAATATCGATGTGGGTACTCATTTTACTCGTCACTTAATTTTCTATAACACCCACCGGTCAATTTTGAAAAAAAAATCAAACAATTCGCATCCAAAATAAAAATGAACCAAATTACCCTTCATTTTTTTTGTAACCCAAACCTATTGATGTGGGTACTTAAACTAACGGAAATCACCTCCCGAATTAAATGCCACGACTAATTTGCCTCTAAATCTCCTCAGGCATTCGAGCAACACAAACGTACGGTTCCCGATACCAAGTACGGATTCTCTACTTCATCTGACCAGCCAAGCTTGCCATCTTATACACCAGGAGTACCCTCAGCACGTTCACCTCATCACGGACCGCCAGATCTGCCGCCACGAGTCGACAGAAATGCAAAACCTGTCGGCCGCGGAACTCTTGGTCGCACAGCAGTCGACCGTCTCGCCAACAAAACTGACTCAGTACTCGACATGCGTAATTATATTAACGCTACTCCACATCGTGCCAACACAACTTCTTCTCTAGAACGTTCTCAGCCCAAACCAGTTGCCGTAAGTTAAAAAAAAAAATTAAAAAAAAAAAAGAAAAATTGTAAAATAAAATTTGATTTTTTTTTTACAGGGTAGTTATGACAGTATGTCATCATATGACTCATACAATACCAACGGTAACCAAGTTTATAATGTAGGGGGTAATTTGAACACGTCAACTGGTCGATTAGGTCCCAATGTCCCGGACGATTTAAAAACCGGTAACATTCCGCAAAGAGCACATGATCCTTATCGATTTACTCGCTCGACTGCTCAACCAATACCAGCTAATCAAGAAAATCGCGGTGATTACGCTAAGTACAGGTAATTTAATTAATTTTAATTAATTTAAAATTTTTATTTTTTCAAATTTTATTTGAGGTCAAGTCTCTTCTCTCGGTAATTAATTAATGCGTTAAATAAACTAGGGTTAATTATAGGTCATTTTAAAGGGAATTTAATGAGGAATTTGAAAAAAAATATTGCGTCCCTTAATATTTATAAGCGGAGGAGTTATAAATTTTTAAAGCCGATTACTTTTGATGGGAATTTATTTTGGGTCCGCGTTAAAAATTATTAGGGCCCAGGGATTGGGCGATTGAGGACTGAAATATTTTTTTTCAAATTCTGTGTTGAAGGAGCTGCAAAATGACTCATAATTAAAGGCTTTTTAAGCAGTAATTAGTAATTAATTTGAGTAAAAATAAGAATTCTTAAAGAAAGTGACTCAGTAGTAAAAATAAAATTAATTTATAATTAAAAAAAATTTTTTACAGTCGACCGGAACATAAAGTGATACCAACTACACCTTCGAAATCTGGTAACAATAATAACACTGGTACATATAAACCGGTACCGCCGCCAAAACCGAAAAATTATCGGCCTCCAGTTCAAAATTCCGTTCAAGATGATAATAATCCTGCTAATTTATATCAACATGCTAAAAATTACTCACTGACACCCTCGCACGTTCATAATGGCGTAAGTAAGCTTTTTTAAATTTTTTTTCTAACTTCCGACTAACAATTTTTTATATATCGAGTTCCAAAAATTTTTGATAAAAAAAAGAATATGATCCCCAAATTCCTGATCCGATTTCCCGTAGTTTGAGTACCCACATCAATATATTTAAATTTCAAAAATAATTGCCTGTAATTAGCGTACTTGCAATTACAAAATTAATTTTTTTTTAAATTAAATGGTTGCATGTTGACAAGGACTTTGTTCCGAGTAAAATGAGTACCCACAACAATATTTTTTTTTTTGTTACAAATTTGACAATTTTTTAATTGTTGTAATTAACAATTAAATTAATTAATTATCGACTTAACCAAATATAGGCTTGTTGGTACTCATTTTATGCGGAATTGCACTCACTCTCTAAATATCGAAGTCATTTCATCCAAAAAATAAATTTCTCTCATCAAAGTCAATAAATATCATTTTTTAAAAATAATTGTTGGTTAAAATGTCGGAATAATTTTTTTTTAAACATTGGCATGTGGGTACTCATTTTACGCGTCTCCATATCGAGATTACGATAGTGTAATAAATTTAACAAATAAAAAAATTTTCAGATTGAAAACACAAATCACCGTAATAGCGGTCAGTACTATTACAACATACCCCCTCCCAATCGCGGGCAAGATGGTAATTTTTTAATAAACACCAACAATCACAATCACTCTCACAGTTTGAGTCACTCGCACTCGCACTCAAATCCACCGGTTGCCAGCCACGCGCACAGTAACAGCGCGGGCCAGCTGACTCTTAATCACGGCCACAGTAGATCTAATATTAACAACAACAATAACGCCGCTAATGTCAACGGCCATGGCAACCACTCGGCCCACAATGGCGGCGGGCATAACCGCGAGCCCAGCGGTTTAGACCTCGCGGGCAGTCGGGAGCAACGAGGTAGCGCTTTTGAACTCTATCGTAAGCCTCCGATTCATCATAACGTCAGGTAAATTAACAATCATTTTTTTAATAATTTCCAAGATCGCTAATTTTGACTCATAAATTTTTTCGACTTTGATCCCCCGAAAAAAATCTTCTGCATTTTTATTTTCACAAATCACTAGCCTAAGGCTCTAGATACCCCAATAACGAATTTTTTGAGCCCAACCAGAAGTCTCTGGCTTGTTTAGTTCCCGAGATCCTTCAGCGTTAATCATCTCGCCGCCAATTCTCAGCTTTCATTAATCCGATGATTAATCGGCCATAACTTCTGACCTAATTGTCCTACGACCTTCCCCAAGGGCTCAAAATTCGCGCAATAGAACCAGCTTTCAAATAAACATCCCATCCATACAATAATTTCTTTCCACCCCCTAGAATTAATTAAAAAAATCCAAGGAACCCTAAAAAAATTCATTCCTATCAAAAGTAATCGGTTTAAAAAATTCATAACTCCCTCCCTTATCAATATTAAGAAACGCAATTTTTTTTTTAAATTCCTCATAAAATTCCCTTCAAAACGACCCATAACAAAGTTAATTTCCGAGCAATAATTACTGAGTAATTAAAATTTATTTAAAAAATTTCACTTATGGCAAAAATTCATAAACTTTTTCTTTACTTAATTAAATTTAATTACCGGATAATTATTCACCAAAGTGACCTTTATTAGGTCATCTTGAAGCTCTTTGAATACAGAATTCTAAAAATAAAATTTCAGTCCTTAATCTCCCAATCCCTGGGCCCTAATAATTTTTAAAGCGGCCCCAAATAAATTTGAAATAAATTCCCATCAAAAGTAATCGGCTTTAAAAATTCATAACTCCCTCCCTTATCAATATTAAGGAACGCAATATTTTTTTTTAAATTCCTTATCAAATTCCCGTTAAAATGAGCTACGATTAAGTTCATTTCCCGCCACTAATTACGACGTAATTAAAATTCAAACAAAAAATTACCGTGAAAATTAATAAAATTTTTTGTCTCTCCCCCAATTACGGAGTGAAAAAATGAGGTTACAATTGTGACGTCATAAATTAGCGATCTCTAATTAATTAATTAATAAATTAATTAACCGATATATTAACGGTGGTGGTGATTAATAGGACATCTGGAATTACAAAGGGATTATTTAATAACGAGGGAGGTATTTTACGTGGACCAGGAGATGTTGTAATGACAATACCTCCTGGTGCCATTTCATCTAGTAATCATCAAGAAATTTATTTTGCCGTTGTACCGCCTATTAATACTATTAATACTAATAATAATAATAATATTAATAACAATGATATTTATTATGATTACGATAATATTGACACTGACATTGACATAAATATAAAACAACGTGGATCTATTTCACCGCCGGTTAATAAGGGTGAGAATTATTTTTAATTAATCGGTGGCGGGAAAAAAAATTGATTAATTAATATTATCAATGCATGATTTACATATTTAATTAATAGGCAATTGATTAATGGTTAAAAGTAATAAATGTTTGTTTTAGGTGAGTCATTAATGAGTCCATTAATTGAATGTGGACCACGTGGGATTAAATTTAATAAACCAATAGAATTACGTATTCCTCATAATGGAACTCCGCAACATAAATTAATATTAAAGACGGCAAATAATGAAGATTTGGATAACAGTTGGTCGGATATTAAAATACCAGAGGCTTGTGGTGAATATATTTATGTTAAATTAGATCACTTTTAATTAATTCCTCATTTTTTACTTTTATTTTTTATTTTTTTTATTAATGAGTTCGATAAGTGGAAAGACAATCAAATTGCGAAAAAAATGAGTACCCACAAGACTATAATTTGAAATAGTGATTAATTGGTCTTTTAATGGTTAATTTGATTAATTGATAATTTATATTTTGTAGTGGAGTTAAATATAGTGATGTGGGTACTCATTTTACTTGCCGTCGCATGCTTTAAGTTAGGAAATTATTAATTTTGAAAAAAACAAATTTTTAATTTTTGATCATTCAAAAAAAAATTTTTATGGAAAAATGAATACTGTAGTGGGACAGTTGACAATATTCCGAGTACAATGAGTACCCACAAGCCTATTTTTTAAAATATCAATAATTTGGTAATTAAACAATTAATTAAATTGTTAATAACAATTGCAATTTTTAACCAGCACAGAATATTATGATGTGGGTACTCATTTTACTCGTCGTCGCCTGCTCTATCTAAGAAAGTTATTGTTTTGAAAAAAAAAAAAGTTTTCGAATTTTCATTGATACAAAAAAAATTTTATCAAAAAATGAATAGTGCAGTTGAATGGTAGACTTAATTCCGAGTAAAATGAGTACCAACAAGCCTACTTTTAAAATTATCAATAATTTGGTAATTAAACAATTAATTAAATTGTTAATAACAATTGCAATTTTTAACCAGCTCAGAATATTATGATGTGGGTACTCATTTTACTCGTCGTCGCATGCTCTATCTAAGCGAATAATTGATTTAAAAAAAAAATTGTTTTGAATTTTTATTGATACAAAAAAAATTTTATCAAAAAATGAATAGTGCAGTTGAATAGTAGACTTAATTCTGAGTAAAATGAGTACCAACAACCCCAAGTTTCATACTCTTATGAATTCGGTAATTAATAATTAATTACATGCGTAATTAAAATATATGTTTTCAAGTGACTCAAAATATATCGATGTGGGTACTCGTTTTACTCGTCATCGCATGCTCTGCAACATAGGACATAAAATTTAAAAAAAAATTGAATTTTAATAAAATTAATTAGGCATAATTAATAAAATGTGATGGTGCCATGGTACCGTATAAAAAGTATACTAAAAATACATAATTATTAAAAGTATTTATTCTCTGTGAGAGTAAATAAATATCTAAATAATAAATATAATAATTATACATATTTAATAAATATATATTAATGTATATATTATAATCAATATTAATAATAAATAATAAAAATGCATTTATCTGGTACAAGGAGAGCAAGGCTGAAATACCAAATGATCTGACTAATCAATATTTAAAAATTGATTAATTAATAATAATAATGAATTTTTTAAACAAATAAAATTAAAAAAAATTTTTTTTTAATGCATTTTTAAACATTCAAAGAATACTTGCTCGCACATAATTATTAATTACAATAATTGCATAATAATCTCATTAATATTAATTATTAATTAAGAATAATTAAACAAATTTATATATAATTATTAAATATCAAACAAATGATCTGTTTTATTAAATAAATATGTAAAATAAATTTTTTTTTCTTTTTTTTAAATCATTTCTACTTACGCGCTCATGTGTGACGCCGTGTGCGTCGCCATGGCAACTGAGTCACAACACTGACACACAATTTTTGTTGTCATGTTCTGAGTTTTAGTGCACGAATTCTCTAATTTTTTGTTAAGAAAAACTCTAATTGTTTTGTTTTATCATTTAATTAATTTTAAAAATTTGAATTTCGCGCCAAAAATTAAAAAAAATTTTGTTGCCATTTTGTAATTTTTTTTGAGTGTCAACTTGATAATTAATAATTTTTTGACTGAGAAACTTTAATTATTTTGTTAAATTCATTAATTAATTACGAGAATTAATTATCGAAAATTTAAAAATTCAAATTTCGCGCCAAAAGTAAAAAAAAATTTGGAATTTTGTAATTGGGCGTAAAAATGTCGAAATATATCGACTTTATTCTCGGGTCGCCGATTAATCGATCTGATGACCGTCGACTCAGTTTCCGATACTCCCGCGCTCGACTAGTGGCGCCACCTACGGAATCAGTGATTCAAGTGACCTCTCACCCAAAAGTAACCTCCAATGAGTCAAAACTTTCCGAGGACGGTCTCTACGTCTCAGTTTCCGGTCCGCTGACCACAAAAATAGTAAAACCCTACCAACTAGACAGCCATCGAAAAATCATAACCTCAAATTCCCCGGAGTCTCAGTCCCGGGTCCTCGAGTTCTCGATCCAGGAGTTAAAAATATCTGACCCCAGTCTCATAACCTCAATTTCTCTGTTGTACCATTCGACGACAGTCTGCAAAATATCGCCGCCATTTGCAAATAAACTTTGCAAGCTTTTGATAAAAAGAGATTTCAACTTGACGTTAAAATTGACCTCCGCTACCTCAAGCTCAATTTTACCTCTCCCACTTCCAAATCGTTGCGTAAAAAATCATATAGTAACAATCGACTTTTCTCTCCCCTCTCCTCTCACTTCCGGTCAGTGTTTGGTACTCGTCAGCCTGAAAAAAAATTTTCCCGAGCCTCAAAAATCTTCAGGAAGCCTAAAATTCACAATGGACCCCAACGACCCTCATAATTATTCAAAAAAATCATCAAAACCCGCGAAGCCGCCGCCATTTTGTCTCATAGACCCAGCGCTGCAGATCGCTGCGCCATCTGCCGTCAGGTCGAGACAGAAGCTCGCGGTTGAGCAGATCGTTAATGTGATCAATGAACCGGCGACATTTTCTCTGAGAGACATAACATTCAACGGATGGTTCGAAGCCGCGAGACCTCTGAGGCCATTCAAAATGGCGGCCAAGTCCGAGGGCCAGATAATGATCGAGAAGAACGAAGTGGTCGCTCTGACGGTCCTTCGAGCCGTTCAAGTTCCGATTCGAGAAGAAAACTCGAGTGTTACTCCCGTTTTGGTCGTCCAGTGGGGGCAGACTATTGAAGTCACCAAAATGGCGGACAATTGCAACCCAATATGGCAGCAAACCTTCAACTTGTCTCTGCCAAGTGATTTTGAGGATGAAATGGGAATCAAATTAATTTTGTATGACCAGCATCCGAGGTGGGGACTCCAGTGGCTCGGGGAATCTGTAATACCGATGGAGTTTAATGAAAATTACTACGAAATTGAGCGCTGGGTCAAGTTGTCGAGGTTGACGTGTCCTGTGGAGAGGTTCGGGTACAAGGAAACCGGTCAGACGAGAATTTACATCTGTCTGAAGGTAAAGAAGAACTTCCGAAAGGAGGAGAAGGTTAGAGTTGATGTCCTGGCCAAGACTGTACAGAGGTGCGTGGTACCGTATAGACTTGAGGGGGTGGGGGAAGACGAGGATGGGGAAGGGGAAGAGGAGGTGATGAAGATTGTGATGCTACTGAGAGCTCTGCCGGTAAAAGTTGGGCCGATAATGCCGAGGCAGGCACTGAAGATCGGTAAGGTAGATTACTATGGTCGTGCGGGACTGATGGCGAGTTTGTTAGCGGGGGTGGGTAAAGAAGCGTTCGTGGCGATGGGGGTATCGCAGGTAAGGCAGGCGGCCGCGTTTGTGGTCACTGTTGGTAAAGAAGTTGAGGTCTGGGACCCGGAGAATGGGGAAAAGTGGAAAGTTACTGATACTGGCTGCTCATTGGTCAGGATCACGAGGATGGTTAATCATTCTGGGGTGAGTATGGTTGGAATTTTGGTTTTTTTCTGTGGGTACTTTTGTAGAGGGGGTAATTTGCTGAAGAATGAGTACCAACAAGCCTATACTTGGAATTTGAAAAAATACTCAAAATTTTGAAATTTTAATTTTTGAAAATTTTGAAATTGCAATTTTGGGATTTGGGTCGGGTTTTTTGTCCCCTTTCGAATGAGTACCAACATGCCCATATTTGGAATTCAAAAAAAAGTCAAAATTTCAAAATTAAAATTTTCGAAAATTCAAAAATTTTTTTTTTTCAATTTTGTAGATTTTTTAATGCCCTCTTGAATGAGTACCCACATGCCTGTGTTTAGTTTTTGTTATAAAGGCGAAATTTTGAAAATAAAAAAAAAATTTTTTTGGATATAAAAAATGAAATTTCAGATTTGGAAAAATCTTCAGACGACTAACATTCTTTCGAACCTCCGATTCAACCTGAACATTACAAAAGACTGGCAGGTGATAAGTTCAGCGGCGTCGGCGACTCCACGAGAGCCTCAGACTCTTAGCCTCGATATCGAGCCAACAGAAGAGGACGAAACAGTTTGTGAAGAAATCGAAAGCTACTTGAAAGAGCACTTGTCCCAGATGCGCAGTAGAATGGGATTCATCACGATTTTTAATCGCCATGCGTCGTCAGTTCTTCGGCCTTATTTGCTCAGCTTATCTTCCAAAGACCAACAAAAAGACTCGAGTTATCTGGAGCAACTTTATCGCGTTTATTATATATCCGGATGTGTTATTAATTTACGTTATGACAATAAAGAAGAATTATTGAACTTTTTTTTATCAACTAAAATTCAAGAAGTTACTGGTCCCGTTGAATTTTCAATTGTTTGTAATTTACAACGATATATTGGTAAAATTTGTTCATTGTGGTTAGTTGTTGCTGTATTACGTAATCGTGAATAAATTTTCAAATCCTAATGTATATAAATCGATATAATTCGATAATTAATCGATACATCCAGTGAATAATCAATCAAACGATTATTAATCCGCTTAGACTAGTATTTAAACGATTAATCGATTATTAAATCAATCTCTTGATTTGATAATCACTCTCTCGATTTGATCATCAAACTCGATTTGAATATTGATCTATCGTTTCGATACTCAAACAATCGATTTGATACTCGATATATCGATTTGGTACTCGATATATCGATTCGATACTCGATATATCGATTTGATACTCGATATATCGATTTGGTACTCGATATATCGATTTGATATTCGATATATCGATTTGATACTTGATATATCGATTCGATAATCGATATACTAATTTTATAATCGATATATTATTTTTTTAATCGATTCATCAAACTAAGAATCGATTTATCGAACTAAAGGAATCGATACATCGATTTGAAAGAATCGATACATCGATTTGAAAGAATCGATACATCGAACTAAGAATCGATCTATCGAACTTAAAATCGACCTATCGAACTTGAAATCGATAAATGGAACTAAGAATCGATCTATCGAACGAAGAATCGATACATCGAACTAAGAATCGATACATGGAACTAAGAATCGATAAATCGAACTAAGAAACGATCAATCGAACTAAGAATCAATAAATCGAACTACGAATCGATCTATCGAACTACGAATCGATCTATCGAACTAAAAATTGAAATATCGAATAGAGAAATTTAAAAAATTAAATAAATGAATAATTAAATGTAAACATAACAAATTTTTTTATTGCTTAAAAAATTTTTTGAAAAAATACAATACAAAATCCATACTACAAAAAAAATCTAATTTTTTTTCTATTGTTTGTTTCATAAGTATTTACTTTCCGAAACCTAATTTTCTTTTTTCTCATCTTTTCTCAAGAAAAAACATTTTGTTATAATTGACATTGGTATAAATTTTTTATAGCAGTTTTACATTTCACTCATATTAATTTTATTTAAAAAAAAAAATAATAATAATAATAAATTTTTTTCCTAAGCAAGTAAAAAACAATAGACTAAAACAATAAATAATATATTTGTTATCATACGTTTTTTTTTTTATATTTTATAATTGCCTCTAAATTAATTTTTTCATCGATGTAAAAACTATTTAAAACATAACATTTTTTATATATCATTAAATAATTATAATCATAAGCAAATGCTGTTGACAATTATATATATATATATATATATATATATATATATATATATATATATATATATATATATATATATATATATATATATATATATATATACATATATACATATTTTTGAATTTATTTTTTGATAGAGAATTTCATGCCCTTTAAAATGAGTACCAACAAGCCATACTTATTCTTCATATTTTCAAAGATTTACATATATATATCTTATATATATTTATATACACTCTTTAGAATAAAAAATAAGTATGGCTTGTGGGTACTCGTTTGAAAGGGCATCGAATTTGCTATCGAACCATGAATTCAAAAATATGTATATATTTATAGTATACCTATATATATGTATGTATGCTAATAAACAGTAAGAAAAATTAAAAAGCATAACTTAGTATTTTTTTTTCTTTTTCATTTTTTTAAATTATGTACAACTATCATTCCAATTCGTCATCTTCTATCAATAATAATAATATTTAGTATTCTTTTAAAAAAGAATTAAGTACAAAAATTTATTTATACTAAAGAAAAAAAAAGAATAATAATTTTTTTCAGTAAAATTGTCACGTGAAATCAGGTAAAATTACGCGTGACAAAAAAAATAAACGTGATAAATGTGATTAAGATTTATGTGACTGAATTATTAGTATATAGTAGACACATTTTCTATTTACTCATTCATAATTCTTAAGAATAAAATAGAAACGTCGGTATGACTTGCGACACGCATCCGTACGTCATATGTCACCATTATTATAATTATGTTGAATTTTTATTGTTATTATTTATTACACTATTTGTGTGAAGTAGTCGGTGATTTTTTGACCTCATTGAAAAACTGACAAATTACCAATCATTTATTTTATTTTAGATTTTTACCTATATATTAATCTTCTTATTAATTACTTATTATTTATATTTTTTTTGTTTTATTTATTGAACTTTTTTAACTCCATTAACGCCGTTTTGTCGTCCATTTATTGTAACTTTTTTGTGCTCAGCGTATGCCTTTTTGCCCTAAAATTTAAAAAAATTTATTTAGTTTTCAATAAATCATCGATTTATCAATTCATTAATCGATTTATTAATTCATCAATATAATTATTGATTTATTAAATAATCAATCTATAGATTTTATAATCGACTAATCACTATATCGATTGTTAAATCGATATGTCGATTAGTAAATCGGGATATCGATTAGTGAATCGAGATATCGATTATTGTATCGATGTATCGATTAGTAAATCGATATATCGATTAGTAAATCGATATATTGATTAGTAAATCGATATATCGATTATTGAATCGATGTGTCGATTAGTAATCCTATATATCGATTAGTAAACCGATATATCGATTATTGAATCGATGTGTCGATTAGTAATCCGATATATCGATTCGTGAATCGAGATGTCGATTAGTAAATCGATATATCGATTATTGAATCGATGTGTCGATTAGTTAATCGAGATATCGATTATTGAATCGATGTGTCGATTAGTAAATCGAGATATCGATTAGTAAATCTATATCGATTAGTAAATCGATATGTCGATTAGTAAATCAATATGTTGATTAGTAAATCGATATATCGATTATTGAATCGATGTGTCGATTAGTAAATCGATGTCTCGATTAGTGAATCGATGTGTCGATTAGTAAATCGATGTGTCGATTAGTAAATCGATGTGTCGATTAGTAAATCGATGTGTCGATTCTTAAATCGATGTATCGATTCTTAAATCGATGTATCGATTCTTAAATCGATGTATCGATTCTTAAATCAATCTATCGATTCTTAAATCGATGTATCGATTCTTAAATCAATCTATCGATTCTTAAATCGATCTATCGATGAACAAATCGATGTATCGATTCAATAATGAATTTGATTTTTCGGTTATCAATTTATCGATATATCGATTTAATAATCGATTAATCGATTCATAAATAAATCGATACTTAATTTTTTTTTTGAGAAATTGAAATAAATAAAAATAAAATTACCTTAGCTATATATGCCTTAGCATAGAAATTACCAAATAATACAATAAATGAGATCATATATACAATGAGTGCATACTGCATCCATAGTGGAAATTCGCATCCCGATCTAATACCATTAACGCCAAGGATCAATGCACTTGTGAATTGTATCAGCTGTAATATCGTTAAGTACTTTTTCCACCATAAATATTTAGCAACTTCAGGTCCAAATGCCGCCAATCCGTAGTACGAGTACATCAACACGTGGATAAAGCTATTAACCATCGATGGCAAAAATGCTGAAAAAAATTTATTTTAATTTATTACCAATATTACTTTATATTACTGCACTAATCGCATTTTTCAATAACAAATAAGTAAATAGAATAATTATAAAAACGATAAATATTAAATGTCACGGAAAATATTGGTTTTTAAGTAGCTATCATTATTCATAATTATAATTGTTGTATAATTACTTACTAGAACCACTTGGAACCCATTTGATACCAATCCACCATAATGAGAACATTGTCGAATGATGATAAACATGCAAGAAACTTAATTGATTGTCTTTTTTACGCAAGATAAAGAAAATTGTATCGCAAAATTCTAATAATTTACTAAAGTAATACCACCATATTGCATTTGCAATCTATAATAAAAAAAAAATTTTTTTTTATTAGTAATCAATTTTTTAAATTTAAAAATCGATATATCAAACTTCAAAATCGATCCATTTTACTAAATATCGATTTATCGAACGTTAAGATCGATATATCAATGTAACAGTCGATATGTCGAATTATTAATCGGTTTTTTGTACGACTACTCGATACATAGTTTTTAAACTTCGATATACCGAACTTGACAATTGATATATCGAAATTGACAATCGATGTATCGTTCTGAACTTCGATATATCGAATTTGACAATCGATATATAGTACTTGAAATTCGATGTATCGAACTTGACAATCGATACATAGTTCTTAAACTTCGATATATTAAATTGACAATCGATATATCGTTCCTGAGATTCGATATATCGAACTTTAACTTCGATATATCGTTCTTGAACTTCGATATATCGAACTTGACAGTCGATATATCGATCTTGGCAATCGATATATCGAACTTGAACTTCGATATATCGAAAGGGAAATCGATATATCGATATCAAGGGCCAATATATCGAATCAATAATCGATATATTTAATCCAAAATCAATTTTAAAAATTCAATGCACCTGTAAAAAAATCTAACTTACTTGCAATTCTTCGGCTTTCCACACATTTCTAATTGGCTGACATATATAACTATAGCTTAATTTAAATGAAGCTACGAAGAGCTAAAAAAAATTAATTTCACTTGAATTAATAACTCATTTATAAATAATTAATTACGGAAATAATAGAGTTACTAATTACAACATACTTGAATAGCAATATACGCATTCAAAGCTGCCATTGCAAAATTGTATGGTACTAATATCCATGTTAATTTAAACGGTTTCCGTTTTCTCATCAACTTGGGTCCCGACCACACAATCATTAAATATATCACCGTAAAAAATAACGTCGGCACTGGTGAGTCCACCAGCAGCCATCCTTTCGTTCTCTCATCTATTAATAAAAAAAAAAATAATTAATACTTAGAAAACTAACTCTAGAGCCATAAATATCAATTTTATCAAAAAAACTTATCAGACCTTTTTTGTAGCTCTTTAAATTCTCTACAAAAAAGCTCTCAATCATTTTTTCAAAATTTTCACAATTTACCCCCTCTTCAAGCTTCTTAGCAACCGTCGCTATGGATACAGCCTAGTCCCCGCCCCCGTTGCCTAGCAACCGTCGCCAGAGCAACGCTGCCTAGCAACTGCCCTAGCAACCGTTTCGTAACCATAGCAACCATATAAAGTAGTGGAATAAAATTTAAAAAAAAGTATTGGTAAACTAACTCTAGAGCCATAAATATCAATTTTATCAAAAAAACTTATCAGACCTTTTTGTAGCTCTTTAAATTCTCTACAAAAAAGCCCCCAATCATTTTTAAAAAATTTTGACAATTTACCCCCTCTTCCAGCTTCTTAGCAACCGTCGCTATGGATACGGCCTAGTCCCCGCCCCCGTTGCCTAGTAACCGTCGCCAGAGCAACGCTGCCTAGCAACCTCCTTAGCAACCGTCTCGTGACCATAGCAACCCAAAAAATCATTAAAAAAAAAAAAAAATTACCTGAGATTGAAAGAGCCCACAAATAAAAATCATACGCATCACCAATTAGTGTAGCAGTTGAATTTATTAAACTCGCCATTACCTGTAATTAAATATATACATATATTTATATTAAAAATATATTAAAAAAAAAATAAATGTATATCCAATTAGGAGTCATAAGTTTTATAAACAATATAAGGAAAATGCACGTGTGCTAAATGATCGCATGACAA